>NW_006438113.1:19603830-19652126 GCF_000325575.1 Pteropus alecto | reverse complement strand
ATGGAGGTTTTGTTTCAAGGGGCCGCGGCATTCTAAGGGGTTTGAGGATTGATGTAGACACTTGGGAAGGGATACCTGTTTCTTCTTCCTTGATACACAGGCCTCGTATAGATCAGCCTGAAAATGTATTATTTAAAAAGTTGGAGGGAGATTGTAATTAAATATAAAATAATTACCTAAATATGTATTTTGAGTGTTTTGAAAGGGGCTTGAAAGCATTTATTATCATCGAAACCAAGGGAAAATTAAGCAGGATTTTATTTTTAGTTACACCTGCTGGTAGATGTAAGAGGTGGTTCTGTCTAATGAGAACTATTGAAACAAATTGGTTCAAGAACGCTTCATGGGAAATTGAACAGTGCAGAATTCACATTGTCTCGAGGTCCTACTTGGGCCTGTTGAGAAGGGTTTATGGAAATGAAGGGGTTCTTTTTATTGGAAATGGAAACATTTCATTTACTTTATAATATTTAACCACCCTTCCCCTGCTCCTTAGATTACAATTTCAGAGCCCCTGGTTACAAATCGAGATTTTTTTCCCCTCAGATTGCTGCCTTTAGCCCCTAAGTGAACTCCACTGGCAGCTCTGTGGGTATTTTTCAGAAGAAGCCTTCTGTTCTGATTGTATTAAATGCCACTGGTACCTTTGCCATTCTCTGCTCCCTGCTCCCTGAACATTCCAATAACAGAGCCTTCCCGTCCCATTTAGAAATGTTCACAGGGACCTCAGAACTTAATTTGTCTTCCTAGTGCGAGGAAACACTAGACTTGTGCTCAGATGTAGTAAATGATGGGGTTTTCCCCAATTAATCATCTGCCAGATCGTGCATCTGTTATTTTGTAAAATCTTAATTTATGTTCAAAAATAAAAGAAAAAAATAAAACAAGACTATAGTATGCCGTTCAGCGTTTTGCAAGCTGTTTGCTTTTATTCACCTAACTCAATAATATACAGAGCTTGCATTTTTAACTTTGATTCCAAAGTTAGCTTTTTTGTAGGATTTGATCAATATTCCATTTTCCTGACCTAAGTGAATAAAAATAAATGGCTTGCGACATATACAGGTTTAGATCTTGATTTTGTTTTGGTAGTTAGAGAAGCTGTCATAAAAATGTAGCCTGAAATGACTATAAATTCCATAACTAGTTTAATTAGTTTTGTCGTAATTTTATTTAGTTTTTTTTAAAGTAGGCAATACATCACATAGTTTAAAAATCAGAAGGTACAGAAAGATGCTTGGCGAAAAGTCCCTCTTTTAGCCTGTACACTTGGCCGCTCATTTCAACACTACTCAAGCAACCAACGTTAATCCTGATTCATTTAAATTGATGTACTAAGATATATTTAGCAAAAACTTATTTTCTTTTGATGTTTTATTGCATGACATAAAGGAACTGAGCACGAGTTTGGGACCATGGGGGGCAAATAACTACATAAATATCCAGGGAGATACCTTAGATGAAAATGCACTACGGGTGACAAAATATGGAGCCAAAAGCAGAATTCCATTTTTTATTGTAAAGAAAAGCGCTGAAAGTGAGATCTCACTATAAAACCATAAGTCTCCCCACATACTCACTTGGACTTCTCTGTTTCTGGGTTTCCAGAACAGACTGTTCTCTTCTGACTGTTGCATATGTATTGAATCTTGGCACCGTGAATCTCTTGTGATGCGAGATTGAATTTCCCATTGCCATTTTTTCAGATAACAGCCCGCCGTCAGTGGAAACACATTTACGATGAATTAGGCGGTAATCCTGGGAGCACCAGCGCTGCCACTTGTACCCGCAGACATTATGAAAGGTAAAACAAAATGAAATAAAACAAAAACCTTTTCTGGAAAGTCCTTGCTTAATTGAAAGTGTGTTAATTGGAAGAAGCTTCTGGTCAAGGATAGAGACCAAAGGAAGTCTAAAGGACCTTTTAGGAAACAGAAAATATCCCTCTGGCATTTTACTTTGCATCCAGCCTTGTGATTTTTAGGGAACGTGGCTTTCTCTAGTTACCGGAGCTAAAATTAGATAGTCTTTTAATTTGCTTTTATCCTGTGACCACCTGCCTGACAATACCATTTTTTTTCCCCACAAGCATAAGATTATTCAATATGTTCACTGTGGGTTCATTTACTATGAGAACTTTCAGATTCTGAAAACATAGGTCTGCAGTATCACTGTAAAGTTACCATGTAACTGTACTAACATTGAAATACATTAATGTTGACAGTATTAACATTGCAAAGTAAGCATTTCTTTAATAAGAAGATTGGCCCCCAGATAAGGTTTGTTGTTTTTTCCCATCTTGGTATTTTTCTCCTATGGCTATGCTTTTGACCGAGGAAATCCTTTCTTGCCAAGCTCTGTGTGGTTTAGTTTTCTAACAAATTCAGCTTCTTTCAGAAGGTGATGATAATGCAGACAAGAAGTAATGCCAAATTAGACTACTATGAGGGTTGTTGCCACAGGAATATTTCCTGTTTGCATTAGGACTGTTACCCACAACACCGAAGACCAGTTAGCAAAGTCATGCATTATCCTTGCTCAGCACGTCAAGCCCAAACTTAATTTGTTCAGGCCTCGCCAACTTCCTTATCAATGGCATTTGCCTTCTGAAGTGTTGACCAACTCAGCTCCCCGGTTTCAAATTCAAGCTTTGAGATCCAAGCAGAGGAGTGTGTGTGTGTGTGTGTGTGCGTGTGTGTGTTTTAATAACAGCCATGGATGGAATGAAGCAAGACACAGTCAACTGAACAAACAGGCCACTTACGTTGTTAGTTTGAAAGCTAAAACACAACATAAATTGATGGTTGCTCTTCACATAGTTACCATTCCAGCTTCAACCCAGAAGCATAACACCTGCCTTTGGATCATACAAATGCATCTTCAGATAATGTCATCTAACTCTTAGTCATATTTCTTTTGAATTCAACTATATTTTTATCTGTATTGCATTTAACATAGAGCCACTTTTAGTATAGCCTATTCAATGAAATGTGGAATGTTTTTGTAGGTATAATTATAGTAAACTGAGTTGGGTTTAGTACCTCATGAAAAATTCCCACAAAGCATTCCCAAGAGATTGCCTTACTTGAGAGTGTTATAATCCGGAAGGATTTTGAAAAATTGGTAATAGGAATTCAAATTATTACTCTTCATAGCATTGTTGCCAACATAGTATATCATTTTCTTAAGTGAGAGTGTTACCGCTCTCAGTATTTAATACAAAAGCCCACATTCTCACACTGTACATAACAGGTGTACTACAGAAGTCTTAGTACAAAATAGCCTGGTATCTCAGGCAAGTGTTTTGTAAATAGCGTTCTAGGTACCATAATCAACTTGTTTTTGACCTATGATTCAAGGTTTTAATCAGAACATTTTCATTAGAAACACTGTACTTTCAAATAGCTTCTATTCTGACGGTGAGCCTCTTACCTCCATGTACAAATGTTCCCAACACCTGACCATCAAACTTAAAGGACCAGATAGCAATTAAAATTAGAAAAAGAAGTTATCTCAGCTATTAGCTAGCTCACTCAATTAAGGAATGAAATATTAATCAAACATATTATAAAGCATTACATGGTCAAAAAAACAAATAGATAAGGATGAGATGGGAAAAAGATTGGATCTATTGTGTGTGTGTGTGTGTGTGTGAATGTTACATTTACTCAAGCAGTTGTGCACATTAAAAAAAACGCCCAATCTTAAATGAAATATCAAGATATATTCTTTTGAAGATTGTGTACTTTGTGTCATGATTTACCTCTTCCTGGAGTAGCAGAATCCTAAGTGCCTTTGATTAGTCGAATTGAAAAATTCTAGTAGAGATACCTCAAACTTTAGCAACTAAGAAACATTATTAAAGATTTTTTTTTTAATTTCTCTTCTCTCATTCTTAGGAGTAGAATGGATATTTCACAAAGGTTTGGTTTCCCATTGGATTAAATTTTTTAAAAAGCTATGTCTTTGAATTTGAATTACGAATTTGTTTGGTCAGCGTGTATCAGTCAGAATCCAGTAAAGAAAACAGAAACCACCCTAGGTATTCAACAAAGAGAACTAATTATTGGAGTTGCTTAAACAAGTGTTGGTGTGAAGCACTACATCACTCTGGAGGTAATAACCACAGTTTTCCCAGGGCTGGAAGGATAGAGAAAAGAGGTTAGGGTATTGCCACTCAGAAGTTCAGAGAGTGGGCCCCACAGAGCTAGGGTTCAGACCCCCTCCCAGGGAAAGGCACCCAGCCCATGCTGGTATTCCAGGAGCTCAGAGGAGGAGCCTTGTGGAGCTGGGCTCAGACCTAGGAGGCAGTGCTCCCTGGTGCTAGACCTCAGAGGAAATGCATCAAAACTGTTCTGGGATTATTGAAAGAAGCTAGAGGCTGGAACCAACTACTGCTGCAAAGTTACTGTTGGGTTGGCACTGAAATGAACAGCAAGCAAAATAGAAAAAAAGAGGTCCCTTCTGCCCTCCCTGGCCTGGTAGGGCCCCATTTGCAGGACCTCAACAGTAAAAGGGGCTGACAAAAAAGAGACATGTAATTTGCAGGGACCCAGTCCCAGCGTTGCCAAATGGAGCACAGAAGGTGGATTTGGAGTCGAGAGACAATAATCCAGCTGCCAAGTGGGACCCCAAACATGGAAACCCCTGTGCAGAGCCTGAAGCCCAGGTTAGAGCACAGCTGTCCCCAGGTGATTAGAAAGGTCCTCAACCCTTCCTTGGCATTTCTTTTTGCCAGTTAGGCCCCTCTAATGTTGTTATGATCAGATACAGGGATATCCTGAATAGTTAGTAATTAATAAGGGTTAAGTGCCAAATTTTCCAGATGATTGTTGTGTTTTTGTTTTTGTTTTTTTAGAAAATCAGACTCACAATAACGCCACTCTCACTCATTTGAACCTTTCAGGATTTCAAAGGAGTCACCCAAACTCCTGTGAGCTGTGGTGGTAGAAAAGTCTAGGAACTACTTCCCTAGATGCCTTACTTTAATGATTCTGCCAGAGAGAAGGGCAGAGGACACTCTGATCTGTCCAGGGACTTGAAAGAGCTCTGCTTTGATCAAGACACCATGGCTAAAACTATACTTAGCGATTATGGTAGATTTCATTCATTCTTGCTAGTTCTAGGCTGTGCTAACACCATAAAAACAGATGACTAGATTGGTGAAGGGCCACCGTTTTCAAGAAGGTTCAAGGAGTTGGAAGGGGTCAGGGTGTTGTGGCAAACATCCCATCTGGAGAAGTGCTTGGAATTATTTAAAGCCTTCCAAACACGATCAGAGCCTTTGGAGCTCCACCCCTGCTGCTGGTTCATCTGGTCTCTCACTCTTTTCACTCTAGTATAGAAACTTGGTCCTTTTCCTACTTCCCTACCACCAGCTTTGCTTCCCTAGAAAACGAAGAAGAAATGAGTGATCTGCTATGCATTATCCACTGATTTATTTTTCATGCAGTGTGGTTCATGTTTCCCGTAAATGTTTTCATTTTCCAAAAGAAAAAAATAGCCAGTTCCTCAGTAAATGTTACTTGTATATTAGTTGTGCACTTTGGGTTTATTAATGAGTGTAATAATGAAAGTGTGGGTTGTTAAAAAGAATCAATGGGTGTTTTTATTTAAGGCATAGCAGAAATGGTACAATGCCTGTGAATGCATCATTGTCGCTGAAGGCCTGACTCGTCTAAACTTGCCTCTGATTGGTTTAAATCAAATAGGTCCAAGCACTTCATAAAAATGTCTTTGTCAGCCTGGTTTTGCTTCCAAACCTATTCATCTCTGTCAGTTTTTAATATTAGTACCAGGCTCCTGGCCATAGTCCATTAGTACTGTACTTAATTGCTCATGTTACAGATGATCACCAATATAAAAAGCATTAATGTTTCCCCATCGCGAGACTGTTGCTATGTAGATGTCTCAAACTTAGAAAAGCTTATGAAGTGTGGTTATTCTGGACATTTCTTGCTCAGGATTTATAGATAATGTTACTGTAGATTATAATGCAAAGACAAATGCCCGCCGCCTCCTGGGTAAGACCCTTCTAAGTGGAATATTTTCTTTCTTGTCCATCTCCTTATTTAAGGTGCCCCAAACTGCTTTCTTTTATCAATAAAGGAACGAAAAGGAAAATTGAAACTTTTATGGAATTTCCTTAGTTCGATTTTTCTGGAATAGTAATTCACTTTAAAGGCTTTGTTTTCACATGCATATTTGTTTTCTTTTTAAATGTTTTTAAGCACATGCAGGGAGAAAAAATCCTTACACAGAATACCAGATTACTGGTTTTGATTTTCCTGAATAAATTACATGGTCTGTTTCTGTGGAACACATGAAGTTGTTATTAGGGATTGAAAAGGGAGCATTAAGGCAAATGTACTTTATGATGTGCTTTCCTGAGTATTTAGAAAATCAAAATTTTAAACAAATGTATTTGTTTGTGGGGGAAATGAGCAATTACGCTGCATCTTCTTGAAGACTCCATGCCCAATTTCAGGTTCTAACCTTTTGATTTTCCTGTAAGCATTCCTCGGGCAAGACTGTCATGCCGCCTGGCTGAGACGGCTTCCTTTGCAGTGACTTGGGGTGAGCTGTACCCAAGCCAGATGCATTTGGGCAGAACCCGAATGACAGTCAGCTGGAGCTTCGGCCTTTTTTCTCTGAAGGTGGAAGGCAGGGTGTGGGAGGTTCATGTTTTAAGTAAGATAAGTGTGCGCTTAAAGGTAAATGCCAAAAATATATCAGGTTCTAAGGAACTCAGCTAATTATATTGTGGGAAAAGGCCAAGGGAAATTAAGGTGCATTACAGTCCTGCCTGTGTCTGTTCATGTCCAGGACATTGGTATATTCTTGCTCATTTTGACGCCCTTGAAGTTAATCAATACAGGATTCAGAAAGTCACGGGCAGGATTGCAGCATTTTAGATTCGAGAGATCTATTGGCGATATTCTAGACCAGTGTTACTCAGAGATGTTTTCTAATCCACCTGTGAACTGTTTGCTACTAGGCCGTGATGAGGCAAGCACAGCAATTGCAAATAAGCATTGATACACTTACATAGCAATCTGCCAGAGCAATTTTATGTCTTTCAAATCTAATAGAAAATTAGAGCTTGTATTTTGTATGCCTTTTTTAATTTTGCCTTTTCTAGTAATTTACTTTTATGGTGTTTTACAAAAGTATCAGTAGGCAACAGATGAGACATTTAGAAAACTAAACCTTCACTATAGGTCATTGGAGAAGCACTGCCCTGCACCAGTGGTCACAAACTCAAATGTTTATGGAGGCAGGTAGCATAGGTAGTGCAGGTGGTCGGGTGGGAAAGTTGGAAACTGGCACACACAGCCCCGGGCAGGGAGGCCCAGTGGAATCAGCCTTAGGCGGACACAGTCTCTGTGCTTCCAGACCTTCTTCCTCATTTTCGAGATAATTTTTATTATCTCGTGAATAAATATCAGGTAAAATCACCTGACTTACAAATATTGGCTCCAATATTTCTGAAAAGAGTTTATATACCATAAGCTAAACTAAACATGCCCATGGGCAAAATGTATCCAACAGGCTGCCAAGTTCCATGAGGACCAAACTATCTTTGGCATGAGGCTAATCCAGTCTCTGCTTAAGTGCCCTGCAGTTGAGAGGACAAGGAAGTAGCGTCACTGTTGAAAGCACTCTTCATCTAAACACTCTCACATGCTGAGCTAAGCACCTTCTGTGGCTTTCCATGGACCTCGGCATGCCTTTTAGGGCTGCCTCGTTCCCGTGCTCCCTTTCCCAGGTGATGTGCCACCATGTGCTTGGCAAGGCTCTGCTCTCAATTCAAGTTTTCTTGTTCCATTCAGTCAAGCCTCAGAGAAGGATTTACAGACCTTCCCCAGCTTGGCTTGCTCTCGTGTAGATGCCTTCAATTTGTGTCACTCAGAATACCCGAAGCTAGTCCAGATGTGGCATATAGTACTTTTGGGGATGTAGGCAGTGTCAGTCTATCACTGTAGCTTAAGATTACATTTGAAATTGGTAGGAAGCCCTCTCTGGTGGCCAGCTTCTTGGGCAGGATAGATTTGCCATTTGCATGGTTGCCTTTTTCCTTTGCTGCTGCCCTTAAGACCCAGTAGTGTTTTTGAACATCTGCCATGTGCAAAACACTTTCGAGAATAATGAAAACATATGAACCAAAGAATTTAGCATAAGACTGGCAAACAAGGAGCAGGTGCCCATGCTACCACATTCACAACAGAGATCACTAAGGGAACATGATGCTGCTTCCTGTGACCCTCAGAATTCTCCCCAATATGGCACCCCCAGCACTATTACCAATGCATTAGAATTGGGACGTGCTGTGATCCTTGGCTTAGCTAACTTATCATATGATCCGACTCATACTCCATACCTACGTGAAAAGAAGTTAAATAGATAAGGCTCTAAAAACCTTAGAGGTAAGTAAGTAATAAATGCAAATAATAAGTTCAACATGGATCAAAAAGAGAGAATTGCCAGATGGAATGAGCCAAGGAGGATCTAGAATTTGAAGGATCTAGAATCTTAAAGAGGTTAGAACTTATGATTGATCATCCTATGATGCTTGAAATAATTCAGATGTAGAATTCAAGAACAATAGAGAAACTATTTTTGAGGGCAAGGATTGCTTTCCTTGAGAACCCCCAGTGCACCCCACACAGCATCGTGATCATATCAGGGACTCAAGAATTAGGAATCCAATGATTTAAATTAAACCCAAACAAAAAGAACAGTTTTCTCTAGGAAATGTGTGAAGAGATAGGGAATGAGGTGGTGGAAGGGGATATCAGGAAAGTTCTAAGGCTGAATTTCTAAATTGGATACACCAGAGGCAGGTATTTTAGTTTATCCTCTCAGTGTCTTTGAACTCTCTTGCCCTGAGGTCCAGTGGGTTGGCCATGCCCCATCCTCACCGATGGTGGTGTTCACCAGTCTATGGACTCGCATCTTCCTCCTAAACACTGTCTTGGTAACGGGGGCTCTGGCCAGTGGGGACTCTGTTGGTAACACCTCTGCAACACTACCACCCAGGCACTCTGATCTCGAACCTTTCCCCAAACCCGCAGAAGGCCTCCTGGCTCTTATCAACAACCAGCAGCCCAGGAAATCTAACCCAAAGTGCTGAGACTTAAGAAGGCTAAGGCTGTGCTGCTGCTCTTTTGTCTACACCTCACCAAGCTTGTTCTTACAAGGGACCTGAGTTGGGTGGGTGGGTATAAGCACCCTATGCCTGGAGTAGCTTTTTATCATCTATAAAGAATTTTTCCCTAAAGAACAGTCAGGTAATTTCATAAGCAGGAGCCTCCGTCGGTATCACTCAGCATGCCTAAAATGCTCTGATAACTTTCCAATGCCTGGATATTTCCAGAAACTTTTAAAAAGGAAAACAAAACCCTAGCCAGGCCCTGGAGTAGAAAAACTGGTTTCTGTTTAAAAAAAAATAAACAACAGCCTTTGAAAAATCTCTATTTAAAAATTCTTAAATTTGCCTCTAAATGCAAGTTGTAATTAATAGAAGTTAGAGTTTACACAGTTGAGTGTAAAAACACCCTCAGGCACAAACTAATCAAGTGTGTATGTCATCCTGTAAACTACAGCAAGTTCTTTGTTTGACCCAAAAAAAAGCCTGCCAAACAGCAGTTTTTCTTTGTCAAGCTCTTTTATTGTCTCATTTTTGTTTTCACTCTATCTTCCCCCACCCCCACTTCCCTTTGAACCTAGCTATCGTATTTAAGAAACTTTGCAGGTCCCGTGTTTTATTGATAGTTTTCATCAAGCATGAATTTAAATTTGAGAATAGATTAGGTGTCTTAGCCTCTTTTCTTTTTGATAAATAACAAGAGGTTTCTACTTATGATTTTCTGTCCTCGGGGCTTTATCATTAAGATTAAATAACTGTACTCTCAAGCATGCCACTGCACAAACATCTTTTCAATTATGTGAGTAACAGATGCCTTCACAAAGGAACTATTGAAAATTCAGAAAGCATGTTTCCAAAAAAGAAAGGGGGGAAAAAAGTATCAGATGACAGAAGAATGTAATTGTTTACCATTAAAATATATCCTTAACTCTTCCACTGAAAACCTCTTGGAACATTTTGGTTTTTGTACAAGTTATTACAAAGTTTGATCAAAATAATAAATGCTGGGGGGAATTATTGAACATTTCAGAAGCTCTGGAACCCATGGTATCTCACAGGCACGAGACTTAAATGTAATGGTTGGTTGCTTGTTTTTACATATAGACATTGCCTACTTTAATTTGTGGCGTACACATCATATTGCAAATATCGTAGTTATATTTGTCTACTGTTCTTGAAATAATGTTCATCTGTCCTTGAAATGGATTTATGCAACTTGATTCCGAGTTAGTCATTGTTTTCTCAGTGAGAAGAATTGCTGCCATCTTGGCTGGCTGGCACTGAGGAGGGCTGGGTGCTGTTTATAGTCCCTGCTCTCCGTTGTGAGCCTGTATGTTAATCCCTGAGGCATAGTCAGCCTTTCTTATATCCAGTCAAACTTTCTTCAGTGTGGTCTTCATTTGAAAGACATGGGCTAACATCAATCTAGATACTCTCATAAGTGTCAAGGAGGCTTCATAGAAGCAGAGTCCCATAGGGGCTTTCAGTCTAGCTGGGGAGACTATCCGAACCTCAGACTTGGAAAGATTAAGTGTTACAGGGTGAAATTCATGGGGGATTCGGTTCTTGATTTTTCTCTTACCATCCAGCATCAAGTTGGGCCTAATCCAACTAGGGTTGCTATCTTTTGGAGAGTTGTAGCACATTATAAAAGCATTAGTGTGATCAGTGCCCAAGCCATAGGGCTGCTTTTGTTGTAGGAGGTTGACCCTTTGTTTCCACGTAGGTCTGTTGCCTCTGAGAAAAGGAGAATGTTCGCTCTGATTCTTCAGACAGTTCCTTAGGAGCTCGAGATTCTGTTAACCCAAGGGTGATCATTTCAGTATCTTCCTTATGTTGGTGCTTCTCAAACCGTGTTTAAAGATGCGCAGCTATCTTGCTGAGATGAAGGCAGCTTGAACTAGCAGAGGCAGGCAGGTCTGTGTTTGAACTCAAATTTTGGCACATGGTAGCTGTATACCTTCGACTAGTCATTTAATCAACTTTACTTTGAACCTCAGTTTTCTCATCCATAAAATGAGGATAATGTACCTGTGTATTATTCTTATATAGTGGTTTAAGTTAAGACATACAAAGTACCTGGTATTAATAGGAACTTAATATATGGCAGGTGCTATTAATATTGTAATTCCTACTCAATAACAATCTTAGGCTTCTCTAGCCCCACCTCTCACCTCACTGGTAATCCAGGCTTCTGCAGCCCATGCAACTCCAGCTCAGGGCCTGTTGTCCTTGAGCCACCTCTCACACTGACACATCTTTATGGGAGTGAAGCCATCATCTTGCTGGGTCCTGGCACCATGTACTTTTCTTTCCTCCTTTTGCTTAGAGTCACAGTCACTCCAGGGCCATGGAAGAAGGTGTCAGTTCTCCACGGGTGCTAAGAAACAACTCTCCCACCACTTCCAGGGCCAAATGAAACTAGCACCTTCAAAAAGTTTTCTTGTTCATCTTCTGCTGCTCCTTAGTAGGTCACAAAGCCCTCGGTGAGCAGGTCGTTTTCCCAGAAAAGAGCTTTTCTGAAGACAAGCATCCATGTTTTGTTACTGATAACAACAGGCCACATACCTTTCAGGTATCTTAGCATAGAATACAAATGATGCTATTCATAGCTACTTCCTTTTTAAAAAGCTTGGTACAGTTTACCCTTGGTAGCTCACGGGCGAGCTAAGCCTTGTACGTAGAATCCACGTTGCACTCTCCCGCCATTTTCTTGGTTTAGATGGGTCTTGCCATAGGCTTCTTCTCCATGGCCTGCATGTCAGCCTGACACCTCCCTCCATGTTTTGGTACTCAAAGCTTTCAGTTCACATCTTTGTCTGTTGGAAGGTGACATCAGAGGCCTCTTTCTCAGCTCTCGTGGTTACCGATATTTTGCTCCTCACGCTGCACACTGTTTTTTTTCTGTCGTACTGAAACTCACACCATGAAACGGAGGGGATCTGTATCCGGAGCCCACATTTTTCTCAGATGGAGCTTGGCTTTTAAAAGAGCAGGACCAAAGCAGCACAGTTGCTGTTGTACTTAACGAGTATTGCGCCCACCAAGGGAACATTCCCACTTCTCTGCACATTGACATAGCACATTTGTGTATCTGACTTTGGTTTTGGAATCTACTGCCCAAATGCTCTTCTGCCATTTTGAGAGTCATGGTCTGGAACACTGAGAGGGGAACAGTATGTGTGATTAGAAACTCTCTATACTTCTTGGAACCTTAACAAATGTGTGGACTTCATCTTCAAAAAAGAAAAATATACCTTTTATTGGCTTTATATTTGGTGAAAGATTGCTTCCCACACTTCACAGTGAAGTTATGTTTTCAATTTCTGGCTCAGAAGGGAAATGTCTAGCCAAGCTTTAGAATTTATCAACCCCAGAATCAACTTGAAGATGTAATGACTCCATTTGGGATCAGATCAGGTCCGAAGCCCCAGAGGAACCAATATGTCATTTCTTTTCTACTGCCACAAAAATACCTAATAGTATAAGAATAGTAGCATTTTTGCCTTGACATGCACACCACCTTTATTTCCCTCTGCCCCTAAAATATTCTGTTCCCAGGGCACCAGCAGATCTTGAGGCTAAGAATTTTTCACTGGTTCGATACCATAAAAGTACCTATGAAGTAATGAGGGCGAGGGTCAAATACAACCGTAAAGGTTTCCCACTTCTTTCCCCAACTTTCCAGATTGAATCAGTTCCAGACATTATTATAATATCATTTTTCAGAGCTCTAAAAATAGATGGATTCTCATTCCTCCTCTTAAGCACTGTTTGCTAAATGTTTGGGCCCAAAAGTTCAGTCATTCCATGCAAACATTAATCAATACAGAAGACATTAGTGGTTACTCGCTCAGATGAGATTTGACATTATTCTTCCTCTGCCCATGGGGAGGGGAGGGGAATTTTGCCTAATAAAGATGAAGGGTCTTTTCTTCTTTTGTATGAAATGCAAATGATGAGGACACGTGCAGTATACATTTCTCAAACGTGAGGCTGCTGCTTTTTGTTGAGAAGGAGAGCGAAGGCCCTGGAGGATTTTAGAATTTGTAAATATAAAATTATCTGCCTTGGTGTTTAAAAAAATAATAAAAGAGAGAAAGAGTTGGCAGGTTGCCAGATTACTTACATTACAGTAATAGATTTGCTGACCCCTGACTTCTGCTGTAGAGAAATGTATTGAATTTTTCATAATATCAGATGAGGCAGATCTAAAAACCTAGTACACTGAGCACCATTATTTAACTTGAGATTTAACAAAGCTGAAATCTTTTCAAACCAGCAATTTCTTGTATGATGGTAATTTAGTGGCTCAGATGCTAATAAATCAAGGTTATAATGCCATTGGTTTGTTAATTTTAATTTGGGTTGATTTTAAGTCATCTTTATTTTTTAAAAAAGAAGAAGAAAAAGGAGAAAAAAAATCTTTCTTTTCACAGTGACTGAATTTAATAAGAATCTCCGTGATAGCAAAAGGCTCCCCTACTGTTTCTGCTTTGGGGTGGAAAATGTTATTCTTGTATTATTCCTAGGGAAAAAAAACTCATGCTGCTACAAATCTTATGCCTATGGAAAGATGTTATTTTTTAATACATAATGGCTTACCTATTTCAGATCCATTAACAGCATCATAAATAAGCATTTTACTAATCTGAAATGTGAAATCTGGGTAATAATAAAGACCCATTTATCTGCCCAGCTTTCAATCCCAGGACTAGATGTAGATGGGGGGGGGTATGGGGGGTGGCAGGAGGATCTCGCTGGATTTTCTAATGAACATATTGCTTCTTTTCCCCATTACTTCCACCCACCTAAAGCCCAACCCGTATTCTTAGAGTTGCAGTCCTTTGAAAATATTTCTCCTGTGTAATGAGTTCTTGGGGACCGGGCTGCATTTTTGCTTTTATCTGTGCAGTTTAGAAACTGATTAAATCTTTGTTGTACTACAAATATTTGAGGAATAATCATCCGCAAGGCACAGGCATTTTGTGTTATACTAAATTCTTTGTACAGTACAAACCTACTCAGCTTCTTGCACTGGGCAATGCTGACCTTCTTTGGCTAACCTGTTTTCAAAGCTGTCACATGTACATTAAATGTTTTAAATGTTCAGAAACCTATAATAATTTCGTCCTCTTGTACTATAAAAACTTCTAATAATCAAATGATACGATCATATCCTGTGGGATAATTGTATTGTACCATGACAGGATAACTGAAAAAACATTCAGTGAAAATCGCACCTAACAGAAATCACTATATGAACAGCAATTGTTTGGGTGCCATGCAAGTCCGTGCCATTCTTCAAGGGCTTAGTTGGTTATATTTCTACTTGTTTCCTTTCAGCTGCTGCCTTTTTTGTTTTATTTTAGGAGGCTTTTTTCCCTGAGCCACTATAATTATCTTTCAGTGATTTAGAATGGAAAAAAAACCACTCAGTTGACCTTTACACTCTCTCTCTCTCTCTCTCTCTCTCTCTCTCTCTCTCTCTCTCTGTCTTTCTCTCTCTCTTTCCTCTTCCCCTCCCCTCCCTCCCTCCCTCCCTCCCTCTGGAAGCCTTGAACAAGCAGGACTTGTGTTTGGATTCAGTTTTACCTTAGTCATGCCTCTTTCCAGATACAAGAAACATTTAATTCCAGATTTCCTGCTTCTGGCTTTAGGCCTTTGACCAGCAAAGTGAAATGTATTTTTTACTGCTGTCGGCCAGCCAGCTGCTGAGTTGAGTAAAGGGTGGAAAAAAAAGAAAGAAAAGAAATGAAATGGAAATGTTGCCCTGCCTCTTGAACCTGCAAAATCGTATAAGGAAATTAAAAGTCTCCTTAGCACCCATCTAGAGAGCTAGATTGGCCCAGGACTGTCAGAACCTGAGGTAAAGGCTCCTCTGGGGCTCACTTTGGGTGTCTCTCCCACCCAATTCTCTCCTTCCTCTCACCCCCCTTCAGAGGTAATTCTGTCATCCTTCTTAGCAAAGAGGGTGTCTCATGGTGTCACCATCTCAAGTAGAGAATGGAGTTGGAGGGAAGAGTGGTAACCATTGGAATATCCAGACTTCAGTGCTCCTTGGATTCCCATGGCAACCAAACAAAAGTAAAACAAACCTATCTGCCCCAACAAAAAAATATGTTTTCACTGAAGTCAATTTAAAATATTTTTTTAAATTTATAATATTCATTGCATTTCCCTCCTGGGTAAAATTCCCCAACCTGCCAGTGTTGAAGGGGATAAAGTCCCTGGCGGAACCACTCAGATAAAAGGAATTGGGGAGAATGTTGGGGACTTTACAGATGAGACAAATAAATTCAAGTATGAACAAGATTGCTTTTTTCTCTCTTCTGCTTAGTTATGCTTTTTATTATATAAACATTAACTGTAATATTACAGTGGGAAGCAGGTATTTGGCAGCCATATATTATTTTAGTAAGTCTACATGGAGAGAACAGTTTCCAGTTTTAGCAGCTGTAACATGTTTAAACTCAGTTTGTAATGGGATCTGAAGATAACTATTCCCCATGGGCTGTGTTGATCTTCATGGCTGGCCCACTGCCAGATGTAGGGCTCGAAACTATTATTCACGCCTCCTTGCACATACCTTGTCCGAGCATGCTCAGTAAATGAATTTTGTTCCTAAAATGCTATAAATTGGGATTTGATTTTCTCATCATTTACTTGGTATTTTATTAAAGAGTGAAATAGTATGATCACAAATGTCCCATGTCTGTACTCGCAAACCTGAACAGTTTTGTATGTTGTTGAGATCCAAATTGCATAGTTACAAATCAGCTTCAGGATTGCAACAAATATCCAAACCAAAGAAGTTTCTGCCTGGGAGTTTTAGTTTAAAAATAATTAGAGTTCCCGATATTTGAACAGATTTATGTTGTTTATATGCCAAGTACATTTTCTTCATTGAGTCAACTTGTCTTATTTAAAACAAATTATGTTTGCTGTATTAAAGTTCATACTTTTAAGGCTGAGTCTTGTATTAATCCCACAGTGAGTCATTAATCATACCAAATGCATTATAAAAACTTTAATCACTGAAGTTGAAACTGAGAATGTAATGCAATCCATCCCTTTTAATTACATCAGCTATTTTTCCCTTTCAGATCAAGAGCTACGTCGCAAAGGGGAAACAGATTAAAACTAGAGCTGTTTGATGTTCTCTTTTTAGAGCAATTTTATGTACTTTGTTTAAAAAGTTGTGTAATTAAAATGCTTGAATTTTTCAGCCCTCTGATTTTTGTGGCTGGAGTGGTCTGTCTGCTTTCCTTCTCACAGGGGCTCTCTTTGACTTGGTACCCCAAAACAGAGCTCCTCATGCCAGAGTCACCTCTGAGCTGCTGGATAAGACAGCTGTCTCTCAGCCACTGTGCTTGCCTCTCGTTAAGCTCTTTATCTTAAGTGGTTGGTCTATATTTTGATATGAATGAAAATATAAACTGTGGAGATGGGCAGAACTCTGTTCAAATTCCACCTCTGTCACATGATGTGACTGTTAGGCAAATTAATTAACCTTTTTGGGCTTCAATTGTCTCATCAGTTAATAATAATAGGAATTATTATTATCATTCCATATGGTATGATTATAATAAATAATATGGTAATTTGCTCCATAGGGATGTTGTAGAGATTACACGAAATAATTCGTATTATGCACCTAGGATATTACTTGGCAAATACTACTACCTACTAGAATATAAGCCTCATGAGGTCAGGAGCTTTGAATCTTTTGTTTGCTGCTGTATCTCAGTGCCCAGAACACTGCCTGGCACTCAGGAGGTGCTCAAAAAAAAGCTGTTGGCAGAATGATAAATGAACGGCAGCTATCATTATTGTTGCTCTCATTGTTGTGATGTTGTGGTTGGCACTTAGCCAGGTTCCACGGGCAGTGATGATAATGTAACCTTGGATGCTTCTATTAGTATCCGTGGTGTGTAGATTCACAAAACCAGAAAGAGGTCTTGCAAAGCAGAATGTAAGTCACCAGGTTCTGGTTTTAGCCAGGGAAGTAGATCATGAAATTGTGGAGTAAGTTTCTAGAAAAGCATTAGCGTCACTGGAGATGCAGTTATTCAATAAATTGCTTGTACTGAGAAAAGAAAATAAACCCATAACATCAATGCTAATGGAATTACCTTCCCTGATTGATCATCTCTCCTGATATCTTTTCAGATTGATCCTGCCATATGAAAGATTCATTAAAGGAGAGGAAGATAAGCCCCTGCCTCCAATCAAACCTCGGAAACAGGAGAACAGTTCACAGGAAAATGAGAATAAAACAAAAGTATCAGGAACCAAACGCGTCAAACATGAAATCTCTAAGAGCAAGAAAGAAAAAGAGAATGCCCTGAAGTCCCAGGATGCATCCGAGGTGAGTTGCTCTCCTCCACAGAAATACCTCTGTGAGATGAGCCCTGCCTGGGGGTCTCCTGGAGCCCTGTACCCACAGCTGGGTCCCTGCACAGCTGCAGCACTAAATGATGAAATCAAATCACCTCAACTTCACAGTTCCCCAAATAGTGGACCTTTCAGTTTTCTCAGTAGCTGAAAGGCAGTGCGTGGTATTGAGTGGGATAGGCCAAGAACAGGATCCAGAAAGATGTGACCGTCTTGTAGAAAACTGGTAGCGAATGATGGCTTTGAGATAAAAGGAGCTAGAGCTTCAGCTGTGTCAAGCCAAGGGACTCCAGTTTGAAAGATGTGGCTTCTCTGCCGTTTCACAACCAGTCTATCTGAGGAGGTGGTGTGACTTTAAAACACGCTTTGTGGGACCTAGCAGGGAGGAATGGTGAAACTGATGTGCTATATGTTTGCAGGACTGTCCTGAAAACTTTAGAGACTTGTTTGCCTCCTGTAATTGACCTCTGTGCAGCAGCCTTTGGTTGAGACCAATTTAGAAACATCTTAAGTACATATTATTTATGGGGAAATTTTGAAATGATTCCTCTGAAACCATTATTATCTCTTATGTTAACAGGTAGTTTCTGAACCTTTTAAAACAAGCCCCAGCTACTGGCAGTCCCCAACAGTTCTTCGGTAGAAGCCATTACTGTCAGCATAGAGCCAGTCATGGAGGCTGATCTGGGCTCTGTTTCAACATGAATAATAAAAGCCCTGCTGCCCATTAAAAAAAAAACAAACAAAAAAAAACCCTCAGCAGCCACATTTGGAGACAGCATGTTCTAGGATTCAACCCCAGAGGGAATTTTGTTGCTGATATTAAACACCCCCTAAAAATCAGTTTTATAATGAACACATAGAGACTCCCTAATTAAACACTGGTTTAAAACATGCACACACACAACACACAACAGCCTCCTAACTAAGATTCAACTTACCCAACTGAATCCCATGTAAGAAGATAGTATTAATACTAAGAAGAAATTTATTTTTGTTTTTATTTAGTTTTTACAATTATTTTAAGCTCTAGTAATTAAAAAGGGGGTGGGGTGGTGCAGAGATTTCTAAACATCTGCAAGCTTGCTACATAAATGGCCAAAAGCAAGGAAATTCCAAGTTAAAGCTTACATTCCATTCTTCCTTTATCCTGTTGGCCTGGTGATTTATTATAGGGTTTTGGATCAGTGAGTTCTATTAGATACCATATGTACAGCATTGCCAAAGCACCAGGGGATAAACTGAGGACCAAGAGGCCAGCTGACCTTTGAATGGCTCCACTTCGGGGATGAAGTTTGAAACGGTTGGTTTGTTAGTTGTGGAAGGAATCCTTAGCCCGCGCACTGAGCCCATGGGCTTAGGAAAATGACCGTGGTCAGGAGTAGAGCCTGACCTCCTGCAGTCCATAGAAACCCGTAAAGCCTTAAGGCTCCCTGTTTCCTATAGAGGCTCCCTGTTTCCTATAGGTGCCAAAAGTTCTCTGCAGTGTCTTGAGTGACAAAGGTTATCCTGATGGGATTATCTAAATGACCTGGAGTCTCAGACCCTCTCTGAGGTTGACCTTATTGTAAGAATTTTCTCCAATCTCCAACATAGACCCATGTAATTGACCAGGTATATTTCTTCTCATTGATTATATGTTTGGAGTTTTGGGCTTGGGTTTTATTGTTGTCGTTGTTTTTGTTGTTTATAATTTTTGATGCTTTCGATATGAAGCCGTGAACTCAGTGGAGATAGGAGGGCTTATAAAAAGCCTGCCTAGTCAAACCCACTATCTTCAGGTAATTGGATTGAAAGTTGCATAGTGGGAAGATACCACGTGACATACTAAGGCAGATCATAAAATGCCATCCTAGAAAAGGGATCTTTCACCTGTTTGTGCCTAGCTTTCAAAGACCTCCTAAAACCTTTTTTACAACTAAACGCATAGATCTCCATGTAACTGAAGGCCTAAGTCATAGAAACCGAGTGTCCCTTATGGCCCCACTACAAACTACAGCCCCATCAGAAACTAACATTTAAATGCAGTTTGCCTTTTTCCCTTGCTGTACTTATTTTTCTATACTTTCATGTAATGTATAAGCTCAGGAGACCAATGATGATTGTTAATGTAGAACAAGCAATGATCTTTTTACTGGAAAAGGCAGCTATTAGTGCAAAAAAAAAAAAGAAAGATAATAAGCCAAAGCTCTTAGGTATAATAACACATCCCTAAAAAACAGGAATATATATATATATTTAATTGGATTTAAGGAGAAATATCTATGAAATGGGTATGATTCCTTAAAAATTTTTTTCTTATGTATCCTTACACCAGCATCCTCAGTCTTACCCAAAGATGCTAATGTAGTCGACACTTCTTAACAAAGAAGAATAACATTCAAGGGATGAGGGGGAAAAGGATCGATTCAATACAACTGTTTTGGAACTGTTCTCCACTAAGATATGTCGGGGCAGAATGACAGAAGTTTTGAAAGAGCTTGTCTGTCAGCTGGGGCACAGATGGAAAGTTAAAATGGCCTTCTGAGGTCAAAGTTTGCACAGCTACATAATGCAATGAATAGGTCGAATTGTGCCCACAACTTCTGTCAATAGGGACGCATAAAGAGCATCCATCTCATTGACTACAATTTATTTCAATGAACAGAAAAGCTGTATTTGTGGTGGCACTCACTGCCTGGATTTTGACAACTTCATTTTTAGCTTTAATAGAAATGTAGTTTGTTGCAGCCTAGAAGGACTTAAGAGTCCTTTGGTTTCTCAGGTAGACAGGCTGATGTTGCAGCTGCATAAATTTTCAATGTTTTTAGCTTTATCTGCATGTCATATGACACTAAGTAGAAATTACTAACACTTAAGCATCGCTAATTTTATGCATCATATTAGACACCTTAGGACAGGATTTGCTCTCTCAAAGGAAGGCAAGAAGTTATATTGAAATCGTTGTTTGTTGTTGACATTGGATTGGTTGGATTTTTGAAAGAGATACTTTAAAAAAAATCTTTCTCCAAAGTGCCATAAAGCACAACATGTAATTTAAAACCCATTTGGATAATTGACTGATTTGACAAGAAGACAACCTCAGAATTAAACTATATATTAGAATCAAGGAGTGATATGATTGTATACTGTCAGTATATAACACTTTGATATTTTGATAGGTGTCTCATAAGGGACTAAGTGAATATGCATATTTCCCCTAATGTTTCTGTAATTTAGATTTCTTTGTTTAGAACCATGATTGGGGAGTGATAAAGCTTTACAGAACCTCCATGAGCTAATTGACAAACCTATTTTCAAGAAAAACTGCTGTATGTGATATTTTATTTCATAGAAAAATGTGTCAATGCATTTGGCTTCCTCCTTAATGTCTTTTGCAATATTTTATCAGGTTTCACCAGAGCAAGAGAAGGAACAAGAGATTTTAAACCAGAAAAGCATCACTGAGCCTCTCCCAGCAGCAGACATGAAGAAAAAAATGGAAGGGTACCAGGATTTTGCAGCGAGGCCCCTAGTGTCCACAGCAGACCCAGAAAGAGACAACAAAACAGATCAAGGTACCAACAGTGAGAAGGTGGCAGAGGAGGCAGGAGAGAAGGGCCCTGCTCCTCCACTCCCTAGTGCTCCTCTGGCCCCTGAAAGGGATCCAGGGGCTGGCAAACAGTCTCTCACCTCTCCCAGTGTTCTGGTGGACGCGAAACAAGACCCCAAGCCCTGCTGTTTTACAGAGAGCCCTGAAAATGAACTCCAAGACACATCCTTCCCCGGCTTCCCCAACACGCAGCCGCCACTGTCAAACCAGAGCGAGATGGAGGATGACAAAGTGCCCGCGATGGCAGATTACATCGCCAACTGCACCGTGAAGGTGGATCAGCTCGGCAGCGATGACATCCACAATGCACTAAAGCAGACCCCAAAGGTCCTTGTGGTCCAGTCATTTGACATGTTCAAAGACAAAGACCTGACCGGGCCCATGAATGAGAACCATGGACTCAATTACACCCCTCTGCTCTACTCAAGGGGCAACCCAGGCATCATGTCCCCACTGGCCAAGAAAAAACTTTTGTCACAAGTGAGTGGGGCCAGCCTCTCCAGCAGCTACCCCTACGGCTCCCCACCACCTTTGATCAGCAAAAAGAAACTGATTGCGAGGGATGACCTGTGCTCGGGTTTCTCCCAGGCCCACCACGGCCAAAGCGCCGACCACATGGCGGTCAGCCGGCCATCGGTGATCCAGCACGTGCAGAGTTTCAGAAGCAAGCCCTCGGAAGACAGAAAGAGCATCAATGACATTTTTAAGCATGACAAACTGAATCGATCGGATCCCCACCGCTGCAGCTTCTCCAAGCATCACCTCAGCCCCCTTGCTGATTCCTATGTCCTGAAGCAAGAAATTCAGGAGGGCAAGGAAAAACTCTTAGAGAAAAGAGCCCTCCCCCACTCCCACATGCCCAGCTTCCTGGCTGATTTCTACTCGTCTCCGCATCTCCACAGCCTCTACAGACACACTGAACATCATCTTCATAATGAGCAGACGTCCAAGTACCCTTGCAGGGACGTGTACCGGGAGTCGGAAAACAGTTCTTTTTCTTCCCACAAACACCAAGAGAAGCTTCACGTAAATTATCTCACCTCTCTACATCTGCAAGACAAAAAATCAACTGCAGCAGAAGCCACCACGGATGACCAGCCAACGGATCTGAGCCTTCCCAAGAATCCGCACAAACCCACCGGCAAGGTCCTCGGCCTCGCCCACGCGACCGCTGCGCCCCAGGAGAGCAAAGGCGTCTCCCAGTTCCAGGTCATAAACAACCAGAGTCGAGACTGTCACCCCAAAGCCTGTCGCGTATCGCCCATGACCATGTCGGCTCCTAAAAAATACCCTGAAGCGCTCTCAAGATCAGGAAAACCTCACCATGTGAGACTGGAGAATTTCAGGAAGATGGAAGGCATGGTCCACCCTATCCTGCACCGGAAAATGAGTCCTCAAAACATTGGTGCGGCGCGGCCGATAAAGCGCAGCCTGGAGGATTTGGACCTCGTGATTGCTGGGAAAAAGGCCCGGGCAGTGTCTCCCCTGGACTCCTCCAAGGAGATCTCTGGGAAGGAGAAGGCCTGTGAGCAGGAGAGCGAAGGCAGCAAGGCAGCGCACGGTGGGCATTCTGGGGGCACGGTGGAAGGCCACAAGCACCCCCTCTCCTCCCCTATCTTCCCAGGTTTGTATTCTGGGAGCCTGTGTAACTCGGGCCTCAACTCCAGGCTCCCAGCGGGATATTCTCATTCTCTACAGTACTTGAAAAACCAGACCGTGCTTTCTCCACTCATGCAGCCCCTGGCTTTCCACTCGCTTGTGATGCAGAGAGGAATTTTTACATCACCGACAAATTCTCAGCAGCTGTACAGACACTTGGCTGCAGCCACACCTGTAGGAAGTTCATATGGGGACCTTTTGCACAACAGCATTTACCCTTTAGCTGCTATAAATCCTCAAGCTGCCTTTCCATCTTCTCAGCTGTCATCCGTACACCCCAGCACAAAACTGTAAGCCCAGCTCTGCCCAGCATCCATGCGGCGTGGCTAACAGAGCTTCAGTCCTTACCCTGGGAGAGATGGCTTGTAGAAGAATTACAAGTCAGCATTTCTTCTAGTCTGGGGGTAAGATCAGTTCCAGCCAAAGGGGCCAAGAGAGGAGGTGAACACACCTGATTTTTCTGGGACGACACCAGCCTTGGCTGGTCAGTCTTGAGCCCCTTCCAACACGGATGCCCTTGTACCCCAGATCGTTCACTTTGCACGGGAGTCTTGTGAAGGGATTTATGTGTCTCTAGGAAGAACTTGGAGGACCCCGTCTGAGTTCCGATGGTCAGGAAACAATCTGGGCAAAAAAGGGGCAGGCATTTCAAAGGAAGGGGCAAGGAAGACTGGCAAGCATATGCCAAGGGATGCCCCTGTTTTCATAAAACTCTCCAAGGTTCAATCAATGCAATGTATAGTGAAACTTCAATAGATCTTTCGTTTGACACTATTAAACAATCCAGAGAAGTAAACACTGTTAAATTGACTGTATATATTTGCTTCTTAAAACTACTCGTATCACTGTTTGCTCACCTAATTTATATACAGGTAGTTCCATTCTCTCCCAGTTCCTCTCGTCTTTTTTTTTTTTTTTTAATTAAACAGTATCGCTTTTGTTTGTAGGTCTTTTTTGTTCCGTTTTGTTTGATTTTGTTTTGTTTTGTTTTAAAGGCTGACTGACTGTCCTAGTTGTTGATGTGTGTTTGTAATTTTTTCCACATCTTATCATTTTGAGCAGCTTTGGGTGGTAAAGTTATTGTTTACAAATTGAAGCAACTGATTCTAGTGGAACAAATGAAAAAGAAACAGTTGAGCACACAGTAGTGCAAAGAACGTTCCTTTGCAGATCCGCAACTTATGGACTTTGTTCCTCACAAATGGCATAGTTGAAAGAGCTTATACACTGCTTACCCGACCAAATGCTTTGCTTTGAAGTATTGGGTTATGTGAAAATATCAAGCATTGTACTTACCTTATCTAGGCTGTGAAACTGTCCTACATACCAGAGGAATCATAAAAACAAAAACCTCACTGGCAGCAAGCTGCTGAATAACAACAGAGTCTAGAGGACATACTTGTGGGCTGCACAGATATTTTAGGAATTTCAGAAATTAGAACAGGAGCCAAAATGATTTACATTGGTGTTGGCCCTGATCCCTTTAAAAAGTCCGGGAAAAGGGGGTTGGGAAGAGGATGGAGCTCGACTATCCAGAAGAAAATGAGCAGCTGGAGGCCCGTGAACCAAATACCTTCCCTGGGCCATGGTCTTTCGTGTAATAGGTAGTCATGTTGCCTTCATCAAGTTGGTTTCTTATTGTTCTCAAGAAGAACCTCCCAGGCCACATCCTTGGGGATAATTGGCATACTGGATTACTCATTTCTAAAGAAAGTCATCCTCTTTCGGTTTATGGGGCTGTGTTTTATGTGTACGCATGCACATACGGTGGTTGGTATCATGTTTGTAACCACCTGGCAATACAGTCCGCTTTCTGATTTATTGTTGGAAAGAAACGGTCAAGCTGTTCAAGCAGTCAAAAGATGTGGAGAATGTATATTGTCATTCTTGCCACTTTATTCCATTTGCTGCCGAGATGTAACATCAAGGTGGATGCATTTTCTAAGTGTATTAAAAGTCCATTAATACAGAGAATGATTCTCTTTCGAAGTCCCATCCCTGCTGATAAGACTGCTTTGATGAACTCCCCAGCCAAACCTCCCCTCCCCCAACACTACCAGTAGACATTAGAACCATAGTTAATCAAGTCTTTTACCTCTGAGATATTTAATTCAATTCTATGGAGATTGATGACAATTTTCAACTTCTAAATAGGTAACTCGACTGCAAAATAATCAAAACTGGTAAACAATGAAACTGCGGCTCTTAAACGAAGCCATGCATGCCGTGCATTTGTACTGAAATGTTTCCATGATACGAAGCCAAATATTCAATGTAACATACTTAATATCCAAAGGTGGAAACAAAAGAATGTAGAGATCTAGTGTTAAGAGTTCCATTTGCTTCAATTAATTATTTACCTTCCTGTGGAATAATATATATATATTTAATAGAACCATAGATAGACTAGTAGAATTTAGATTATAAATGTGTGAGTGCAGATTATCCTGCTATTGCACAAGATGGGGGGCGGGGGAGGTGGGGGGGGCGGGAAGATCTCAATTCCAGCTGGCAAAATGCTAGCCAGGACAGATATAAGAAAGTTGCACTAGATTGAATGGTCACAGAATCAGAGGACATGGAAGAAAAGAAAACTCCAGTGTTTCTGCAGCAGACATGGGCTAGACCGTATGTGGTTTCTATGAGTCGGTTTCTCAAGGAAAATGGTGATGGGCGGGGTCGGGGGCAGTCTGTCATCTCAATTCCAGCTGGCAAAATGCTAGCCAGGACAGATATAAGAAAGTTGCACTAGATTGAATGGTCACAGAATCAGAGGACATGGAAGAAAAGAAAACTCCAGTGTTTCTGCAGCAGACATGGGCTAGACCGTATGTGGTTTCTATGAGTCGGTTTCTCAAGGAAAATGGTGATGGGCGGGGTCGGGGGCAGTCTGTCCCTGGTGGAGCTCACCTATCCATTTGGAATATGGGGCATTTGTTTTCCCCGCCGCAATGATTTCAGTCTGGTTTCATCATGTTGGAATTCGATCACACCATTTTCAAACAATGTTAACATAGTCCAGCTTTTGTTTTTCTCATCTCTTCCTAGAAGAGACTAACTGTTTCTGTCTGAGGAAGCTCATACCCTCAGCAAAACATCAGGACAAATAAAGAGAAATGGGGGCATACATTCCCAACAGAAGCAGTGTATTATTTGTTTTAAAACTCCGAACAGAGATCTTGGAAATCTTTCAAAAATGACCATTGAATTCTTCATTGGCTGAGAACTACAGTTTAAAAAGTCTTAAATAGGGCTTTGTTTGCATTGTTTGAGTTCAAGGGGCCTTATTATTGAATGGAATTGCACAAGCCTATCTTTGTGCAATCAACCATTGTTATTGGTAGTTCTGTAAAGGAAACTGTGGAATCTAATTGGCAATAGAGTCATAAATCTATTTACTGAGTGTGGCTTCCAAGAAATGTTGCAATTCAAAATGCACTAAGTCCGTGATTTACTGGAGATTTGGAGAGTCTAAATAATATTTTTTAAAAGCCTTTCCATGGAACTTCTGGTTTAACTTTTGGCAACTCAACATAAAAAAGGAAAAAAAAAAAAAAAAAAACCAGCCCAACCACGTTTCAGAATTAAGTATTCTCCTAGTAAGTGATTGGAACTTGTAATATTTGCCACAGGACTGACTTATTTATTTACTAGCTAGAAGCTCTTAAGTTCACTTGTTTATCAGGGCATATACAGAAGGGTTTGTTAAAACTCAATGTTGACTTTACAACTTTCTGACCTGGTGCATGAATTCTCAAGTACTGTATTTCACTGTGTTGGTGTGTCTGATGGAAATTTCGAGGTGATCCTACAAAAATATTTTATGTAGTGTGCCTTCAAAGAGAACCATTTATTTCTCTTCACTTGTGTCCCACAAAGTCACATTTGGTGGTGGTCAGCCAAGTCCCATCTGGTCCAGTTTTACTCTTGTCCCAATTTTAAAGAAAATTGGGAACAAGTTTGCCCTGGTGAGACCTACACCATTGCAATGATTATCTTGAGCACTTAAATTCCAGTGTTGGCTGTTGATGTATTTGATATTCTGCTTGTCTCCCCATGGTTGAAATATGTCTGAAGAATAGCAGCATAATCTCTTGGCTGTTTATACTTTTTTAAACTTTCCTGTGTTGTAAATATTGTATACTTTTGGTGATTCCAGCTATGTAACCTCTGCTCTGTAAGGTGATTATTTGTATATAGCAACGTGGCCCAGTGATATTATATAGTTTCCCAATGGAGAGGTTATTGAGTAACCTTTGCATTAGTTTAAACACTACCAGAAGAATGCTGAGCCAACTATAAACACTCAATTTTGTATGTTTTCCAAATTGTACTTATTACTGCTTTTGATACTGTATTACGTGCCAATAGTTTCCCAATCACATAGCAGGCAAGAGATATTTTGTACTTTTTGATCCACTGTAATATTTAATAAAAAACGTTACTGTTTCCTTTTGGGTGTGAGTAATCTGTCACTTCTTCCTGAGGAGCTCTGTGGCCTCACCAGAGTACTTTCCACCCTATTGTCTCCAAATTGGATAATAGCAATTATGATGATGAGGAGGAGGAGGTCTGCAGTTTGTTGAGAACCTACTGATGCATACAGCATCTTAATCTTCACAACTCCATGTAAAGATGATTATGCCCATTTTACTGAAAAGAAAACTGAACCTTAGAGAGGTAAATTAACTTGCCCAAGATCACCTGACTAATAAGTTGGCAGAGTCAGGATTTGAACCCAGGGCTCTTAAGTCTATGATTTCCTTTATATCCTCCACTCCTCTCCTGGCAGATAACAAAAGTTTTATTTATTTGTTTAGTCAACAAAGGTTTATTCATGCCTCAACTGCCATGCAGAGTGTCAGTAGCTGGGAATACAATGGTGATTAAAGAATACATATTATCTCTGGAGCTCATAAATCTTACAGCTTCATCAGTCACCTTTATAAATACAAACCTCAACCTCACCTGGTTCTGGGGGAAAGGATTGTAATGACTAAAGTGATACATGAAGAGGAAGTGGTGACTAAATTGATACATGAAAGATGAGTATGAGTTGACCAGGTGAGGAAGAATTAGGAGAAAAATAATCCAAGCACAGGGTACCACACGTGCAAAGGCCCTAGGCAGAAACAACTGTAGTTTATAGGAATTGAAGAAAAAGCCTGTGTTACGGAAGTATAATTACAAGGTTCAGGAAATGATGTTATGGGGAGGTTAAAGAGTATAGCAGGGACCAGTCAGGTATGTCCCAAGAGACAAGATTGAGCATTTTAGTCTTTATCATCATTAAGCAAGAAGAGGTTTAAGCAGGAAGGTGACATGTTTGAATTTGTCTTTTTAAGTGTTGCTCTCTGGTTGATGTGTGAAGGCAGATGGAGAGTAATCTAACACTAAGATAGTGGTCATTTCAATTGGGGTGATGGAATAAGAGAGTGGACACATATCAGAGGTACTTGGAAGGATGAACAGACTTGGTGATGGATTAAATGAGACAACAGGTGGCTATTAAGGAAGAACTGAAAAGCAAGGAAAATAGCGTATTCTGTCCTCAGTGTGATGGCCAAAGATTTCTGATCTTTCGTCCCCTTAATCCTGTTCCTCCAGGCTCCCCTCAGGTGGTTGAAATAAGGCATGAATGAACTAGCACCCTGTGTGCTCACTTCTTAATGGGTCCCAGAGATTGGGGTGGAGGAAATGGACAGATTTTAATGAATATTTTGGTTTACAACCCACACCATCTGGTCAGGATAGACTTTGAATAGACAGGAGAGAGTAAGCCGCTAGCAAACATGTCACCACAACTCTAAGAAAAAAAAAATTTTTGATCAAAAACACAAGACCCTTTTTCTTACTGTGGTTGACTCCTTGAAGGAGTCTGCCCACCATTCTCAGGCCAGCAGGAGGTGCGGCACACATGTAAGGGGCTCACCCTCTTCTTGCTGGCCTGTCATCCCTTTGTAAATCCAAACACACCCAACACAGGAAGAAACCCTGGCCCAATGGTCTCCTAGCTCTCGTTCTGATTCATGTATATTTTACCATATCACGTGAATTGCTGTGAGTACATCAAAAGAATGTTCTTTCATCTGTGACACATTCAGCATATATAGATCTGATAACTTGAATCATACACAACAGGAAACATCATGATAAGTTATCTATTTTTACCAGGCCAAACTGGCAAATACTGTTGGGAAGGAGAGTGCTTTTGCTAAAGATGTCACTCACAGTGCAAAAGCAATGAAAATGCCTAATGATTTATTCTAGGAAAGTGGCCAAAGTTGACAAGTGTTTTAGGGCTGATAGTGCCCAGGAAAGGGGTGATCATTTCCATCAACAAGTATATAAATAGCAGGAGGGGGAGGGCTGGGGGCTGACTTCTGGCCAGGAATAATGTGAAAGAAAGCTTAGCCTTCAAGACTGACCTAGGGAATACAGTAAATCACATTAATTTGGGTTTCGCTAATTCAGAATTCTTGAGTTTTGGAATCTCTATGCTAAAGCCTGAGATAAATAACATTCTAAAACATTTGTTTAACCTGCTTTTTAAAAGAACAAACTATTTTTAATCATACTAGCCATAACCATAGGCATTCAGCCAACCCAGTAAGGACAAGGTGATCTGTTCCCTGAGGCATGCATACAAGAACTACTACTTTAATTACTGTTGAAATTCCCTCTGGAACAGAGCTGTTTAATGGATCTTCCTGAGATAGTGGAAATGTTCTATAATTCAGAGTTTTCTAATACTGTAGCGACTAGAAAATGTGGCTACTGAGCCCTTGAAATATGCCTAATGTGATGGAGGAATGGACTTTAATTCTATTTAATTTTCATTCATTTAAATTTAAATAGCCACATGTGGCTAGCGGTTATTATATTGAATAGCACAGCTCTAGAAGGTCCAACTGGCCAATGTGCATGTATAGATAAACCCAAATACAGATAGGTCAATATCTGCACATGAACCTTAACACAAACACTAAAGTAGGGAACACTGTCTCTTCTTGGCAAAACTTCTTTAATCGATTAGGGGAAACTATAGATGTAACATATTTTTTTCACTTGGGATTTACACATCAGAGACATTTAAATACTAACTAAACAAATAAATCATTGAGAGAGCATTAAGAAAAAAGCCTACAGTTATGGCATTTTCTAATCCAACCCTGTCTTTTAGGTTAAATCTGATTGCACGAGGCTTGCTTGAATGCAACTTCCAGAAAGTTGATGCAATGTTTGTTAGGCCATGTTCGAGTCACACTGCTTCACTCCACGGTAGTTCAGTGTTTATCTCTGGAGACTGGAGAATATTCGGCATGAGGGAGATGACCAGGTGGGGAGAGGAGGGCCCGGGGCCAAGTGTGGAGGAATCCTTGACAAACGTAATTTCAGTGTCCTCATCCTTGGACTTCAAACCTGGGTATATCCTGCTGCCCTGAACCAGAAATTCCAGTGATCAGCCAAAAATGTCAGCAGAACACCCTAAGGTTGTTTGCAAATTAATGAGGCAAAGAAGAGAGAAGACACCAAAAAATGGTATTAGGAAAGAAAAACGAATGCTGTAGAGATGTCTTAAATTATTAGAGAACGGCATTAACTTTAAGCCTATAAATTGGAAAACTTAGGATGAAAGAAGTTACTTTCTACAAAAAAAATGAAATTAACAAAATTTTCCTAAGAAGAAATATAAAATTCAAATAACAATTAAGATTTTGATCAGGAGTCAAATAGTTCTCCACAAAAAGCACCAGGTCCAGATAGTTTTAAGAACTGTGTCAGAGAATTAATGAAGAAAAGCTACCCAATTTTTTTATGAGTTTATTTTGTCTTCAATACCAAAAATCAAAAAGGACAATGAAAAAAGAAAAAAATATAGACCAATCTCACTTATAAAGCAGATATAGAAATCCCAAGTAAATCAGCAAATTATAAAAGTTTGTTTATATATCTAGACATATAAATATGCATATATACATATGTGTGTATATGTAATATACTAAAATGATATACATATTTAAATTGTTATAAAAACTATTATACAATGACCAAGAAGAGTTTATCCTAGAAATATAAAGAGGATGAAACATTACAAATTCTATTAGTATAATACATGTAAAAGCCATCTGGAAAAATATTAAGTTGGATCCACATCTCAAACAATACACAGAATACTTTTAAAGAAGAAAACATGGGAGAATTGTTTTATAATTCTGGAGTGGGGAAAGCCATTCTATGATTCAAAATTTAGAAACTATAAAAGATTGATTAGTTAGCTACATAAATATTACATTTCTATATGCAAAAAAAAAAAGGTGAATTCAAAATGTAAATTTTACTTTGGTAATAAATATTGCAATTTATATCACAAAGGGCTAATCTCTCTAATATAAAAAGAGGTCTTAGAAATCAATGAGAAAGTGGAAAAATAACAATAAAATATACTAATCTCAAGTGTACAGTTCAATGAACTTTGACAAATGTGTACAGCCATGTGACCATGACCAAGAACAAAACATAATTCACCTCTATTTTAACATAATGTTTTCTTAAAACACTCTCCAGTCAATTGACCTACTCTGACCAGGTAGGCAATCACTGTCCTGATTTCTATCATCAGATTTGTTTCACTTGTTTCAAAAATTGGGAACACAAAGATGTTTACCATCACATCACTGTTAATATTTAACATAGTACTACAGTTGTAACTTGATAGAGAAAAAAAATAAAAGACATCAAGTTTGAAAAGGAAGAAATAAAATTGAAATTTTTCTTAATATGATTATCCAGAAACCCAAGAGAATTTGTAGATAAATTATAATGAATGAGAGAGTGTGGCACATTTGCTGACTATAGGATTAAAACATCCAAGTCCATAACATTTTTATCTACCAGCCGCAATTTAAATAATGCTTTAAAATAATTTTTGCAGAGAGCTTGATATATAGTACTCAATAGATATTAGCTCCTGATGATGATGATGATAGTAGTAGTCGCTTTTTGGCCTAAGTTGAAGCAGAGAGGTGTCTTGCATGGAATATTCTTTATATGTAAATATCTAAAGTTGCAAAGACACCAGTTCCCCAGGGAGAAAGTGTATAGTAAGAACTGTTATGGCTGGATCGGTGCTGCCCTTCCAAATACGTCCTGATGTGCTGGAAAGGAAGTGGCAAGTTTGCATAGGAGTCAAGGTTATCAAACAGGAAGACAAGGGAAGACTTCTTAGTCACCCATCACCTAGGCCTAGAGACTGGAAGGCTGTAGCTAGAAACTCCTCCCAACCCAGCTTCTTTGGCATGAAGATTGTGCTGCAGAAACACTGGTTGAGTGTCGGGGGTAAAGAGTAAGAGCAGCACCCTTGAAGCAGAACCTAGGATTTGGGGTCTGTGTTTCCTGACAGTGCTGCTTGCTATTAGCATGGATGCCTGCACACAGCCACCCCGAGCTCTCTCCATCTGGCCTCTTAGTGATGGCTCTTTTTCAGCTTGGGAAGTTCATTTTTTATTCATCATATATTCTTGCCCTATTGCCACACATTCTCATGGTCGATGGCATGTTTGTGCCAGGTCGTTTCTTCTGCTCGCCCATAGTCCACCCATACATCCCTCATTTTCATCAGAACCTGGGCCCCTGTGTCTTGCTCCATGCGAGTGGCATGGAGGAGCCCATAGAAAATTGTGAATGATAAGGTTCCTCTGCCCACTCCAAACCAAGGTATGCTGATCCCCACAGTAAATATTTTGGAAACAAAGATTTTTATTTGTAAAATAACTTCTTTGGGAAGGCAAATCATCATTCATCTTTCAAATTAAAGATGGAGAGTTTAATTCTCTTGCAATTCACAAAGGCATGGCCATCTCCTGTGGTGCTCATTTACTCCATCATTAAAAAGTTATTTTTATACTGAAAAGAACACAGGTATATAATAGAAGGCAAAATTCATTTGAGTTTAAGATAAAACAGGCTGCTATAGGCTACAATCCAACATACAGTCACTGGGTGCTTCCTAGGTGCCGGCCTGGTGCAGAGACCCTGATTATAGCAGTAAGGCAGCGCCCTCCTGTTCCTTCCAGAGCTTGATGTCTAACGAGGAAAACAGATAATGAAAGCAGTACTTTTAAGTGTGTTGAGTATTACTAAAGATGACAGTCAAGTTGATGTAGGAACATAGAGAAAAGGCACTGGGAACTTCAACTACAATTCAGGGAAGGCTTTTTTAAAGCCTTGACTTTTAAGTGGAGGTCTCGGAAGTAATGAATGGGGAATAAGATACATGAAATCTCACAAACAAAACAGCATGGTATGGTCTACAGTCATGCCACCCTGAACAAGCCCGATCCTGTCTGATCTCGGAAGCTAAGTAGGGTCGAGCCTGGTTAGTACTTGGATGGGAGACCCCCCTAGGAAGACCAGGTGCTGTAGGCGTAAAAAATAAAAAATAAGTGATTGTAAGCTGACAAGGTGCTTGCAATCTGTGAGGCCAACCAAGAGTTGCCTCGTCTTAAAAAAAAAAAAACAAAAAAAAAACACAGCATGGGGTGTTCTCAGAACTGAGAGAGCAGAGGGGTCCATGGTTGTGGTGGGAAAGCAGGACTTTTGGGGGAAGTACCTAAATAAATAAATCTGAAAAGCACCGGCTTAGCACATTACAACTTTAGCACCACCTCCCATAAAACAGAAATAGTCAAATATTAGTCAAATAAATGATTTGAAAAATATTACCCCTTATGGGATAATTTACATTCTAAAAGAGAATGCCTGGCCCAGAAAACCTGAGAGAACCAACTGGAAAACAATATGAGACAATAAGAGAATTCAAAGATGAGTTGAAAAGTAAATATGTAAAACCAATAGCTTTTCTTAAACCATTACTTGTTAGAAATTGTGATTTAAAAAAAAAAACTCCTATTTAAAATAGCAACCAAAAAGAATCCTAGGAATGAACGTAACAAGTAATTTTCAGGGACTTTATTAAAAACTCTTTAATAGACAACTGACAAACCTAAAGATGACCTAAGACACTGACAGATGAACTATTATCTTTGATGGAAAGGTAATTCTTCCTAAATTAACATAAATTTAATAAAATCCTAATTAAAAAGCAATTTTTTAACTTAATGAATTTGTAAAACAAATAATGAAGATTAATCGGAAACCTTCTTGAAAATAGAAAACAATGAGAACAACTAGCTCAGTCTGATACTAAAACTATTTTAAAGCTATAATAATTAAACTAGTTTGTTATTAGGAAAAAATAGATCAGTGAATAAGAATGAGGAGTCCATAAAGGAAACCAAATATGAGAACTTAATATATGAAATGGTAACACTTCAAAACACCAAAGAAAAGGTAATTAGTCAATAAGTGGTATTAGAATAATTGGCTAATTGGGAAAAAAAAAGATAAAGTTGGATCCTACTTCACTTATTACACTAATATCAATTCCAGACAGATTAAAGATTTTAATGTAAAAAGAAATTATAAAAGTCCTGGAAGAATAAATGGCTGAGTTTATTCACCAGGAATAAAGAATGTCTTTTAAGAAAGACCCCCAAACCAGAAGTCACAAAGGAAAAGACTGATAAGTTTGTATAAAAATTGGGAATATTTTTGTAAAAATATACCAAAGACCAAGAAAAAAGACAATTGATAGTCGGGAAAATATTTAACTCATGTGACATAAAAGGGGCTAATTTCTTTCATTTTTAAGAAGCTCATGCAATAAATGAAAAAAAATAAAATACAGGAATGATGAACAATACATATCATTATCAATTACTAGAGTGAAATAAGGAGTAGTCAGTAAATATGAAAATATACTCCTTGTTACTCATAAGGAAAGACATGCAAATTAAACAGCAATGAGAGACTTTTTTTAAAATTCAGATTGTGAGAAACTGAAGTGATGAAGCCCTATTCCAAGGCTATGGAGAGGTAAGTCTGTGCTATGGCAATGGGCAGTGGGTTGGCTCATTTTTGGAAGGAAACTTGGCAAAATTCATCTAATTTTTAAAGGTACTGCTGTTGAATGAAACTTTGTTTCCTTCCAAAATTCATATGTTAATTCCTCATCCCCAATGTAATGGTATTAGGAGGTGGAGCTTTTGGGAGGTGATTAGGTTATGAGGGTGGAGCCCTCATAAATGGGATTAGTGCCCTTACAAAAGAGACTCTAGAGAACTTCTGCCACACCGTCTATGTAACAGAAAGGAGTTCTCACCTGACACTGAATCAGCCTCCAGAACTGTGAGAAATAAATTTCTGTTATTTTTAAGTCACCCAGTCTATAGTATTCTGTTATAGCAGCTTGAATAGACTAAGACAGATATATGTCATTTAACTTAGCAATTATTCTGCTCAGAGTTTACCTATATAAATATATCTATAGGTGTTGGTAAAGAAATATGTACAGGGGTGTCCATTGTTTAAATAGCAAAAAAAGGAGAAGAAACCCACTAATTAGGAGTTACATAAAATTTGGGGCTCCCATGTGATGAATTCTTATGCAGTTATGAAAAAGAATGAAGTAGCTTCATGTGGAGAGAGGTAAGGGGAAAAAAGGTACAGGATGTGCGTACAGCATCATCTTTTTTGTGTGTCAGTATCATAGGAATAGATAGATAATAGATGATGATGATAGATACATAGATCTATAGATGGATAGATAGACATGCACACTGGCATAGGCATAAACAAATTTTCTGAAATTCTTTGGCTACCTTTGGGCGAAGGCACCGGCCTGAGAGATGCAGGCTTGTACACTTCATTTTATACTTTGCTCTACTGGAAGTTTTAAATATATAAATTAACTGCTTTCGTGAATTAAAATATGACATAAATTAACTATGTAGTGGGATAATGAAATTTTTTTCTCTTCTTTAAACGTTTATAGTCTTAAAAAAAAATAGTTTCTGGTAGGGAGCAATAAAGAAAAAGAAACCAGGTAAGGTCTTGACCCAAAAGAATGAACCTCAAATAGTGGCCTGTCCTACTGCTAGAGCCCCAGTAGGAGGTATTTCTAGAGGAGGGGACTTTCCAACATCTCACAGATTTCCCCACTTGCCTCACATAATGAGGGTCTTCCTATATATAAGCATCAGAGAATTAGGCTTCAACATACTCAGGGTTGAAATAAATCAAAGGAAATCAGGCTTAAAATGAATGTTGTTATGATTTGTGCAAGCATTTCCTCTCTACAGATAAAATTGAGTGAGATGACAAAAACAGATACAGGCTCACCTCATGTTTTTTTCTTCTCTTCTGCTTAGTTGGGCAGACTAAGATGGCTCACACCACCAGTGGCCTAAACAAACATGCAGCAGTTTTCGGCTAGATTCCAGGACCCAAGGGACATGTCCCGTGCTCCTGACTGGGTCTTCTCCTGTACAATACCAGTTTCTGAGGCTCTTCTTCATGCTTTTCCTGGAATGCAATTCTGTCCAATCAATCAGTACTGAGACCAGCTCTGTGTGCAGCCACCAAGCGGGGTGCAAGATATGGTAAAACATGGCCTCTACACTCAAAGAACTATCAGGTGCTTCTGAAGAACCTGTGAGAACAATTAAGTAGCCACACGAAAACAGGGATCTCAAGAAAGAATTTCACACAAGAATTTGAGGTGGAGTAGATGATGTTGGTTGACTAACCCAACCTCTAGCTAATCTCCTTTTTATTCATACAGCAAGTGGTGGCCCTGTGACACGGTTCTGGCAAAGAGATATAAACAGAAATCTCTGGGTGGAAAAAACAAAAAGATTTGACCCAGTCAGCATGTTCCTTTGACCTTTTACCTTTCTTCATTTGGAGACATGGCCATGAGGCTGTAGGTGAAGTAGTGATCCTACAACCAGTGGTAATGAGCCCGAGGGTGAAGCCAACACGCTAAGGAGGGCAGAGTGGAAGACAGAACCCAGTCTCCACTGACGGTGTCAGGCCGCTGCATCAGCCCTGATGCCCTGCACCCAGGTTTTTCATTATGTGAGAAAATTAAGCTTTCCTTTTGTTGCTAATTGGATGTCCTGTTATTTACAGCCAAATTCATTATTAACTGATTCACTTGGTCTTAACAGGAAGTGGCTTCAATGTAGTGGAAAGTGCATTTGCCTTGAAATTGAAGAATTTGGCTTCAGATTCTAGTACTGAGGTTTATCAGAATATATTATTACTTAACTTTTATGGGTCTCTGTCTCCATAAGTATAAAATGGGGATAACAAAGCTCCTCGGACAGAGTTGAGGACTCCATAGAAAGCAGAGGCAAAAGTCACCGCACGTAATAGGTCCCAGCTCAATAAATATCTGAAAAAATTTCTGTTGAGAACATGGAAGGACATCCAGGAGGTGAGGCTTACCTGGAATACGAATAGGGTGAGGTGAGGTGGAAAGTAATCCAGAGGGAGTAGATAAAGGAAAACTCCAAGAAATGTCAATAGAAAGGGGCAGTGGGCAAATCATCTGGTCTCTTGAAATGGACCCAGAATCCAGTTTCCCATAGAAATCTCAGGGCAAATGCAGTTGATGTGGCCTGGAGAATTTTTCCTTCCTTCCTTCCTTCCTTCCTTCCTTCCTTCCTTCCTTCCTTCCTTCCTTCCTTCCTTCCTTCCTTCTTCTTCCTTCCTTCTATTCTTCCTTCCTTCTATTCTTCCTTCCTTCTATTCTTCCTTCCTTCTATTCTTCCTTCCTTCTATTCTTCCTTCCTTCTATTCTTCCTTCCTTCTATTCTTCCTTCCTTCTATTCTTCCTTCCTTCTATTCTTCCTTCCTTCTATTCTTCCTTCCTTCTATTCTTCCTTCCTTCTATTCTTCCTTCCTTCTATTCTTCCTTCCTTCTATTCTTCCTTCCTTCCTTCTTTCCTTCCTTCTATTCTTCCTTCCTTCTATTCTTCCTTCCTTCTATTCTTCCTTCCTTCCTTCTTTCCTTCCTTCCTTCCTTCCTTACCTTCCTCTCTTTCTTAAAAAAGGTAAAAACTATTTCAAAACCATATATGGGCAGATGCAATTTGTTTAGATCTACAGTGGAGAAATGATAAAGCCTGGTTTTTTAACCATCGAACCCACAAAGATTTCTGTATTCTTCCATTCCCCAATGGGACAAAGAACACAAAGCCACTCTGTACCAAAAAAAAAAAAGAATCTGGAGCTCTCTGTCCTGCCCTGTGTGTGTTCTTAGATGTTTTCCTAACCTCTCTGAGCTTCGATTTCCTCATCTATGAAATGAGAGTGTGTGGAAAAGGGTGAGATAGGGAAGCAGTTGCTTAGATAAGCTCTTGAGTTCATTCTCCTATTTATTGGTTTCTTGCAGTGCCTGGGGAACGTTTGATTGCTCATTGTCCTCATAAATATCTTTCGAGCACCTACTCTGTACCAGGCACTGGTTTAACCACTGGAAATACCACTCTGAATGAAATAGACAACATTCTATATCCTGATGAGGGAAACAGATAATAAATGAGCAAACAAATAAAGAATTGGCTCATTTCGTGGAGGTGGCTCCATAGTGTAGTGGTTAGCATGTCTGCTTTACATGCAGAAGGTCCTGAGTTCGTGCCCCAGGTGGAGCTACGGATCATACCCCGGGGGCGCCAGGGCCCCCAAGTGTGCTGGGTGCACCAAGCCCGGGTGCATGCTGCGTGTGGAAGGAGACGCCCCACCCTCAGAGATCCAGTTCTTAAAAAAAAGGGAGACAGCAACATCCCGTAGGTCAGGGGTGGAAGTGGAGGGTGGGAGGGAATTAAAGAAGGGGGAAAAAAAAGAATTGGATCATTTCAGAAAGTGATAGGAGCTGTGAAAAAGAAAATAGGATTAGGTAATTGAAGAGAGCATACCTGGGGGTAAGTGAGCTACTTGGAAAGATATGGTTCAGGGAAATCTCCTCTGAGATGTAACCTTTGTGCTTAACTGAAATGAGGAGCCAGCCACACCCCAGCTCCCTGTAGGACTTCTGACAGATATAGGCAAATCTGATGATGTCCAAAGGAAAAGATGAGGAGGCCAGAGGCTGTTGACACCAACCCAGAAAGGTGGGCAGAAATACTGCACTTCTGTTTTATCTGTTTTTAAATCTTACCTTTTCATATTCTATGGGATATTCTTTATAATGAATATATTACATATAACAATAACAGCGAACACTTAATAGTGCTTGCTATGTCCTTAGGCATTATTCAAAGTGTTCAGATATATTAACTCATTGAATCTTTGCAACAACTCTATGAGGTAGATACTGATATGGTCTCCATTTTACAGGTGAAGAAACAGGCACAGTGGGGTAAGTGAGTTTCCCAGCTCGTGAGTGGCAAAGCAGGACTTAGAGCCATGCAGTACTGTTCCATTAAAACCTTTACGCTGAGCACCTTTCACGTATAAAACTTGTTTTTAAGCATATTCATGGTTTTATTGGAGGTTCAAGGTCAATTTTTTTAGAAATCTGTCAAAAAGTTTGGAGACCATGGCATTGACTATTAAGTCAGTGAAAACTGGGTTTATATTCCTACTAAAGAAAGATATTATTCATGACACTCGTTAAGGTGGCAAAGTGGACTTTATTCGGGGGCAGGGGACACTACTACAGTGGAGTTTAGCCATAGTAGGAGAGACTGGGCTCTGCAAGGATGAGAGGAGATTTATAGCCAATAATCAGAGTGAGGGTTACTGGATGGAACATTACTAGAGGAAATATCATGGGTAGGGGGAGTTCTGGCTAAATTAACTTTGATAGGATTTTTGCTGAAAGCAGGCTGGAGTGGGCAATGAGAAATCTGATCAGATATCAAAGTGGGGGATATTCACTAAACTGACCCAGGAGGATTTCACCTAAAAGTGGACTAAATGAGCCAAGGACAGAGGCCAAGGGTGAAGCCTAGTCAGAAAGAAACCTCAGAGGTACCTGACTCAAGTTTGATTAAGGAAAGTCTGTCATTGCCAGTGCTGTTACTTCCTGGTTGGGTTAACTTGGGTAAATTATCCAATCTCTCTGACCTTCAGATTTTTTACCTGAAAAGTAAAGATAATAATATCTTTCTTACACATTATACGGATTGAATGAGATAATGCTCAAAAAATACTTAAAACGCTGTTCAGTCTAGTAGGTGCTATTAATATCACTATTATGAAAGCTCTTGCTGGGGAACTATGTCATTCCGGATGAAACCAGGCTCTCAGGACTCTTACATGCCACTGGTAAGAGTATATCTTGGCATGACATAATTGTAGTGCAGTTTGCAATACATATCAAAATATAAAACATAGCATATCTTTGGACTCAGTCATTTTGTTTCTGGAAATGTATCCTAAGGAAATAATAGTACAAGAGTCCAAAGACGTGTCTGAGGATGTCCAGTGAAGCACTATTTAACATAGTAAAACTTGGACAATGACCTACATATCCATCAGTAGCAGACTGGTTAAACATGTAATGGTATTCATATAGTAGAATGCTATGCAGCCATTAAATGTATTCAGTGATAAGTAAAACCATGATATATTAAATACAAAAAGCAGGTTACAAAATAATACATATAACATGATCCATTTTTTTAAAAACAAAACAAAACTCCAAAGCAATTCAAAATGCCTGTTTTTATGTGTGGATGACTGTGTAGGCACATGTGCATAAAGAAAAATCCTGGAGGACAAACACCAAAATGTTAGCAGTACAGCTCTTCTTGGTCCTGGTATAATAGTCGTTTGTGCTCCTGACTAAATATTTCTGGCTCTTAACCTCAAGGCACATAGTACAACTGTACTTCCTAGCTCCATTGTGGTTGGGTGGGGCCATGCAAGGGTTCTAGCCAATGCTGCAAGCTAAAGTACTTGTGTCACTTCTGGGTCAAGTATTTAATTGTTGGCATGAAACTTTCCATAGCTCTCTTCCTTTCCTCCATAGCAACCAGCAATTTTAAAATGGCAAGTGGCAGCTCGGTCTACTTGAGTCCCAGGGTGAGGTAGATGATGACGTTGGAATAGATGCCTCAGCTGACCTTCTGATATGATGATCATGTAGCCTATGGGGGAAAAAAAATATTGGTGGGTTTTAAGCCACTAATATTGGGAATTGTTATCTCAGGAAAAAAATCTAATCTATACAAATACTCCTTGACTTACGATAGGGTTACATTCCGATAAACTCACTGTAAGTTGAAAATAATTTAAGTCAAAATGCATTTAACATACCTAACCTTTTGAACACCATAACTAGCCTAGCGTACCTAAAAAGCTCTCAAAACACACCTGTCTATAGTTGGGCAAAATCATCTTGATGCTGCTTCCCAGCATCACAAGAAAGTATCTTATGGCATATTGCTAGCCCAGGAAAAGATCAAACTTCAAACTTTGAAGTATGGTTTCTCCTGAATGCATTATTACTTTTGTACCATCTCAAAGTTGAAAAATCGTAAGTCGAACCAACCCAAGTCAGGGACTGTTTGTACTCCTGATGATAGGGATTATGGTTGATTTTTATTTTCTTCTTTTACTTTAGTTATTATAATTTCTGACTTTTCCCCTCTGGCTAAAGCCAAAACATGGGCAGGATTTGTGAGTCGGTCCAAAAACTTTGTTACTGGAGCATCAAGACTGGAAGGATTAGTTTGCCTCCAGGCTGAGCACAGATCTAACTCCTGCCACAGTGGGTGGTTTGCTTGGGTGGGAAGATGAGAAAACCAGTGTGAAGAGGAGCAGGCAGGGCAGACTGCACACAGCAGCACTGGCTCACCAGGAGACAGGCCTGGGTTGTCAGGAGCCTGGAGGATTAAAGGCATCAGTTATCTGGACAGAAAGTAAATACACAAAAAGGGGCTTGTGTTTATGGGAAACCCTAAGTGTCACTGCCAGCCTACTCTGAGGTTTAGAGCCTCCCATCACAGAACACAACGGCCCTCCTATCTGCACACTCTACTTTCTATCTGATCCACACCCTGCCACTACAAAACTCCTCTAAACAGCAGTTTGATGGCATCACCTCTCAGTTCAAAAACCTCTCCATTGAATAAGAGGTAATGTCGGAAGTCTTCTTATTGACTTTTAGACATCCTGTAATGAGGCTATGAATAGCTCAGACTTATTTTCTCCTCCCTTAACTCAGGCTCTTCCCCCTCTCGGGAATGTTCCTCACTCCCCCTAACACCACACCCCTCTCTGGCTTTCCCAGCCTTTAAGGTCCGAGATGTGTCCCATCTCCTGCAGGTAACCTTCCTCAATGAGCACAGCCACACAGGAGAAACCTACAGAGCACTAAAACACTTTCTCTCCAGCAACTTGAAATAAATACACTGTTCACCTACCATTTTTAATGCAATCCAACTGGCAGTTCCCCTTGAGGTCAGAGACCATGTCTGATGCATCTTTATTCAAATGCAGTACTTTATACAAGAAGTTGCCCCATAAATACTTGGGTCATGGTCAAACCAGGGCTCCTTGCTCTGGCAGGAAGGAGGTCAACGCCTACTACCTATGAACCACCAGCTCTGCCATCAGAAAACCTCTCCAAAGGCAACATTTTCTCTAGGGCTTCAGAGGGGCTCAGGAGACACATGGAATTATTTCAAGATCATTTGGGTCAGTTCTTAGAAGCTGGTAGAATTAATTGTCTGATCAGATAGTACTATTGGGGAAATAAAAGTTTAAGTATATTTTAAGAAAGTGTGGTGTTTTAATTAAAGAATGATATGATGATACTTTGAAAATTAAAGGGAAAGAAAATCCTCTACGAAAAGATTCTATTGCATTGGATTTGCCATGACACTTTAGAAACAACTAGCATGATCTTTAAAACCCAAAATGACCCATGAGGATGGCTATTATTTAAAAAAAAAAAAAAATAGAAAATAATAAGTATTGGTGAGAAATTGGAACTCTCGTGCACTACTAATGGGAATATAAAATGGTGCAATTGGTATGGAAAACAGTAAGTCAGATCCTTAAAAAATTAAAAATAGAATTATCATTATCCAGCAATTCCGCTTCTGGGTATATACCCAAAAGAATTGAAAGCAAGGACTTAAATAGATATTTACACATCTATGTTTATTGTAGCATTATTTACAATAGCTAAAAAGTGGAAACAATCCAGATGTCCATTGATGAATGAATGGATAAACAAAATGTGGTTTAAATACACAATGGAACATCATTTAGCCTTAAAAAGGAAGAAAATTCTGACACAGGCTACAACATGGCATTGAAGACATTATGCTAAGAGAGATAAGCCAGTGATAAAATGATAAATACTGTATGATTCCACTTATATGAGGTACCTAGAGTAGTCAAATTCATGAAGATGGAAAGTAGAAGGGTCATTGGCAGAGGCTGGGTGGAGAAGGGATAAGAAGTTACCATTTAATCGGTATAGAGTTTCTGTTGAGAAAGATGAAAAATTCTGGAGATGACTGATTGTGATGGTTCACAACATGGTGAATGTACTTAATGCCACTGAACCATACACTTACAAATGGTTAAAATGGTAAGTTTTGTTATGTATATTTTATCACAATTAAAAAAAAAAAACAAAGAGAAGGCGATAGACTTTTTAAAATTCAAGAAACTGCAGAGAAACAACTTGTATTTTCACTGAACATTTTTAGAAATGAAACAAAAGATGAGAGAAATTTTTTTCCATGTCAGAGAGAACATGGGCCTGTTACCGTTCTTCCTGCTGTGGGAAAACTCCCCCAGATTCTCCTTCTCCCAGGAATCAATTGGGTCCCCTGTGGGCATATTATCTGTTGCCTTGGAACCTGAGGATTAAACGAGTCTTTAAAACTTTGTCTCCTTCCTATCCCAAATGGGACAAAAAGCATGTTAATTTATTGATTCAGTAAGCATTTTTCTTGTGATCCAGGGCTAACCAATCACGACCTATACTTGTAATTCCACCTTCCTAAAGCCGACGTTGCTAATCAATCACAAATTTTTCCCACTGAGAACAGATGTAGATTCAGAATCCTTCTCAACACATTTCTGTAACTGTAATACTAGTAAATGGGTGTTAGCATGAGACAAATGTACTTTGCCATTTCTAGATTGGAGTATTTCCCTCAGGGCTTGCAGGCAGCTGGCATGGCATTCAAACCCAAGTAGGGTTTGGTATCAGGAGCTGGGGCCTACAGGTGAATGAAGAGTGAGTGCTGACTCTTGCATTCAGTAAGTGAATGGTGGTATGTGGCCTTACCAGAGTCCAAAGCCAGGCTTAGCCACGAGCCAGCTCTTTAAGCAAGTCCCCAATGGCAGGCAAGTGCCTGCGAATAAATGAAGATATACATTGAAATCAACATTAACCTCATTTTCCCCCTGCAGTTTGTATAAAATTATGTAATGTAGGATTCGAGGAAGAAAAACAGAAACCAAAAGAGCCTTCTGTGTATTGGTGTAGACCTTCTTTGCTAATTTTTTTCTTGGTTTAGTAGAACTCAGAAAGCAGAAGGCTCCTTATGGAACTTCCATTTTTAGAGCTACTGGATTCTCTTTTTTCTCCAATCTGACTCCGAAGGCCACATCACCTTTCCCCTTCTCTGCATCCCTAACATTCCCCTTAAAATCCTTTCCCAATTATCTCCATACTCTCCCCTGCCCCAAAGAGGCAATCACTATTCAGACTTTTATTGCCATTGATTAGTTTTGCCTGTTGTCGAATTTCTTATATGAGAAATCAAAGGGTATGCACTATTCTGAGTCTTAATTCTTTCCTTCACGTAGTTCTTTGATATTCATCCATGTTTTTGTGTGTATCCATAGTCTGTTCTTTTCTTATTGCTAAAATATTCCATCATGTGAATAAACCACACTAGATTTATTTATTCTCCTGTTGATGGACATTTGGTGGTTTTTAGGTTTGGACTATCATGAGTGAAAGTGCTACAAACATTCTTGTATATACATTGTTGAAGTCTTTTGCGAATATATAATTGTGTATTTTTTTGTCTTTTTTATATTTGTGGTTCTTTATATATTCTAGATTCAAATCCTTGCCTATTTGCTTTCTTGATGAAGTTTTTTTGATAGAAGTTTTAATCAATTTCAATTTATTAACTTTTTTACGATTAGCGCTTTTCATGTACTGTTTAAAAAATCTTTACCTATTCCAAGATCATTAACGTGGGCACACATCATGCATATCTTTTCTTCTAGAAAATTACAGCTTTAGGTTTACATCTACTTTACATTACTTTTTGAACATAGTATGAATAATGATTAAGGTTCTTTTTTTTAAATATAGATGTGTGTTCCAGTATCACTTATTGAGAAGGCTAACTGTTCTCTACTGAATTAAAGAAGGATCTTTTTCATAAATCAAATGACTATATATGACCTCTCTATTCTATCAATTCATTTTTCTAGCCTTGTGCCACTATCACATTATCTTAATTATTGTAACTTTATAGTAATGTTCCAGGAAGTGAGGGGGGCTAGATATTGAGTTCAGACCAATGATTCAATTACTCATGTCTATATAATGAAACCCTGATAAAAACTCTGGTCACCGAGGCTTGAGTGAGCTTCCCTGGCTGGTAATCATATGTTAATATGCTGGGTGATATGTCCTAAGGACAAGGAAGCTTCATATTTGGGACTTTCCTAGATCTCACTCTATGTGTCTCTTCATTTGGATGGCACTGATTTGTGTCTGTTGTGATAAAATTGTAAGAAAAAGTAAAACACTTAGCTCAGTGCTATGTGTCATTCTAGCAAATTATCAAACTTAGGAGGATTGTGGTAACCCCTGAATTTGTAGCCAGTTGATCAGAAGTGAGGTTTCCTGGGAACCCTGTAGCTTGTAGCTGGTGTATGATGTGAAGGGAGTTTGTGGAGAACTGAGCCCTTAATCTGTAAAGTCTGCATGAACTCCAGGTATTCAACATCAGAACTGCATTACAGGCACATGCACATTAAGGATTGTTATGCCTTTTTAGAGAATTGCCCCTTTATCATTACACAGTATCCCTCCTTATCCCTGAAGATAATCTTCCTTCATCTGAAGTGGCTTTGTCTGAAATTAATGTAGCTACTCCGGATTTTTTTTTTTTTTTGATTAGTGTTAGCATGTTCTCTCTTTCTCTATTCCTTTACTTTTAATCTATGTAGGTTTCTTCTTGACATGTAGTTGGGTGTTGTTTTTCTGTTAAATCCTCTCTGAGAATCTTTATCTTTTAATTAGTGTATTTAGACCACTGACATTTAAATTGATTATTCATATAGTTGGATTAATAAATACCACATTTGTAACTATTTTCTATTCATTGCCTTGGTTCTGTTTTTTGGTGTTTTTATTTTTATTTTTTGTTTTTTGTTTTGTCTTCCACTCTTCTGCCTTCTCTGTCTGGTTTTAACTGAGCATTTTATATGATTCCATTTTCCATTTTCTCTCCTGTCTTGGCATATCAATTATACTTCTTTTTAACACTTTTTCGCAATTGTCCTAGAGTTTGTAATACACATTTTCAATGAAGACAAGTCCACTTTCAAATAACACAATACTGCAATATTGCTATCATTCATTTCACTTATCTATAAGCTTTAATCACCCAATACATTGTTGCTATTATTATCTGAACAAACTATTATCTGTTAGGTCAATTAAGAATAACAAAATTAAAAATTTTATTTTACCTTCATTTATTCCTTCTGTAGTGCTCTTCTTTATGTAGGTCTGGTTTTCTGACATATGTCATTTTCCTTCTCTCTGAAGAACTTTTAACATTCCTTGCAACGCAGGTCTACTGGCAACAAATTCCTCAATTTTTGTTTGTCTGAGAAAGTCTTTATTTCGCCTTTACTTTTGAAGGATGATTTTGGGTACACAAAATTCTAGGTTGGTGGTCCTTTTTTTCCCTGATACTTTATTTCACTCCACTCTCTTCTTTCTTGTTTGGTTTCTGAAGAACAGTTTGATATAATTCTTATTCTCACTCTTCTGTTGGTAAGTTGTTTTCTTCTCTGTTCTTTCAAGATTTTCTCTTTGTCCTTGATTTTCTGCAGTAGAATGTAATATGCTTAGGTATAGTTTTTTTTTGGTGGAGGGGATTTATCCTGCTTGTTATCTTCTGGGCTTTCTGGATCTGTGGTTTGGTATCTGTCATTAAATTGGAAAATTCTCAGCCATTATTACCTCAAATGGTCCTTCTGTCCTTTTCTCTCTTTTTCCTCCTAGTATTCCCTTACATGTATGTTATACCTTTTTCAAAAATTCTGTAGTTCTTAGATTCTATCTTTTTTATTCTTTTATTTCAGTTTTTGAAATTTTTATTGATATATCCTCAAGCTCACTGATTCTTTCCTTGGCTGTGTTCAGTCTGCTGATAGGCCCATCAAAGCATTCTTCATTTATTTTACAGAGTTTTTGAGCCCCAGTAATTCCTTTTTGTGTGTCTTAGAACTTTCACATCTCTGCTTACATTGCTCATCAGTTCTTGTATGATGTCCACTTTTCCACTAAAGTTTTTAGCATATTAATCATAGTTATTTTAATTCCCAAATCTCTGCCATGTCTGTGTCTAGTTCTGAGCATGCTTTATTTCTTCAGTCTATGAGTATTTTTCCTTTTGCCTTTAGCTTGCTATTTAACTTTTTGTTGAAAGCCATATATGATGTACTGGGTAAAAGGAACTGAGTTAAGATAGGCCTTTAGTATGAAGTTTTATATTTATCTGACCAGGAGTTAGGTGGCATTTACCGTTTACTGTAGCTGTGGTGTCAGAGACTAAAATTTCCTTTAGTGTCCTGTTTCTGTCTCTCCTTTTGTTTTGGGTTTTCCTAGAAACTTCTTAAATACGGTCTACGGCCTGCAGTTCTTTTAGCTGTAATTCTCTATTATTATACAGGAACTGGATTGATGTGGTAGTAAGGTGGGGGTTGGGGGAAGTTTTCTATAGTCCTATAATTAGATTTTGGTCTTTTAGTGAACATGAGTTGGGTATTTCCCTTTCCCCAGGGCGGTTAGGCATTGGTAAAACCTCAGTAGATTAGACAGTTGTAAATTAATTTCCCCTGAGGGTTAGTCTTGTTGAGGAGCACAGAGAACTCTGGGTGCATTTCAAAATGGTAGTTTTTCCCCTCCCCCTGCTGGAAGCATGAGGGGATTTTTCTCCAGCCTTCACAGTGACAAACTGATCAGAATCCCGAAAATAAAAGTCACAAATGTGTGGAGGCCTCCCTAAAACTGGGCCCCCTCAGAAATTTATCTTTCTTTTTCTTTCTTTCTTTCTTTCTTTCTTTCTTTCTTTCTTTCTTTCTTTCTTTCTTTCTTTCTTCTTTCTTTCTTTTTTCTTTCTTTTTTCTTTCTTTCTCTTTCTTTCCTTTTCTTTTCTTTTTTCTTTTCTTTCTTCTTTCTTTTTTTTCCCTGATACCAGAAAAAAACTTAGGGCTATACCTAGGTTCAGGAGAACTCTAAAGTAAGATACTAGTTTAGCCCAACATAAGCACTCATTCAGTCTGAAGTTACCTGTGTATGTAAATGGCTTTCTAACATGTGATGACTTTTTTGGAAATGACGTAGGTCGTTCTATACTT
>NW_006438113.1:19592447-19603327 GCF_000325575.1 Pteropus alecto | reverse complement strand
TGAGCTGGCACCTTACTTGAGCTTTTCATAGCATTTCCACTGCTCTGTTAGACCAACTGCTTCTTGAATTTTTAAATTTTTTTTTCAATTACAGTTGATATGCAATATTATATTAGTTTCAGTTGTACAACATAGTGATTAGACATTCATATAACTTAGGATATGATCACCCCAATAAGTCTAGTACCCATCTGATACCATACATAGCTATTACAATATTATTGACTATATTTTCTATGCTGTAATTTACATCCCTGTGACTGTTTTTATATCTGGCAATTTGTTTCTACTTTTCTTCTCTCGGTAAGGGATGGGAGGGAAGTATTTAAAATATACTCTTTTTTTTTACAAAATGAAAAGCTCTGGATGTTGTTTAAGATATTTCAGGGATCAGACAATAAGTATGAGGAGAATTTTGGAGCACAGGGGCCCTTGAAGATACCCCTGGCATCTGTCTCAGTAAATGAAAGTTGGTTGTAGGCAATGTCCTGTTTATAGAGTTTGCAGATTAATCACAGAGTAAATGGGAGTAGCTCTCTCTGAATGGACTGCCCTCTGCCCCATCTCTGTTTCTCACCTGGTGCTGGTAAAAGCTCAGAATAGATAACTCTGGCTTCTGATCAGCAACACCAGTGGCCCAGGAAAGTCTACATGGAATGGTGGACGAAGCAACAAGTTCAGCAGAAGACAGCATTCGTTCAAATCCTTGCTGTGTGATCTTAAGAAAGACACTTAACCTCTCTGTGGCTCCATTTTCCTGGAAATAAAATGAAGATAACAATACTGACCTCTAAGAGCTGTTATAAAGCACAGAAATGAAGTTAAGCATGTACAACAACTGGCACCAACACCTGAGGAATATTCATCCCTCCTCTCCCCCAATATTACAAATTTCAATAAATGACGTTGGGTTTATCTAAATCGTTGTTCTGCTTCCCTGGTCCAGAAACAAACCCCCAACTCACTCCCCAAAATAATCTTGTTCAACCCATCCATTTTTCAGATGATGAAACTGAGGCCTAGAGGATTCAGGGGTCTTATTCAGCCTGCTGTTCCTCCACTATTGCTCTTTGCTCTACACCTTGTTAATTATCACCTTTTTTAAGTTCATGTTGACAACTGCTGGCTAACATTTAGCTGTTTGCATCTCCAGTATGATTCTGTGAAATGTTGTCACATGGGGTTATTTTGGGTCTTAGGCAATGGTCTCCCAAAAGGGTAATGCTAGGAGTTCCTCACAGCTTTCCAGAGGCACCAAGCTGGTGCATGGCCACTGGTCATGAGTCCCAGCTACCTCTTTCCTGAGAGAGGCCTGTTCTCTCTGGACACATTTGTCCTCTGGCAGAAAAGCATTCTTCCACAGTGGTGAGGCTGGAGGAGAGAGTCTCAAAGAGGCTGAAAAAGTTCATTCGGCTTCCTGGCCTTTAATGGTTAGCTTTGCCAGACAGCTGTGCTTTGGGGAGGCCACCTGCCCTCTGTCCTAACCCGTGGTCTGTTAGAGATCCAGAGATCCAAAAGAGTATCTTCAAGGCCAGAGGCTTCAAGCTGCCTTGAGAGCTTCCTCGCCAGCCAGCTTGCCCTTTTCTGTAAAGTAGCCCCACCAGTGATCAAGGGCTCTCTGGTGCCTCCTTGAGGAGTCACATTATGTAAACAGCCCAATAAGAATACAGTTGGTGGGGTCCAGTAACTTCCAAAAGAGTTGTCCTCACAGTGTGGAATGCAGTAAGTCCCACCTGGCAGAACAGGAGCGACGTGTCATGATGGAAACACCCTTGGAGCTTTGTCAAACTACAGCACCTCTCTGCAATGCCATCCTCACTCCCAGCTTCTGGGAGAAACTTGGGAAAGTATTGCAAATTCTGAATGTTGGCAGGTGGACACATTGGAAATCTGGTTGGAGGTGAGGGACAGAGGACAAGTTGGAAAAAACTCCCCAGATGATTCTAATGAGCTGCTCCCACCCCCTAGGGTAGTCAAATTTAGCAAATAAAAACACAGGACATCCAGTTAAATTTGATTTGCATATAAACAGTGAATATTGTTTAGCATAAGTATGTCCTATGTGATATTGGAGACATACATATACTAAAAAATGTGTTATTTATCTGAAACTCAAATCTAACTGTGCATCATGTATTTTATCTGGCAATTTTCCCATCCTCTCCACCCTCAAACAGGAAAGTGACATTTTCAAATACTGTTCTAAAAAAATACACAGTCAAAAATGCAGAGAAATATGAAAAATAAAATTAAAAGTAGTCATAATTCTACTATCCAGAGTTGTTACCCAATGTTAACATGTTAATATTTGGTCTTATTAAAAATATATATATATACACACACACAAATACATACACACAATTCTGTGTGTGATTTATGGTCAGTCATACTTATAAAATTTGGATTATACCAAATATCAAAATAATCAGCATTATATTATGGTTTTTCTCTATAAATTATATGTATATACATGTATACACATAGTGCTTTATTTCACAGTACCTAGCATACAGTAAGTGCTCAATAAGTGTTGGAATAGAAAGTCAGCTTTTTAGAGATTTTACTCCATTCAATTCCAAAAAGTTTTGAAATTATATACAAAGATATATATATTATTAATACGCAAATATAAATGAAGAAATCAGAGAAAGGGAATGTGAAGGTAGGAAAATAAGATAAAATAAAGGTTAAAGTGAGTGGTTAAAAATTCTTAATGAGCAGTTTTAAGTAGAGGTGAATTACAAAGTCTTCTAGCAACCAGTGAAAAGAGAGCAAAGGTCAGTTGCTAGATTCACAGAAATAAAATTAAGAACAGTAACGAGAAGCCAGCTCAGGAAAAGCCTAGCTCTTTCTAGTATTGAGTCTAACACATTTTTTATGGGTCTTCATAAAAAGATTTTCTGTGAGATAGTATATGACAACATCCCTAAAACAATACAGCTGCGAGTTTCAAATGGCTATTTCTCGAAACACCCGGGAGCATTATCCAGGCATCATATCTGAGCATGATTCCATCAAGGTGACAGGGCCAGGAGGGAGAAGGCAGAGGATGCAATTCTGATTCACAGCTTGTTGGGATCCACAGTGTAAAACAGGAGAGAGGCCAAGATGGAGGTTGAGGAGCAATGGAGGATAGAGTTGGCTGGGACCCCATAGCGTTTGAGCATAGTGGGGTGAGGCACATGTGTATATTTGCACACCTTTGGAAAGGAGTAACTGAGAATGCAGAAGCTACCTTCCTCTTACACCCTTCATGGAGCAATCTTCTGCTCACCTGGAACAAAATGATGGGAAGGGGAGGAACTCCACAGAGGAGGGATTTGTAGAGGGGGAATCTTCGAGAAGTGCTATAGTAAACACTTCATATTTCAACTCTGTGAAGAAAGCATCTCCTGGCAGACAAGCTCACAAAATGTGCACAGTTAGTGACGGGGTCATCCTGGGCTTCCATGAGGTGCTATCAGGGCACCCCATTTCCTGGGCCATAAAAACATGCTCTGACTGATGGCTGACATACGAGGTGGCAAACGGTTTCCTTTGGCTCGTGTGTGTATATGTCCCAATTTACAGCTCCCCTGGAATTAGCAAGGACAGGTGCTTCCACTGCTGTTGTGTAAATATAGACTCCTAGTCTGTACTTCATGGAGAAGAACACTTGATTTGGAGAAAACAATTATGGTGAATTCAAAACATAAAAGTAACATCTCTTTTAAAAATATTGTTATTTTTGAATGATTGTAAGCGTGCTTTAAATTCATTGGGTTTTCTACTCAGACCTGTGTGTGCAGACATAACCTGTGCTGTGCTCTGATGATGTCAAGCACTTGCGAGTTTTATTTTTTGCCAGGTACATTGTCTTGTTGGAGCCTGACACTCCTCATAGGTGGTAAAATAGGTGTTGGTGAAGGTTAAATGACTTCTCCAAGGCCACACAAGGTGGCTCCTGAATCCCCAGTTCCTTGCTGAGGGCTCTTTACATGAGATAATGTTGATAGAGTACCTAGCCCCGTGCCTGACACTAGCAACAGGAGCCCAGTAATTAATCATTTCCCTATCTCTTCTTATCTTCTATTAAAGGGACACTTTTAGATCGAGGGCGAAGAGTACAGCTGCTTCCATAGTCTTACCTGCTATTTCCACTTTGTCCAGATATCTGCTTTTCTTTAAGTCCCTACATGGAAATTCTCTAAACACATGTGCTTCATAGAATGCCTTGGAAACCAACGAGGATTGTGGAAGGTTGTCGAGGCTCACATCTATAAGGCTGGCATTAGAATCCCCTCCTGGCCTTCTCGCCCAGGCTTGTCACTGACTCCGTGACCCCAGACCTGTCACCATGCCCCTTTTCCATACAGCATTACCAACACCACAAGGGTTTTGTGAGCACTCGCATCTGAACCAAGGTACTAGGAGAAATATCCGTGCCATTATGGTGAGGAATATGAGGCAAGAAAGACATCCATAAATTCTCAGACAATAAGGTTAAGAAAATACTAAATTCTATGGATGATAATAAGGAAGTGGTAGAATTTATAAGCATGATTAAAGTGCTAGATTTAAACTGTATTCAGCTTAGATTGGAAAGTCAATAACTGTGCATGGTTTGGGTACTTTCTGTGTGACCAGGCTCCTTCCATTAAGTATATAGTTTAATTATTATTTTTGGTTTAGGAATGCATTCTGACTTCAAATTATGTACATATTTCTTTAGGTGCTATTGCACTTTAGGGGGAAGAGGGAGTAGAAGGCGGGAGGAGGGCAAAGCCACAGTGCTAAGCAATGCTGAACCTAAAAAGATTATCTAACCAAATGTCTCCTGAAGGTCCATCTGTTAAATAAACAGACCTAGCTCAGGGAGGGTTGCCTGGTGCTACAAAGGACTATGGAAGACATATATTTAGAGCCATTTTTTTTTTTAATGCAGAAAAACATAAATACCTATAGGAGACTCAAGGTGAACAAGATGGGGACATAAATGCAAATTGATCAGTGCCTCAAGTATGGAAAAAGAGACTAAAGTCCTTCCAAAGGATTTCAGCATCAAAGGTTGGAACAAAGAAGATTTTGCCTTCTAGTAACCAGAACACTCTATTAACCAGATTGGGTCATTCTCTGATATTTGTCAATTTGCATACTCCGATCCCTAAGTCTCCTTCCAGCCAGCAAATTCCCCAACTATGATTATCTTCAATATACAAGCTTATTTCTCTACACTTACTCCCAAATGGTCAACATCGATTTGCAACGTTAATGAAGTAAGTACCCAACTATCCTTGTTCATGAGCTATTACCTCGGTATTGATTGTAGCCTTAATTGACAATTACTTGAATGGGTCGGGCTACACTGAGCTTTTATTAATTTTCTGTTGTAATCTTCATTACTAAACTTCATTGCAATCCTGTAACAATGTAAACTCCCCACTGTGGCTAATGAACTGGAAAATTCCACTGGCCATTTCCCAAACCTGTTTATCCTGGAAAATAAAGAATTTTATTGTTAAATTTGATATCAGCAATCTCGGCCTCAATTTTGTGGGAAGAGAATTGTGGCTTTGGTTGTGACAATAAATAGAATTTGATAAAATCATTTTTCCTTCACTGTTATTTCAGCAGACGTATGTTATCCAGACTTGATCCTCCCCCTCCTCTTTCTACCTAGGGAAACGGTGAACTCCAAGCTGCTGTGAAATCATATTCATTTTTCTATCAAAATTCTTTCTTCCTTTCTTTCTTTGTTAAATTAGGGGTGGGGAAGGTACAGTGAGGTAGAAGAGATTATGTGGTTTTAGGAATTTTCATTTCCTTCACCGGAGCCATGTAAATAGATTTTTTTTTCTACTCTCTCAAACAAAATTTCTGATTTCAAACATTCTTAAAATAATAAGCAAAATATATTAACTCTCAAGACCCTATTGGAAATGAAACTCAGAGCATCATCATGGGGGAACTGTTAGGAAAAGGAAAGGCTTGCTCCCCGGTACACATTTAGATATCATTTCTCCCGGAGACACATTTGGACATCACTTCCCTCTCACAATTAGGCCTCAGAAATCAGAATCAGCTCTAGCTTTTGCTTCTTAGCCTCACAGTGGCCTCCCTTCAGCACCATAACATGCCCCTGACTTAGGTAGGATTGTAAATGTGCATGTTAGGCTGAATTACAACCACACTTGGAAAATGGGAAAATGTAATCATAGGGTTCATTCTTTCTGGTCTATGGCTGGTATTGGATGAATTCGTGTACTTGATGGGGGAAGATATAGGGGAGGAAAAGCACTTTTCCTTTACCATCTTAGGTTCAGTAACTGGGGCCTGTAAATTAAACTAATAAAGGACACATGAACGAGGAAAAAATCATACATATTAAATTTTAATTTTATGTGCATGGAGGCTTCACAGAAAAGAAGTGAATACCCAAGAAAGCAGTTAGACTTGGAAGCTTATATTTCACTATTATTAAGAGCAATAGATTGTGGAGAAGTGACTAGACAAAGGAAAGAAGAGTTTTGGCTTTAGGGGTGGTAAATTGTGGGAAGGTAAATATATGAGGAAAACTAATAGTAGAAGAGCTGTTATGGCAGGGGGAGGGGATCATCGTCACAAAGAAAAACTTATGCTCTGCTCTTTGGCAGATTAGGAGAGGGCTGAGAGTTTCTCTTGCGTATGCTGTTTCTCCATTGCCCTCAGCTCAAAACAATCCTTATACCTAAGTGGCATATTTTGGGATAAGATATTCTGATCCCCTTCAAAGGTAATTCAGAAATGTGATTTATGATTTTTTTTTTTAACTTTTTTTACTTTTTTATTATTTATTATTAGTTATGCTTACAGCACCTGGTCTTCCTAGGTGGTCTCCCATTCAAGTACTAACCAGGCCCGACCCTGCTTAGCTTCTGAGATCAGACATCGCACTTGTTCAGGGTGGCATGGCCATAGACCATGGACTGCGGCTCCACTGGGGCACAAACCCAGGACCTTCTGCGTGTAAAGCAGACGTGCTAACTGCTACACTATGGAACCATGTCCATGGTTTATGAAATCTGAGCCAGAGCAATGAATATAATATGATATAAAATTGATTAGAGTTGGAATTCACTTTGTCGTGAGTTAATAAAATGAAGCTACTCCTGTGTTTTTCTGGGAGAATAACTGGTACAGAATAAAGGGAGGGGATTAAAAGGTTTGTAGATAAAGGAAATGCTGAGTTCTTGGTCTTGTTGCTCTAGAAATATATTCAGTGAATATCCACAAAATTTTCAGAAAAAAAAAAATGATTGGCATCCAACAAATTCAACTCTCAATTATCAGACCAGTGTAATTTTTGTTTGTTTCGTTTTGCTGACTGTTACACATTCATGGGAAGTCAATGATAAGAAAACTGACTCCTATTAAAGAGGATGTTTTGAAAGAAAAACATTAACAGACATGAGTTTACTTTGAGTACAATCATCCCTGTCTTGTATAAAAGGCTATGCAGTGTGATGGGAAATGTCCCTCACTAGAAATCCATATCCTTATGGCTTAATGTCTCTAGACCTCATTATAAAAGAGGGCTTTGGCTCATGTAACTTCTGAGGGACTTGCTGTGCTCTCAAATGCCATGATTTTGATCTTGAGACATTGAGTCTTGCAAAGGTAAAATGCTGGGAAAAGTACTACGCTGGGAGTATTGCTTTGAGTTTTGTTCCCCCAGCTAAGTATGTCACTTTGGACAAGTTACTTCATCTTCCAAGGCCTCACTTTCCTCCTCTGTTGCAAGAGATGTTATCGAACCAGGCAACCTGTACAATCCCTTCCACTTCTCAGGTTCTTTAATTCAACATGGTAAGTAATGGCTCCTGTTATGGTTACTTCTATGTGTACACTTGGAGAAGCTATAGTATCCAGTTACTTACTTAAACACTAATTCAGTTGTTACTGTGAAAGTTACTTTGCAGATATTAACATCTACAGTCAGTTGACTTTAAGTAAAGGAGATTACCCTCAAAAACATGGGCAGCCTTTGTCCAATCTTTTGGAAGTTCTTTAGAGAAAAAAACTGTGCTTTCTTGGAGAAGTAGATCTAACTCAAGATTACAGAATTAACTCCTGCCTGAGTTTCCAGCTTCCCAGACTGCCCCAATAATCACATGTGCCACATGTGCACATATATCTTGTTGGTTCTGTTTCTCTGGAGAACCCTGACTAATACAGCTCTCCAGGTGAGATGGTAAATTTACGGCTGTCAAAGGAAAATGCATTGATATCTTTTACTTTCTATAGTAGAAGTAAAGATAGAAACATAGAGCACAGGTTATCTCAATGAGTATATACAGACCATAAACATTTTTTTCTTGTGCCTACACAGTTTGTTTTGAATTAGCTGACATTTAAAAATATGGAGATATCACTTAAAGTGTGAATTTCTCATTCTCTTAAATAACTGGAGATCTAGCAACCTGGGGCCTGTGTTTGTGCAAGGAAATAATCAGCTTGAACTATATCCTCAAACAGGGTTACTTGTCACCCTGGGGATACACAAAGACTTTCCAAGAAGTATCAATTTCCAGACACTCAACTTCCATATGTTCTCATTTCTAAAGCTGATCTGCTTGGCAACCTGCTTGCCTTCTGAGCATCCCGTTTGTCCTCTTTTTCTCATATCCCTTTGCAATTACCCTGTTTAAACTTCTCAAAATGTGGTAGATATGAAGATATATTGCCCAGCTACTCCTTCAACAATGGACTTGATGCCTGTAATGGGTAGAATAGTGACCCCCAAAAGATATCCATCTAGAACCTCAGAATGGTACTTCCTATGGAATAAAGGTCTTTGTAGATGTAATTAAGGTAAGGATTTTGAGATGAGATCAGCTTGGATTAGTCCTAAATCCAATAACAAGTGTCCTTATAAGAGACTGAAAAGTAGAAAACAGCCACAGAGACACAAAGGGGAAGGCCATATGAAGGCAGAGGCAGAGATGCACCTATGAGCCAGCGGATGCCAAAGAGTGCCAGGAGCCAGCAGAAGCTGGGAGAGAGGCATGGAACAGATTCTCCCTCAGAGCCTCTAAAGGAACCAACCCTGTTGACACCTATATTTCAGACTTCTGGCTTCCAAAGCTATGAGAGAATAATTTTTGTTACTTTAAATGACCAAGTTTGTGATAATTGTTTATGGCAGGCCTAGACCACTATATCACTGGCCCTCTGGGAAGAGCTGTTTCAGAGTCTGCCTCGGCTGCAGAGGGCCACCCTGCCTGAGCTCACATCCTTCTCAGGACAGCCTTATATCTGGTGATGTAGCCTGTGGGGTATAAAGACCTTCCATCTCAGCCTGTCACCAAGACAACTCTCATGGGCAGTTTTCACTTCAGAGCTGTCTACTGGCCTGGCCAAGGCTTCACCAATTTCTCCTCAGTCCGAGCTTGCTGCCACCTCCTTTTCACAGGTGTTGATCCCAAATTAACATCTTGCCTTCCCGTCCATTATATCTCAGCATTTGCTTCCAGAGAACCCAACCTGCCACGCGACAGAGATGCACACTTTTTACCCATTTCAAGTCTTACTATGGTGGGTTGCTTGAGGGTGTTACAACTTTCTGGGTGACAATAGAACCATTAGAAATATTGATAATGATGTTGCTGAGACAAAAAGATTCCTATTCTCATTTACTTATTTTTATAAACCAGGATTCTCAACTTTTATATCTATAAACACCAAACATAGGATTATATTTGGTTCCGAACCCCATCTCATTCTAGAATCAAGTACTATTCATCCAGGCATATATGACTAATTGGAAAAAATAAAACCTCATCTGTCTCATATTGGTATGCATTTTTAAATAAAGTTTAAATTTTATGTTTAATAATTATTCATTAAATTTACAGGTAGGGGGTGAGGAGGAGGAAGGAGGTAGACAGGGTAAAGGGGATCAAATATATGGTAGCTGAAGGAAACTGGACTTTGAGTGGTAAACACACAATAGAATATACAGATGTCAAATTACAATGTACACCTGAAAATTATATAATTGTATTAACCAATAAACTTAATTTAAAAAAATTTACAAATATTTTTAGTTTCTTTTAATCAATATTTCCAGAGGAAAAATAGTTTAATACCTATGGCCTTATGGTGACAGGAAATAAACTTTCAATTTGAATTTTTATTTATGTTGCAGAAAAGTATGAAAGTATGGTAAATCAAACACTTTAAATCAAACGTCATTTTCGAATAAAATTTTCTGGGCGAAGAGGAATTAAAACATGAGTTCATGGAGAAAAAGGAAGTAAAATTTCTGTTTGTCAAATAAGAACTTGTGCATTTTTTATGGTTAATGGTGCTTATCAAATTGCTATAAAGTTTAAATTCTATTGGAGTGATAGGAATTTTTTTATTTTAAAATATCACCATTTACAGCATACCACTAATTATCTTTTTAAAAAAATAACTATTAAGCTTATGATTAAAAAATTTAAATGTTTACCTAAAAATCTGATAAGGGATACATGGTTTTTCAAAAAATTTTTAGGAAGTTCATGAGAAGAATGTTTGACTACCACTGATTTGTGTTGCCCACTGGCACCTGTAGGCATTTCAGCCTGTGACTCCTGCTTTAGCTAAACAACTGAATATCTCTATGCTAAAGGCTGTGTTAATCCCCAAGTGCAGTTTCTGGGAACATTATCTCCCCCAGATCTCTGAGGAACCAACATACTCGTCAGGGAGGAAGGAGCTGAAATACAGAGGAGGGTAGCTTTTTCTAATTCCCACATTAAGCTCTTAAAAAGCAAGGGCCATAGGAGAACGCTCTGAGGGGTGACAGAGACTGATTTACAATCTCTCCCAAAGAAATTTAAGAGAAGCCCTCCTTCTGCACCTTACCCGCAACTCCC
>NW_006438113.1:19505448-19592417 GCF_000325575.1 Pteropus alecto | reverse complement strand
AGATCTCCATTCTAGGCTGAGGAGAACGAAATATCTAGGAGAATATATTAACTTTGCACATTGCTATTTCTTCCAAAATAATAACTATAATAATGACTGCCATTTATTGAGCACTTACTCTGTGCCACATGGAAAAATGAATGATCTTTACAGCTGACATCAGGATTCCTCATAGGAAGGGAACTGTCTTTTGAAAATATCTTTATAAACCCTCAAAATCATCCAGAGGAAGCATAGGAAAGGAAAGAAATTTTGTAAAAAATTATGACAAATAATAAGTCAACACCTTTATAAATATTACTATGTCCTAGGCCTGTTCTAAGCACTTTATATACAGAAATTCATAAAATCCTCACAATCACCTTGTTATTATCCTCTTTTTAAAGATGGAGAAACTGAAGAATAGAGATTAGGCAACTTATCTTAGTGCTAGTAAGTAGTAAAACATCTACAGCCTGCAGAGTCTGTGCTCTTATCTATTATGCTGTATCTATGCCTTTAATCACTGTGCTATGCTATATGTGGACATTTTATAAAATGATAGTAATTAAATCAATACAGTGCCATTTCATCATAGAATAAAAAAGAGAATAGAGATCAGAATCAGACTCATATATAGAAAATTAACATATGATAATTAGGCATTTCAAATCAGTAGGCAAAATGAAAATAAATTTGTACTTCACACCTAAACCAAATTATATTCCAGATGGATCAAATGTATAGAAATGTAAATGTATCAAAATTTTTAAGTTCTAAGAGAAAATATTGGAATATTTTTATAATGTTGGTATTTCCTTCTAGACATATAAAGCCCAGTATCTCCATTCAAAAAAAAAAAATGTTTGTTCTTTTTAGCTATATATATATTTAAAGTTCTATATGGAAAGAATACACTATAATCTAAGTTAGAAGAATGACAATACTCTGAGAAAATATTGCAAATATATAATAAAGAGCTAGAAACCATCATATATAACGAGCTTCTGTAAACCAACAAGAAAAAAAACCCAAACTACCCATTAAGATAAGAAAAGAAAGAAATATATCAATGTGAATTCACAGAAAAACAAATGCAAATGGCCAGTAAACATAGAAATAGATGCACAATCATAATAAAAGTCAAATATATGCAAAAAATTAAAATATGGGATATCATTTAAAAGAAAAATATTAAAAATTTTGAAAATATGGCAGATGGAAAACTCTAAGGTCCTGTTGGCATATTGGTGGTAGTATAAATGACAAGCATTTTGGAGAGAACATTGGCAGTAGGTATTTCAACAGAAAATGTATATCCCCTTTGTCTTAGTAATTGTAGGGGGAGATTATTATGTCTCCAATGTTTAGGAACACACAATGAGTCCACATTTCCCTCTTGGGTTAAGTTTCTGCATCTCTGCCTGATTTGCAAGGCCCTCCATAATCTGGGGGCACCTACCCATTCACTGCTACTCCCCCATACCAACCTGTCACCCAAGGCTGACAGGTCCCAAATAGCATGACCTCCCCCATGCCTTTCCTCACGCTGTTTCATCTTTTTGAAGGATCCTACCTCCTTGCTTCCATCTCTCACCATCTGTTTCAAGGATAAGTTCAAGCTCCATCTCCTTCAAAAGCCAGATCCTTAGCATAGTCCAACAACAAGCTCCATCTCCTTCAAAAGCCAGATCATTAGCACAGTCCAACAACAATAAATATAAGCTTTTGTTGCTTTAATATTATTAACCCTTAAGCATCTACTCTCTTGGGTGACTCCCTAATTCTTTTGGATATATTTTCTTTAAAATGGTGTTGAAAGTTTCTTGAAGACAAGAAATATTTTGAGCTTCCCAATGTGAAGGCAGTACAGTTTATAGGATTTTAATATCAGACAGACCATGACTGGACCTTAATCTGCCATTTTTTTAACCTATGTTTCAAGTTATTTTATCCATATGCACCCGCTCATAATATGTACTAAATCAATTGTTACTATAATGATTATAGTTGCTTACCTGATCTCTGCATTGTACTTACCCATCCCATCAATGCCAAAATAAAATCAAGCCCATGGAAGGGGGTCAGCAAACTCTTCTTGCAAGTTAATTAGCTAGAGGTCCAATCTGTCATCTGTTCCAGATACATGTGAAAAAAAAAAATTGGACAGTTTTCTTATACCATATATAAAAATAAACTCAAAATGGATTAAAAACTTAAATATAAGACCTGAAACCATAAAACTTCTAGAAGAAAACATAGGCAGTAACTTTTTGAAAAATCAGTCTTATCAATATATTTTTGGATACATCGAACTAAAAAGTTTTTGCACAGTGAAGGAACAATCAACAAAACAAAACAAAACAAAACAAAAAGACAACCTCCTGAATGGAAGAAGATATTTGCAAATAATACATTTGATGAGGGGTTAATATCCACTATACATAAGAAACTCATACAGCTTAACACCAAAAGAAAAACAAACAATTCTATTTAAAAATAGACAGAGGACCTAAATAGACATTTCTTCAAAAAGCACATACAGATAGCCAATAGACATATGTAAAGATGCTCAGCATCTCTAATCATCAGGTAAATGCACACCAAAATCACAGTGAGATATCACCTCACATCTGTCAGAATGGCTATCATCAATAAATTAAAAAACAAGTGTTGGTGAGGACGTGGAGAAAAGGGAACCCTTGTACACTGTTGATGGGATTGTAAATTAGTGTAGCCACTATGGAAAACAGTATGAATATGCTTCGAAAAATTAAAAATGGAGCTGTCGTACAACCTAACAATATCACTTCTGGGTATTTATCTGAAGAAAACAAAAACACTAATTTGAAAAGATATATTCACCCCTATGTATGTTGCACCATTATTTACAATAGCTAAGATATGGATGCAACTTAGGTGTATATCAATGCATAAATGGATAAAGAAATTGTGATACATATAATGGAATATTACTAAGCAATAAAAACAAATGAAATCTTACCCTTTGTGACAACAAAGATGGACCTAGAGGGTATTATGCAAAGTGATATAAGTCAGACAGAGAAAGACAAATATGTAATTTCACGTGTATGTGGAATTTTTTAAAAATGAACAAACAAAACAGAAACAGACCCACGGATACAGAGAATAAGCTGATGGCTGCCAAAGAGAAGGGAATGGGGAGATGGGTGAAAAGGAAAAAAGTTTTTTTAATTAAAAATAAATTCTTGTGTGTCCTCTCAAATATACTTTAAGTGAAACTCTGTGTGTGCATACGTGTGTGTTGACATTCATTTATTCATGCATTCATTCACTCACTTATCTAAGAAGAACTCCTTTTAGTTTAGTTTGCTTTTAAACAGGCTGGTATTCTCAGTTTAGAACTAGCCAAAAAATCAATCTTGACTTGGTTGCTAGGAAACTTTGTCTTTGGAGCAGAAGTTAAAAATCAATTTTCCCATGCTTTAAAAAACATATATTTAAGTAAATGACTTCTTCAGAAATATTGATTCATTCCAAAAACATTTAAATAACATGGAAAACAAGAGGATTTTTATGTGGAAGCTGCATCTTGACAGTGAAGTAGACATGCGCTTAAGAAAAATATATTTACACATGTAGTTCACATCTTGTTCAGAGAGAAATAGACTTTAATGTAGTAATAGGACTATTTATGTAATGAACTCTCATGGGCTGTTGCATAAATAATGATTCCTGAACTGTAAGAATGTTTTTATGTGAAAACTGCCTTTGTGAACTTTCATAAAAATTTGGTTTTGTGATTACATCAAAGGCTGAGTTTATATTAGCAAATGAAGCTTTGTGAAGACATGAAGACATTTTCTAATGGAAGCCTCATAATTAGAAGCACATTTCCTCAAAAGTTGTGTTTTGAAAATGCTTGTGCCCTCCTCACGGCCTTACTGTCTTGCAAAGGATTCTCTCCGTCTGCAACTGGCTTCACAAGCATTCTCGGACATCAGCAAGCCCTGCTCCAGGGAGGGATGCCAGCCAGCCTGTGAGATGTTTCTGCAAGAACTTTTGGCTGCCTTAACTGCCTAAAGCAAATGTTTGTTTGCTGCAGTACGTGAATCAAATGCTTTTGTGTGAAAACACTTGCTAGAGAAACAAATGTTTGTTTTGGTAATCGACATTTGGACTGTTGGAACATTACCACTTAAGATATTGGTTTGAGAAATATACATTTAATTTGGAAAGCACCAGTTAGGATCAAGCATGTGACACAAATCTAGGCTGTTAGGAAATGAGGTTGAAATTGGACCCAAATTTTTCACTTCCTCTTGTCAGATCTGACTAGGAAAATGGTGGCTTGTTTTACATGTTGCTATATAATGTTACTGAGCAACAGCATAAAAGAAACAAGTGATTTACTTCTTTCTAGAAACGCATGACTTATAAATTATCAAAGATAGCAGCAAATGTGTATTTATCTAGTATTAATATTTAAATGCCATTTTCCTACTGAAGGTACCACATGCTCCATATTAATCTTTTAGATTAGACTTAGTACAAATTGATGTTTCCTAAATGGAAGATTTCTCCTTACAGTTCACTTTTGATTATCTATGCTGACTGACGGCAGGAAAGGTAGACAGATATTCCAAAATAGCAGGTGATACAGAAATAAGCTTGGCTTCAGAGAGCATTAAATTTTTTAGTAGTAGAAAGAAACTAATTACATTTTAAGGGAGAGAGATGTTCAAAAAGAAGCTTGAGGGAGAAGAGGGTTGTTTTAATTTTAAATATATTATATTTGATCATAGATAAACCAGAAATAGAAAGTCGAACTATAGTATACTGAGGTTGAGCCTGGATACTAGAGCAAAAATTTTTTTAATTAAATATTTTATTTCTTTCCTGTATATTTTTAAGCCTATCTTTAGTTCTGATGAAAGTCAGAAGTATATGTAAATGCATTTGATTTTTTTACCAGCATATTTGAGTTTTTCTCTTTTGTGAAAATAAACTGCAGGAACCAGGTTCATCTGAAAATTTATGAGCTGAAACCTATAATCAAATCAGTGTGTACTTAATAATGAAATAAAATTATAGCCCAAATTCTTTGCTGCTGACCTTAGTCCTATTTGATCTTTAGCTATTAAAAAAAATTATATTTTGAAGTAGAAAAGGAAGCCCGTATTGGTTCAGAATAGCCAAATAGAAGGATTATTCATTAGAATGTCGAGAAACATGACTTTGTATCTTGAATCCACTCATTGCTGTTTCCAGTTGTAAATTTCATTCCACTGTTGAGAAAGATAAGTGATATAATTCATGTATATTTGAAGTACTTTGAGCTCCCTAGAACTTAATAATTCAAAGTATTACAGTAAATTCCCATTTATTCTGAATCCAAACTACTAGAAAGCTGAAATAATGAGAATTTTTTGTGCAATTTATAAAATGGTAATGTCCCTGGAGCATTAAAAGATTCTAAATTCTTTTGAATAGTTACAAAAAGATTAAATTTTGTTCAGCATAATTTTGTGGTAAGAATGTTTGATAGAGTTCAAATTCTCTGAAGATAGTAATTAATCCATGTGTAGCCTATGGTAATTCTTTTTAACTTCAATATAGAAATAGTATCTTTGCATTTCCAGGAAACTTCGGCTTTGTATTTCTAGGCTAATCATACCCTAAAATGTACAGCACATCAAAAACTTTGTAAAGTTTGATAACGGGTCACATGTGTCCTACTTTCTTAGCTATAAATGATTCATGTGGTTTCAAATAAGAAACACCCACTCAAGCTAGCTAAAAGATATTATTTATTACTATGATACTGGGCTTTTTCACAGAACCCAAGCCTGTGCTCAGGCACAAATTGGAACCAAGAACTGGAAGTCTGTGGGAAACCCTGAGAATTTATGCTTTCTCTCTGCCTCTCATCTCTACTTCTCTTATTAAATCTGCTTCATTCTCTTCTCAGTCTGTAAACCATTATCTGCTCTTATTCCCTCCACTAAGTGGAAAGTGGGCCCTATATGGTAACTGACATCATGGATTATGGGATCAGGCATTGGAGAGACAACCAACACTCTTCTGGCCTCAGCTAAATTTTAAAAGGAGAACAAGATGGTCCTGCTAGAGTCAGGCATCCACTCTTCACCTCCCAACCCTTCTATCCTCCAACATACTGATAGAGAAGAAGGGATGGATACAGCCTTGGTAAATAATTAAACACCATATAAAGAGGAAGTGGTAATTACCAAAGAGTTGGGCTCAGTGTGAGCTGGAAAACCGACACCAATGTTTCTCAAACTTTTTAATGTCAGAATCCTGTTACAGTCTTAAAAATTATTGAAGACCCTAAAGAGTGTCTGTTTTTATGCATTATAGATATCAATATTTACCATATTAGAAATTAAAACTGGAAAATTTTTAAATATTTAATTGTTAATTCATTTTAAAAATAACAAACCCATGATATATTAACATCAACAACATTTTTAATAAAAACAACTATATTTCCCAAAATAAAAAGAAATTAGTGAGAAAAGTAACATTGTTTTTACATTTTTGCAAATCTTCTTAATGCCTGGCTTGATAAAAAACAGCCTGATTCTCATATGTGCTTTTGCATTAATCTGTTATGTTAATTTGATGAAGTATATGTAGAAAGCTGGTCTCACATAGATATGTATTTGGGGAAGGGAGGAGTATTTTAGTAGCCTTTTTATATAATTGTAACTATTCTTTTTTGATAATATACCAAAACCTGACAAGAGATATTTATAATCTAGAATCTGAAATCACATCAGTGAACATTTTGTACTCTGTTACAAAAGTACCCATTGGTTTATCTTGCACTTTTACCCATGCATGATTTTGTAACATCATGCTTTGGTCATTTGGAAAATGTTGGTTAACTAAATTATACAGATTTTCCACACATTGATGCATTTCATATCATGATACAAAAATCACATTTTAAAATATTATTACCAATCTCATCAGAAAAGTTTTTAAGTATTGGGAAGTTGTCGCACTCATGGTGACAGATAGAAGTTTTCCAAAATTCTAATTTTCACTTGAAAGCTTATATTTTAGAATTGCCAACAAATGCTGTCAATTGTATGACTGGTAGTGACAGACTGACTTCATTAATTTTTGAGAAAATGTCTGCTAAATAACCAAGTCAAAATAACCATCATTTGTCTATCAGTTGTTCTTTTAAGTAAAAATATTCCATAAAAGACAGCAGCAACAAAAAAACAGGCTAGTTGAGCTCACAACTCAAGCGATCACACAGTGCTTTTCCTGGAGACAACCATTATACTTTGGTATGCAATGCTTTATACATACTTCCTATTTCATTAGACATAATATTAAGGGTCAATATTTAATAAAATTAATAATTTTTAACTGAGCTATCAAGGGCATTAAACAAAACTGTTTTTTCTCCACATGCAGTTAAGAATATAATGACTACTAGTATAGCCTCGTGTTCCTGCTAGGACACCAGTAGTTTTATCCATTGTTGCTTTTTTAACATCAGTGCAAATGTCAACATAGTGAAGGCAAATTATCTTTTTGGTGTTATTATGAAAATAGTTTTATTCTCTCATATTGCTGAAAGGGTCTCAGAGATATCCCCTCTGCCAAGGATCTGCAGACCACATTGTTGCACACCAACTTGCTAAATATGCATCCAAACTAGCTGAAATTATTGAGCAAGCATATCTTATTCTTTTGATATAATATCTTCTTGGTAACAAGAAAATGTCTACCCATATTAAATGAGGAAACATCACATTTAAAAAATTATAAACAAATTCTAACTTTTTAGTGATCAGTTCTGGAGAGAATTTTAAAGCTCAGATTGGTAAAAAAACAAAAACAAAAACAAAAACAAAAACAAAAAAACTTTAGAAATGATGGAGTTCAACATAACATCCAGTGGAAGAATATTTAAAACAATAAATGTTGTGGTTTCTGTTCAATGGATACTTTGCAGGAACTGAGAGGCCCACGTATGGAGCCATGTGGTATGGCAATTTTCCAAATCACATAAAATTAGAAAATGCAAGGAAATTCTTAATGCTTAAGCCACTACAATTTTGTGAGTTAAAATAATAACAATAAAAACAATAACACAAAACTAAATTTCAAAGGAGGCAGTTACCACATGGAGTGTTGATTTGAAATTACCACTATGAATTTACTAAGAGTCAAAGATCCAGGGCTAAAGGAAAAGTGATTTAACTCAGTTTCAACAATTTACTAACTGTGTAACCTTGAGTGTCACTGAAGCTTTTGGGCCTGTTTTCACATGTGTAAAATGGGAGGAATAGTCCATACTTCATAGTCTTGTTGTATTACATGAACTAATGTATTTAAAATGATGAACAGTACTTGGCACATAGTAGATATTAAAAAACATTATGTCTGTAAAATTTTTAAGAGGCAGGTAGTGATGTAGCAGAGAAATACCATTACTTTTCTAACAAGATGGTATTTGCTATACACTCTAAAAGAACCATTGAAATATGAGTTATAGCTAAAAAGCCAACAAAGGTGATAAAATGTAATAATAATCATACTCAGTTAATCTAAAAGAAGGTGAACAAAGAGGAAGAGAACAACGAACTGATGGAATAGAAAACATACAGTAAGATGATCGATATAAACTTTATCATATCAATAATCACATTAAATGTGAATGATCTAAATAAACAATTCAATTAGAAAGCAGAGATTGTCAGATTAAACTATAAAGCAATGCCTATAAGAAATTTGCATTAAATAGAAAGAACACACAGGGTTAAATGTAAAAGGATATAAGAGGCTGAAAAGAGATGTACCAAGATAACATTAATCAGAAGAAAGCTGGAGTGGCTATGTTAATATCAGATGAAGTAACTTTCAGAGCAAAGGCAGTGACAGGCAGTAAGAAGATCATTTCACATAGATAAAGAGATCAATTCATTAGGAAGATATTAAAATTCTAAACTTTTATGAACCTAATGACAAATTTTCAAAACACATGAGTAAAAACTGATAAAACTGCAAGGAGAAGTAAACAAATTTGCAATTATACTTAGGGGTTTCAATACCCGCCTCTCAATAACTGATTAAACAGGTAGGTTAAAAAAATCAGTACATATACAGAAGATTTGAACAACACAATCAACCAACTGAATTGACAGTTTTAGAACATGCCACCCAATGACAGCAGAATAAACATTCTTTTCAAGTGCACAGACATGGAACATTTATCAAGAGAGATATTCTGGGTCATAAAACAAATCTCAACACATTTTTAAAAATTCAAGCCATATGAAGTATGTTCTCTCGCACAGTGGTATTAAATTGGAAATTAGCACCAGAAAGATCTGTAGAAAATCTCCAAGTGTTTAAAAATTAAATAGCACTCTTCTAAATAACCCATGATCAAAGAAGGAATAAAAAGAGAAGTTTAAAAGTATTTTGAGCTGAATGAAATGAAAACACAGCATATCAAAATTTGTAATATGCTGCGAAAGCCAAAGTTAGAGGGGAATTCATGCACTATCTGCCAAAGTAGAAAAGAAAGGCAGTCTCGAATTAGTGACCTCAGTTTCCACCTTAAGAAACTGGAAAAAAAGAGCAAACAAAAACTCGAAATAAGCGGACAGAAAATAAGAGAGAATTTAGTGGAAATCAGTGGTCTTGAAAACAAAGAAGCAATAAAGAAAATCAATAAAACGAAAACTATTTTTTTGAGATCAATAACGTTAATAAATACTTAGCCAGACTTATCAGGAAAATCTAAGAGAAAAAAATTATCAATATCAAAAACGAGACAGGTGACACCACTACAGAATCTACAGATATCAAAAAATATAATAAAGGAATATTACAAACAATATTATGTAAATAAATTTGACAACCTAGAAGAAATGCATAAATTCTTTGAAAGACACAAACTAGGCAAGCTCTCTCAAGAAGAAATGGATAACCTGAATAGACCTATATCTATTAAAGAAACTAAATTTTTCAAAAAAAAATTTCAAAAAAGAAAAATCTGGTCCTAGACGACTTCATTGGTGAATTTTACAAAACATTTAAGGTAGAAATAATATAAATTTTATGCAAGTTCTTTCATAAAACTGAAGAGGATGAAATACTTCCAAACTCATTCCTCGAGGCCCCAAATTAATCTATAGATTAACTGTAACCCTAATCAAGACTTAGTAAGCTTTTTTAAAGTAGAAATTGGCAAGCTGATTCTAAAATTCGTATGGAAATGCAAAGGATCTCAAATATCCAAAACGACTTTGAAAAGGAATAAAGCTGTAGGATCAACAATCTGATTTTAAGACTTATTATAAAGCTGGAATAATCAAGACAGTGTGGCATTGCATAAAGACAAAAAATAGACCAATGGAACAAAATAGTGTCTAAGTTCAAAAATGACTTACAAATACATGGACAACTGACTCTACAAATGTGCAAAGGAATTCAGTGAAGAGAGAGTTATTTCAATAAATGGTGCTGAAATAATTGGATATTCATATAGAATAAAAGAACTTTGATTAATGCATCATGCCATACACAAACAAAAACTATAAAATGGATCATGGATCAAATATAAAACCTAAAAACTATAAAACTTTTAGAAGAAAACACAGGAGAAAATCTCAGTGACCTTGAGTTAGGCAAAGACTTCTTGGATATGACACCAAAAATATAATCCATGATATAAAAAAAATAATAAATTCAACTGAATCAACATTAAAATCACTGTTGCGAGAATAAATGGACAAGCCACAGATTGAGAGAAAATATTTGCAAACTATATGTCTGGTAAATAACTTGTATCCAAAATATATAAAGAACTTTCAAAACATAGTAAGAAAACAAATAATCCAATTTTTAAAGGAGTAAAAGCTTTGAACAGGTGCTTCACCAAAGAAGATATACTGATGGCAAATAAGCACATGAAAAGATGTCCAACATCTTTAATCATTAGGAAAATAGGAATTTAAACTCAATAAGACACTACTATCTACCCATTAAAATGGTTAAAACCAAAAAAATTGGCCACTACTATATATATATATATACAATGGAATTGAACAATTAAGTAAATGGCTGGTAGGTGGTGGGAGCCAGGTTTTCCACTATTGGAGATGATCAAGGGGAAGTGGCTAGACTGGTCTATGTGATAAAGGTTTCAAGTTGGAGAAATTAAACTCATATTTAGCTTATTAATATAAATACATGTTAGTATATACATTGTATATACTAACACATGTGTGTTTTCATATCTATAAATATTTCTATTTATATTTCTATTTCTAGATATGAAAACATACATGTGTTAGTATATACACCGATATTTCCTTATTCTGTCAGCAGAGAGCAAGAAGCAAGGATATCTCAGTAACAATGAGCACAGTGAGCTACCAGATCTTGGTTTCTAACACCATTCCCCAATAAAGGGAACTAGAGCTCCTTAGAGAAATAGCTGATTCTATGATTGGGACAAAAATACACAGATAAACCTGGAGAATTTTGTAGTACCAAGAAGTAAGAAAGTGCTCCAAAAAAAAAAAAAATGTAATAATTAAGGTATGTCAAAGGAACACAGGGAGCAACTGAAAGAGCTTATCTGACTGAGGCAGAGTTTGTCAGGTCTCAGCACTGTAGAGTAACTTTCTTTTTCCTTCTTCCCATATTGCACTCTTTGGAAGGAATGCGATTGCGCCTAACAAAATTAAGAATAAATCTCTGATATTGTCTTGTGCCTAGTCCATAAGCAAATCCCCCAATTGTCTCAAAAGTTTTAGAATTTATATATATAATATTAGAATAGCTCTTCCCTGTTATTTATTCAGTCATTTATTTGTATTAGTATGAATTCCTGAACAGTTATTTTATATTTTGTGCTATAATTCAATACTACTTTAGTTTGTTGCTAAAATTGTTCCATCTTTGGCTATTGGGAGCACTTCCTTACTTTCTAGTGCAAAGGGATGTTCCAGATTCATCTTGTGCCATTCCTATCCCAGAAATAGAATTGGTCATTAACACAAGGAGCTTTGGTTCTTTTTAGTAGAGAAGAGTATTTAGAACCAAGGCCTGGGCACTAGGTACATTCATTGTTACTGGTATGTCATATCTAGGCCCTCTCAGTGCACAGAGCCAGAATATAGTTGTATACATAATAAACATAAGCTTATAGTGACACTTCCAGTTCCAATCCAGCACTACAGGGTATATTCTACTCTTCACTTTTCTGTACTTGTAACTCTATTCCCCAACAGTGAGAAACCTGGCTCCCATTATCCTCGACATTTTTACTCATTTGCTCACCCTAAAATCCATAGAAGATAGTTTCAGAATTGCTAGCTTGATTACCACAATGAAATACAACAATGCAGCACTTAAAGATAACTTTGATCACTGTGACAGAGGCAACAGAGGAAGAAAGTTAAGCATAGCTCAGGATTCAGAGTGTGAATCTATCATTTCCAAAGTGTTCAACTTTGGACAAGTTATGTCACTTACACAAGCCTCAATTTCCTCATCTATAAAATGGGAATAACAATGATATCGACCTTATTGGGTTGTTGTAAAGATTAAATGGGTCACTGTATGGTGGCTATAGTAAATATTCAATAAACGGGAGCTAAATGTTATTTTAGATATATTTAGGGGACCCCTGTAATGTACTAGATAGAGTGAAAAAAAGCAAGACGAATCTTAAGGCTAAACATTTTTTAGACTACTAATAGAACTGTTAAGAAAGGAATAAAAATGAGATTCATTTCACCACACAACCTTCTGTGCTGTTTAAAATTTTTATCATGTGTCTGTGTTAGTTTTATATTTAGAAAGACAAACTTCATCTTAAAAGATTATTTGGTTTATTAAAAGTTTAATATCTCAAATAAAGTTTTAAGATAATGTTTGTGAAAACAGTTTTCCTGAGACGTGGTGATGAGCATGCTCTGTGCCCTAGCCAACCTGGGAAGTTGGCCCTGTAGGCAGCATCATGGCCACTAATTCCTCTTCTCACTGCCATAGTTAGGGCCCATATCCAATTCTTTCATAGCATGAGAAAGAAACATGAATCCACTAGTAAGGTTCTATTCATTATGTTTTCTTTTATCTCTTTGTTTATTCAACAGATATTTACCGAGCACCTACCTACCTTGTTCCAAGCACTGCCGTAGGCGCTGGGGATATAGCAGTCAACAAAACCTTGTCCTCGTAGAGCTTACTTTCTAGTATGGGAATGTTTTGTGTATCTATTGCTGCTTAGTAAACTATCCTAAGATGTAGAGTCTTCAAACAACAATTTTTATTTCCTCACAATTCTTTAAGTCAGGAATTCAGAGCCTGGCTTGACAGCTGTGTTCCAAACAGTGTCACCTGGGTTATTCACTTGACTCCATTCGGTTGATGCTTATTATGGCTAGAAAGTTCAAGAAAGCTTTACTCATATGTCTGGAGCCTTGGTATACATCTATTTGTGGCCTCTCTCCAGCACGCTAGCTTGGGCTTCCTTACAGCTTGGCAGTCTCAGTGTAGTTGGTTTTCTTACGTAGCTGTTGGCTTCAAAGAGGAAGCATTCCAAACATCGAAGGCAGAAGCCCAGATTCAAGTGCACGCTCCATTTCTTGTACTAGCTCCATTCAAGTACTAGCTCCATTTCTTGATGGGGAATGGCAATGTTACATTAGAAAAGAGCTTGTGGGATGGAAGCCAATGTTGTAGTCATCATTGGAAATAGCATACCTCAGAGAAATAGATAACCAATAAGACAAATAAGTAAAAATAAATTCTTAGGAGAAAACTAAAGCCAGGAAGGGTGTAGACTACGAGTTTTGGAGATGGGGGTGCAATTTTAAGTAGGGTAGCTAGGGCAGGACTTACTGAGAAAGTTATATTTAAATTGATAACTGAAGAAAGTGAGAATAAATGGGGCAAGAACAGTCCAGGCAGAAGAAACAGCAAGTGTAAAGGCCCCAAGGCAGGGACTTGTCTGGCGTGTTTAAGAGCAAAAAGGAGAATAGCAGGAGATAACGTCAGAGAGGTAAGGAGTCAGCAGATCATGTAGAGTCTTGTAGGTCATTGTAAGAACTTTGGTTTTACTCTGAAGTAAATGGGGAGACTTTGAATGGTTTTCGAGAATGGAAGAGACACAACATGACTTGTGTGTTCAGGGGATCTCTCTGTCTGCTATACTGAGTATAGACAATAGGAAGCTACATATAAGTAGGGAGACCAGTTAGAAGAGTATTGTAAAAATTCGGGCAAGAGATGATGGTGGCTTGAATTAGGGTGCAAGCAACAGAGATGGTAGTAAGTGGTTGGATTCTAGATATAGTTTGAACATATACCCTAAAAGATTTGCTGATGAATTAGACATAGAGTGGATAGAAAATAGAGAAGCTGAAGATGATTTCAAGATTTTTGACCTGCGCAACAGGAAGGATGGAGTTGGTATTTACCAGATGAAGAAAACTGAGATCAAGATTGGGAGAAAACAGGTCATGTTGACTTTGGAATGACTCTTAGACTTTCAAGTATAGCTATATAATAGGAAGTAGAACATACATACATACATACATACATACATACATACATACATTAATTGTATGTGTATGTGTTTGTATATGTATACACCACACACTTTAAAATGCATAAAAATGTTTTGAAAATATACATCAAAAACTGTTAACAGTGGTTACCTCTGGGTAATTGGAATCTTCAACGTGGTACTGGGATGTAAGAGGGGGGGAGTGATACATATCTTTTGTTTTTAATTTAATATCCTCTCTACTGTATTATATATATATACACACACACACACATATACATATATATGTATACACACATGCACACAATTAGAGAGTATTAAATTTAAAAAAAAGTGTGTGTGTATGTGTAACCATGTCCTATATTATAACTTTTATTACTAAAACTACTACATAAAACTTGTGTGGTTGGTGAAATGAATCAAGTCACCACAAATAAATCTTATCAGGAAAGCTCACATTGGACCAGGATATTGACAATATCCTTTCAAGCTCTGACACCGATTTCTATGACTGGGAATTAACTGTTAATTCTTACCCTTACTTCCTCCTAAGGCTTCTGTGAAATGTGGAGTGTGTAAACAGCCTAATTCACTTGCCTCATCTTGAAAACAGTACCAAGAGCTCTCAGCGCTTACCTACCTCACAGGAAATTTGAGGTTGGATGAGATAAGGTGTTCAAATATTTTGAGTTACCACAAAGACAGGTGCTCATGTAGGCAGAATATTATGAGTCCTGGAATATTAAAAGACATAGTAAAAAGAAGCTGTTTCTGCCTTTTGATCACAGGGGAATTTTGATACTCTTGAACTATTACTCTTCATTTAGTCTGCAGTAGAATGAGTGTTTCTTCCCAAACAGTATTCATTTTAGCATTTTTTAATGCTTTCTGTCAAACAAACTTTCCTTAGCCTTTGATTTTTATCAAGATTGGGTTGACTTTATTCTTCAAAGCATTTAATTCAAAGTTCACTCTATCAGTGGGTGGATTAGTTAAGTAACTGAAATAACAGTGTTGAATGCCATAATAGTTTGTTATAATTTTCTTTTCACAGGAGATATGCTTACCAAAGTCATGTACTAACGAACAATGAAGTGACTGTCTAAATAGTAGACATTTCTAAAAGAAAGTTACTGGTGAATACTGAATGGAAAATAATAAACAACAACCACTTTACAAAACCTTCATTCGATGCCTCTTAAGTATTCTTGTAAGGCCATTATTATGTGTTGGGTACTGTAATAGGTGTTAAGAATACAAAAAGAAAACATGTATCTTTTCCCTCATGAAGCTTATATTCTGCCAGACAAATGCTACATTGTATTTTAATTTTTGCATAACTTCTAATCAAATATTTGAGATGCAACAGTGAAGAGGAATTTGGAGGTTACTGGCAGTATCCATTTCTGGTGATTATGTAGTTGATTACTATTATTGAGAAAAAAAGTCACCTCTAGTCCCACAAAGGTGAGGAGAAAACTACGAAGTCACCACCAGTCAGAATCACAAAAGGGCAGTCAGTGGAAAAGTTTGCAAGTTTCAGGGAAGATGAGCCATCTTAATATATGAGAAGATCTTTCTGAGAATTGGAACTTACAAGAAATCAGGCTGAATGTTCTAAAAACAAACAAACTAAAAGTAAAAAAAAAAAAAAAAAAAAAAACCTAAACAAAAATTATGCCAAAAATCATGCCAAATATGAACATTTGGGGATATTATCGACTGGGGAAATGGTTTCTGCCTCTGGATGGAGGTTGGAGTAGACTGACTATGAGGTTCCTTCCTAGCCTAAGGAACATAAAATAAATACAGCAATTGTGAAGTTATATTTTCTCTAGAGAAAGATTACTCAACAACCAAGTACACTCAAGGTGCTAATATTCTATTTATATTTTATAATTATTTAAGTGTGATCTCAAACCAAAGATGGGTAAAGAAAACAAACAGGCCTTGTTAATTAATGAATGAATGAAAATATAGCTTTTACCAGATATTCTTTTGCCTGAAGATCATTAAAAATCTTATCATTCGCTGATCAAATCTCTAATTTAATAAGTAAACTACTAATTGGTCAATGGTCAGTCCAGGGTCCCCACCATTATCACCACCCCTAACTCCCTAGAAATCTTGCTAATATCTTTCCCATTGCTTTTGCCTCTCTGCTCTAATGAATTCGCCACCCACATTTCTGATTTCAGTGCCAATTTCAGATCATTCTTGTTTCATCTTATGATAATTTAACTTGCCACTCTTTGCTTCTATAATTTATCATAAATAGGACCTCCACAGCAAAAATAAAAACTCACATTTTTGATTGCCAGCCTCACTAAGTTGACTGGCACATAGGTACAGAGTCCAAAGGTAACAAACATTTGATTGCATCAGCTCCTTGGGCTGTGATTCAAAAAATGCCTCTGGCAAAGACATTGTCTCTCTTTCAAATGTGGTGAGACATTAAAGGAGGAACTCTTGGTTTGGTTCCTTTAGGAAGAGTCCAGGTTCACTCAACATCAGAATTCACAGTACAGTTATACATGACCAATGGCTCCTGACCTTACAGTCACCCTAAGTTGGGTCGTCTCCAAAATAAAGATGTTTCTTGTGCTTAGAACAACCTCAGGGGTTGGGACAATAATAATAAACTTAGTAGCTAACATTTATTGGATGTTAGTGTTTTCTTGGAACTTTACAGATAGCTTCATATACAATTTCTTAGTGAATCCTTGCAATGACCCTCTGAAGAGGGTGCTATTGCTATGATTTTACAGGGTCTGGGGCTTAGCAGAGTGAAGGCAGCACCACTGGGCCTGGAAGCCAGGGTGGTGTGCTTTCAGCACTGCGACAGATAAAGGCTGTAAGGTGTGACTGACTAGTGGAGGGAGCTGGGGCCATCACACCTTAACTTTTCTCTACACCAAGCCTGACTTCCCTGACTAGGGGATCTCTTTCACCTATTCTTAACATAGAAGTGTTTGGTTTGTACTTACTTTTTCACATTATGGAAACATTCAATAATTCAGCTAAAGTTTCTTTTTAATGCAGTTATATATCGTGAAGTTCCAAAAAAAAAAAGTTCCTCTCTACCTGTCTATACAGTTTTTTAAAGGAGTTAACTGGGCAATTTACTAGAAGCAGGATTGATGAGAAAAAACTTTCTTGATTTAAAGAGGACAAATATGGAGAATTTGTAATCACAGAGCAAGAGAAAGCATAGTGAATATCTTTTTCATTTCTCTGCTTCTGAACTGGAATGGGAGTCGACACCATAGGAGATGCGGCTATTAGCCCCGTGAGAGAAGATGTGTGGTCTAAGGAAATATGTTCTCTCTTTGATTCATGGTCCCAGGAACCAATTGAGGGCTAATTAATAAAGAATTAAGCATTTGGGAGACTCTAGGCACTGCAGATTTTGGTGCCCTCTCCTCTTTACCCTATATAATTAGAAAACAATACAATACCAACCCATAACATAGAAATCTTATGCATATGCTGGAATTAACATAGTTTATTGAAAATTTCGGTCTCTCTCTTCCTAGTGTGTGTGTTGTTGGACTGAGCATTGCTTAGTTTTGTCTGAGTAATCTAGTACTCAGAGCTGTCAAAATGTAAGGTTCTAGAATGCCAATTAATTACAAAAAGGATAAAAGAATCTAAAGCTCATCAGCTTCTAAACTGAAATGTCTAACAGTACTTCACTAAGACTCAAGCAATGCCCTAGTCAGCTGTTTTCAAATGGTTCTGGGCATCCCTAAGGTCCTACAGAGAAGCAAGCTTCTGGGACCGCTAGGGAGTGGGATGGGTGAGGAAGCAGGATGGGGAGGCCAAGTGCTCACACTCCCTTCCCATTCCACAGTAGTACTACTTCGATCTGTTTTATGTATCAAATTTTGTTTGGAAATGGGCTTCTGCTGCTGAAACAGAAGCAGAGAATTGTACAATCATTTTAATGCTGGTTACTGATCAGAAAAATATTTGTGTCTTTTCTGACACTAGAACTAAACCCCATGATTCAATCCAACTAATCTATAATCTCCAGGAGGACAGAGACTAGCCTTCATCCTCATCTGCGTATGCCCAGGAAGCTAGCGGAATCCTACATATGATGGGGAATAGCGAAGTATTGGCTGAATACATGTTTTTCCCCCCAAATATCATATTAACAGTAGAAGTTATTGACTGCTTCCTAGGAAGTCATGGCAGAAAATTAAACAACAGACTATTTTCACTAGTGTTGATAAGACTTATGGTACATTTAGTTCAACACTTTCCTGGTTCTCCACTCTAAGCATTTTATTTTTGTAATTGATTTGGATTGAAATCAATCCAAACTAACCTAAAGTGGAATCATATCTTTAAATTTTTATTGAATTTAATTTCTTGGAATACTTGGCTGCATGATATAACAAAAGTGTTGAAGTTTACCAGGCACACTATTCTAATTTCCCAGAGAAACTGAGTGACTGATTTGGGGGTGATGGCAGCTTTGCTCTCACAACTGACTATTTAAGAAACACTTTTGATATTACAAACTACAGAATGGAAAAAAAAAATCCCTAACCCAAAAAAGGAGACAGTTGAATTTCTCACAGAGCGGAGCAGGAATCATGGACTCCATTCGAAGCCCTGGGTGTGGACGCAAATAAACGAGGTTTGTCCTGAGCCCCCCAATGTTCCCTCCCTTCAATCTGTTCACCCCTGTGTCACTCACTCCTCACAATCCTTCAGGCCTTTCCTTCCCTCTTGCCTACTTAAAAGAGAATTTGATAAATGCAGTCATGCTAAGATGTCACAGGTGGAAGCAATTTAATGTGTCACCCTCTCCTTGCAAAAAGGCTAGCAGGTAAGAAAAATCAAGTCAATAGTGTTGCATTAGTGACCTGGATACATGTGAGAAGTTTTTCTCTACTTAAACTTTTTTTTTTTATAAAGCCAGGGGAGGATTGCTCCCTTCAGTACCTTTATACTGACAGAGAATGACCAAAAAAAAAAAAAGGCCCTTGCCCTCCAGGAACTTATTACGTAGTTGTGGCATTGATAGGCTACCTTTTTCTTCTAGAGACCATTTCATGATAAGCATGCTCTCCAACACTAATTGTAACTACTTCTGCTCTTACTACTTTAGCAGAGAATAAGTCAGACATTATCTGGGTGTACTAAGCTCACACTGCAGATTTCTCCAGCTGCCAAATAAAAGGCAAACACTTTAGCTTGACATTTCAGGCCTTCCATGATCTGATTCCACCTGCCTAATCAACTATGTTTTTCACTAATCCCCAACCATATGAAACTAAACTATTTAAAGCCCTCTGCAAACCCTGTATTTTCATGCTTTTTAAAAGTCATCTATTGCTATGGAAACAAATTACACTAAAACTTACTGATTAAAACAATAAACATTATCATATTATCTGTTTCTGTGGGTCGAGAATTTAGGAGGCCCTTAGCTGGGTGCTTCTGGCTTGGAATTTCTCAGGAGGTTGCAGTCATGCCTGGGCTTGGGGATCTGCTTCTGAGAGGACTTCTGTGCTCCTTTTTGGAGAGAGGTCTCAGTTCCTCTCCACATGGGTCTCTTCCAGGACTGTTTGAATGTAGTTGCTGGCTTCTCTCAAAGTGAGTGATCCAAGAGAGTGCTTAGGTATGTGATCCTTTTTATGATCTAGCCTCATGAGACACATAGAATCACTTCCACTGTACTCCATTTGTTAGAAGTGAATCACTAAGTCCATATTCAAAGTGGGGAGGGGAATTAAGTCCCACCTTTAAAGAGGGGTGTTGAAGAATTCGCAGACATATTTTAAATCACTGTAATGCTCCTGCCCATTGTTTATTCTGTTCCTTCTGCACAGAATGCACTTGCCCATATTTGCAAAGCCCGGTCCTACATGACTTTATATTTAGCAGTATCCCTGGTCTCTTCCTACCAGATTCAAGTAGTACCCCACACTCCTAGTACTGATGATCAAAAATGTCTCCAGACTTTGTCCAATGTTCTATGATGGACATAAATCACCCCTGGTTTAGAACCACGTCTGGATATTAAGTTCTATGATTAATTTTGTAATCCCAATATGAGATAGTTTTAATACACTGATATAGTCACTACTCTATAAGACTATTCTAACAAGGAAGAAGAACAAGACTTTATTCTTTCAATCTTTATGTTGTTGAGGACCCTGACTTGTCCTGTCCAATCTTTCCTTAGCTTCTTTCACTCCTCTGGATGATTCCAATAGCTAGCCTGTCACTAAATTCCCCCATCTTTAATTTTTTTTTCTTCTTTAGTTTAGCTTCTGTTGCTTTCTAGTGAAAGAAATGTAATTAATGAAAATCAATCCATACTTTCAAGGCCTAGCTCAAACGCTATTTCTTCCAGATGTCCTTGGATGGAATTTTTCTTTTCCTCCCCTTCATTTCTATTACAATGCTTTCCACACCCTGGTAGTAGAGTCAGGTTGACATATACCCTAACTTTCCCTTCCAAATACCTTCCAGGGCCAGGCACCATACATAGAATAGTATATGCTGGATCTAATTGAAAATGAGATGGATTTTCACTTGGGGCTTTAATACAAAAAGGTATACCAAGTGACCACATTACTAGGGAAAAAGGGTTTGGAGGCTAGTCAGTTTTCAGCACTTTTTTGCTTTTTCATTTATTAGGTTTTTTTAGTGTAATGAGGAGGTTTAGCACTCACTTTGGATCACGATTAAGTTCAAATCCTGTCTCACTCACTGTGAGACTTTAGGCAAGTTATTTAATTGTTCTGTGCCTCGAACTACTCATCTGTAAAATGGTGATTGTTATAATACTGGCTCAGGAGGTTAAAACATGAAACAGATCAACTTGGAGCTGTTCCAACTGAATTAGGAGAGGGAGAACCAGCCCACTCACTTGGCATCATCCCACTGGTTGCTGCCTCTAAGGGCATCAACTCAGGAGCCCAGGGCTCCCTCAATTAGATTGAAGCAAACACCAATACCCATTCAAGTGATTCTGCTGATAAGGAAGTTGACAGGTGAATAAATAACCTGCCCAACTAACAACATGGCTGGTTAACAGTAAACCAGGGACTAGAGTCTAATTCCCCCACATCATAAGCTGAGTGTTCTTTCCACGATGTCTCTCAACTCTAGTCTTGATGTCAAATTCCTACTTAATTTGTCTTGTTTTACTGAGGTAAGTACTATTTAATAATCACTGAGGTACTATTTTTTTTCTTAAAGATTTAAAAAAATACTTAGATGAGGTTAAAAAAAAAAAAACAACCCAGTGCCAAATAACACAGCTAGGTCATGGTAGAGCTAGAATTAAATCCACGTTTAATCCCAGAATTTATACTCTTAGCTACCGTGCACTGTGGCCCAGGGCAAGTCTTCTACATTGGTTTAATGGGGTTGAATAGGAGGGTTACGGTAAAGATTAAATGAGTTAATTCATGTATTTAGCACAACACCTTACACATAATAAATACCCAATAATCTGCCCTAATTATTGTTACACTATGATGGGGTTAAAAGGCCAAATAAGACATGCTCTCTGCCCTTGAAAAATCTGTCTAACTTGTGGCAGGCAGAATTCTAAAATGGCACCCCAAGATTTCCTGCCCTATGATTATGTCCATGATTATATTATATGTAAAAGGAATTTTTCCAGATGTAATTAAAGTTACTAATCAGTGGATCTTGATTTTAATTAAAAAGGAAATTATCCTGGTGGGCTACATATAATCCATCACATAGGCCTTTAAAAGGCAGTTTTCTCAAGCTGATACTGGATGGAAAAGTCAGATTTGAATTGGACAAATTCAAATCTTCCACAAGGACATAATGTGCCAGATTTAACGAACTGTGGTAGCTTTGAAGATGCGAGAACTTTAGGAGCTGAGACATCATGAGGAATGGGATTCTGCTGACACCTGAATAAGCCTGGAAGCAGATTTTTCCCAGAGCCACCAGGTTAGAGCCCTGCTTGGCCAACATTTCATCAGCCTTGTGGGATCCTAAGAAGAGAACCCATCAGAGCCTATCTGAACTTCTGATCTAAACAAAGGTGAGATAATGAACTGGTGTTATTTTAAGTTGATAAGTTTATGGTGATCTGTTATACAGGGGGCGAATTCACAAAACTAGTACATGAGGAAATACAAAAATATGAACAAGGGCTGAGCTATACATAGAGGTAGCTAGAAATAAAGCACAAAAGAAGGAGTATAACTCTACCTAGGTGGAGATGCTGAGGAGGATATTAAGCCTTGGTAAATTTAGAGGTGTTATCATTTTGAAGAATGAATAAAATTTGCTGACTGTGGGTTGAGGGGAGCTTGCACAAAGAAAAGGAGGAGGAAAGATATTTCAGGCAAAGAGAGTACAGTGGGAAAATGATGAGCAAGAAGCTGCACATACTGATGAGGCAACATCCAAAAGATGAGGGCAGCGAGAGTAAATCATAGGTAGGGTGCGGCGCATTGGAGATGGATTGTGATGCTTCCCGTAAGCTGTGGAAAGAGGTCTCGATTTTCATCCTACTAGAACTGGCAGCACATTTTTAAAAATTCTTTTAAAAGTAACTGAAAATATCTGGATGGAGTATATGTATGTATATTGTCTATAGTTTTATATTATATATATAAAACATGTTTTAATACTTGGTATATGTATGTTCATTGTCTATAGTTTTATATTACATATATAAAACATGTTTTAATACTTGAGGTAAGTGAATGGATAACCCTTTTAATACTTTTCTCCCCTTTAATATAAAACAAAAATTGCTACAACTATTTAAGTCAAAATGTTTATTAAGAGGTCTAAATTCAACAAAAATGTATCCATTTGTAAAAACCAAGTTTTCTTGGTTTTCAAACAAAAAAATCTTGTTTCAACTCACAAGAGTATCCATTTTGAACAAGACAATCTATTTTGAAATATTGAAACATGTTTACAAAATAGCATGTCTATATAAGACTTTTTCAATCTATCTTTCCTTAGTAGTTACATTAAGAATTTACCATATTTCTTTCTCAAAGCAAACTGATATAATTTAAAACACAATTTTCAGCAAGATTTGGAATGGTTTTACCTAACTTTCAAACATGCCAGAATTGGTATTTTTTCCCTATATTCAAATAAATAGAAGTGTTTGTTAATATTTCTGTAATAGTTTAATTTTTGTTAATTGAGCCTTCAGGTATTTTGTTTATCTGAGCTCATTGGTTAGCAGGCCTCTCTTAGAGAAACAGAAGTTTCTTCTAAAAATAAATGTTAAATATTTCTGGTCACACTACAGATTTAAAAATAAAATATTGAAGTAATATAATTGAGCCAAGATTATTCAGCCTCTCCCTCCATCCTCCCCGAGGTGCTCCATGGGAATAAATTAAGTACTGAGAAAGGTGCATTAAAATAAGGAGTCTCCTGGTGGCTAACAGCAACTGAGTATCCCAGGTCCCTAATTTTTTATCAGAGTGACTTAAACCCTGGGGAAATTCTTCATCACTAACCTAAAACTAAGTTTACATCAATGGAGTTGTAAAACAGTATACTGTAAGAAAGACTATATGCAAAAAATTTTAATAACTGTTAGTTATACCCAGGCTATCGAATGCTGGTCTCACAGTGACTAGCACCAGCTATTAGGTATGTCTTTATCTGAATAAACTGACTTCACAACACTCTTTACTTCTATCATTGTAGTCCAGTGGGTACCGAAGGAAAAAAGCTAGAAAAAATCTTCATGAATCAGGTCTTTTCATGTACAGAAGTTTTAATCACATGACCTTGGCTTCCTTACCAATGTTTGGTACTTTAAAAACTATATAATCTGTGATATAACATTTTTAAATCTAGAAGCTTGACCCACATTTAATTAAAAAATAAAAAACATAAACAATGCCAATTATACAAGCATGTCATAGAAAATAACACACCTCATCATATTTTCAAATGAAATCTTGTCTTTTAAAAACTCAAAGGTAACATCTTCTCTAGTAACTAAGAACACGCATGACCCAAAATAAACTGTTTTTCATATAATTATTATTAGCAATGAAGCAGTTACAACATAAACATGTAAATATTTAAAAATAGTAATTTCTTTGAAATGTAAGTGCAAAAAGTCAACTCTATCTACATTATAATTTAAGTCTAATAGAACATTGAAGACAACTAGTAGAATACAAATGGTCATCAGTTAAACTATAATTACTGTTCAATAATTCACTCTTTACAAAAACGAGTTTGGATGAATTCTGACCCACAGGACAGATATTTTTACTCTCTTTTTCTCCATGGTACAGCACTCTATCTAGTAAGGCTGTTTCTCATTCACGGTAACACAGGTGATTACATTCAAATTGCATTTAACATAAATTGCAGCAAACTGCCCTATAATTTCATTTTGGACTGAATTAATTTCATGTAGATGGCTGAGGTACTGAACATAAGACTAAAGAAATATTTCACTGCTTAACCTACCATACATGAACTGTCTCTAAATCAAGGCAGCTTCCATTTTTAATAAACAGTACCAGGTAAAATATATTTAGTATGATCCTAAAGGGTAAAGATAAAGCATTTATAATAAATGGATTTAGTTTTCCACATACATGAAAATCCATTTAAAAGAAGTCGGGGAGCACAACAGACAGTTAAGAAGAATTTAATAAAACTCACCAAGAGTTGGCACGCCTAATATTTTGAAAGACTATTTACCTTAGGAGTTATGCATTTATAATAGCAAAATGCCTTCTTTGTCCTTGCAAGATATTTAAACAAAAAGTACACCATTTTGTAGCAATTAAAAATAATACTGTCTTAATGCTGTTCTAAGTAATTTATATCCCAGAGCTTGAAATGTAAATGCAATTTTCTAAGATATTATCTTCAGATCATCAGAATTATCATACCATAAAATCTATTCTTTCTATTATGTTTCTCCAATTATAATATTATCAAGATCTGACAGCTAACTTTCAAGTTTATAGTCTATATATCAAGAAACAAATTAAAAAGACAAACAAGGAATGTGAAAATCCAGCTCATAAAAAGCTGAAACATCTTTTATTACATGGCATATTTTTCTCTGTCATAAGCTTCTGGTTTAGGAAATGAGAAAACAAATATTCCTTTTGACAAACTGCTTAGCAAACTGTCTGACTCAGTATTTTTAGTTTTTTTTTTTTAAACTGTGGAAAGAAAGGAAGGAGCCCCAACTTCGCATCATACATTTTTTGGGGGAACTGAACTAACATTTAATGAGCACAATGTCAAAGGAAGTACAGCAAAAGACTTCAGCCCAATTCCAAAAGCTTTGTAACATACAGTAAGATGGGCCCCCAGAAGCAGCCTGAATAATTTGGTGGGGGAGGTGGTCCTTGGTCAGACTTCACCTTAAATGGTTCTAGAGAGAAGGGCTTCAGCCTTGTTTCAGAGTGCCCCGCTGAAGGTGCAACTGCTAGGTAATTTCCCTATGAATAAATTCTTTTTCCTGTACAACTTAAATCCTTCTTGATATAATATGCATAAGGAGAAATGACAAGAATATAATCTGGAAGTTTTAACACTGGTTTGTTATAAGGAAGGCTTCAACTAAAAAAAAAAAAAAAATGCTTAGATGCCAGTTTCAGAAACAACTTTGCCTACAGCATATTCTAGTTTAATAATTTAATGACAATGACAGTCACAAATGCTGTCAAAAACAGCAGTGAGGTTTAAAAAATAAAAATTTGAGCAACAATATCTTTTACATTTTTAATGTCATTTACTGAATTGGCAATCATAACAGAAATTTACAGTTAGAAAAAATTAATCCTACCTTTTTAGGTTTTCATACATGTGATTGTTTCTAAATTATATCAGGCAAGCATATAGGGTTTCCTTCTCATCAAATACTAGGTCTATCCTGATGTCCCCAGTCACAAGAGACCTTTTGTATCATTGCTCCCTCGAGTCCCAATTCTTACTAGAGTCCTGGGCAAACACAAAAGTAACCTGGCAGTTACATCATTCTATAATAAATTAGGCTCTACTATCTAAAAATAATGAAAGGCTTCATTTAAATTAATGTTATTTTTTTGGTCAAGTATTCCTTTTACTTTGTAATAATGTAGTTCTGATCCAAATAGAGTTCTTACGGGCTTTAAAAAGATCTCTAGAGATTATACACAGGGCAGTAATTTCTTATTTCTTGCAATGACACTGAGGCTTCACTGTGATTTGAGATTCTTAGTGCAGTTGCTGACACCTTATGGAAACTTTTATTTGAAAATTCTGATTAAATCTGTAAAACTGTTCAGCTCTTGTTTACAAAGAAGCATTATTATAAAAAATGGATTTGTTGTTGTTGTTGTTCCTTTAAGATATTCAATCTCTTGCTATTTATTCCTTACTTGATTTCATAATTCTGTTTGGGTCACTATGATTAGTTGCTATGGAAATTATCTCCTATGGAAATGATTCCAATGTCATTATTGTAGAAATATGACTTTTAATGAGTAATAGCAATAGCAGACATCAACCCTTACCAGAAAAAGGAAATCTAAAAATTTTAAAAAGGATTAATTCTGAAAATTATACCCAAGGCCCACTTTTCTGATATTTTTGAATCAGCCATCTGCTTTTTAAATAAGTATTAAATGAATTTTAAGGTGTTAATCAGCTACTCACTTCCCCAAATTCCAATGTCACAATGGAAATTAGCGCCATGCATAGGAAAATGAGAGTGAAGAACATTTCATTTACCTAATAAATGTTATGCTTCATTTAAGAGTTAATGTCTACAGGATTTCAGGGTTCATCAAGGAAACAACTTTGAATAGCACAATACAAATTTCCTTTAAAGATGAGGAATTTAATATTCCAAAATTTATCCCAGGAATTTAAAGGTCAGTGAGTTAACTAGTGAGTTAAACAATAGATGAGAGTCAGCGAACTATTATTAAATGAAAATTCTAGAATGCTATGAAGAAATTTTGGGGGGTGATTCTATAATTTGTGGTTTGAATAAAAGTTTTGAAACATTCCATTAGTATTAAAATTCTCACAGTGAGAATATGGCTCATATTTAACACATTTAAAATTACTAGACAGTCTCTCCCCAAAGAAATTTTAATGCTTTCTTCTGCCTAGTGCTTGTTCACTGCCTGGTACTAATATAGAAATAACTTAACCTCTCTAACAATTAGGATATTGTCTAGAAACTGCCCCTTGCATACTGCAGGGGAAATCATTTATATTCTAAAACTCAGAAGTAAAAGAGAAATTCCTTTCTTCATTATAAAATATTTTTATTCCTAATAGCTTAATTATTGATGTAAATAACTATATTATTTACCTACATAATTTCATAGTACCACATCTATAGTGCTTCTGAATCAAGCCTCACAGTTATAGATTTTGTTAAATGTTTTATACATTAACGGTTTTCTATCCTTGTGCTTGCAACCATGATCTAGGGTCCAAAATGTCTTTGATAGATTTCTGCCTTGGAGATGGCACTGGCTTGGCTTCAAAATTGGTTTTAGTGTCTGTGTGTTCACCATCGGTTAAACAATTTTTCCTGGCAGGAAGGAGTTTTCGAGGAGCAGCCACTGGTTTCTGTAAGTGATGCATTAGGGTTGACAATTTGGCATCCAAAGGCGAGGTCTGAGATACACCTGTTTTTTCCCAGTTGTCCTTAACCAATTGATCTCTGTTGCTCTGTGTTATTAAGCTGAATGGAGCTTTATCAGAAGGAGGAAGGGGAGCTCGTCTCTTTTTACCTTTCCCATCATGTAACTGCTTGCTTGCAGAAGACAATGTATTTTTCTGGATGACCACTTGATGATTACCATCAAATAGTGTGGCCGAAGGAGGTGGTGAGGATTCTTCATGCTGACCAATAAGGAACTGTCCATTAGTCTCTTCAATTTTTTTGTGTATTATATCAGTTAAACTTTCAAGTTTTATAGGTGAATCAATACCTGTAACAATTTTAAGGAAAAAATTCAAAACAGTATATATTTCACTTAAGTGATTATTTTCTAAATAAATATGCCATCTATAACAGTCATCAAAAACAGACTAGGATAAATAAGCAAGTGAATTTTTCTTTTTACAAGCATTTATTTGTAAAACTAATCATATCAATAATAACCAAAACCTAAGGAGATCATGCTCTGTATACTGCATGCGCACACATGTACATATGCATAAACATGTGTATTCCTAAGTAAATGAGTAAAACCCAGCTTTCAAAAGAGTGGAGTTACATTGCGTTTTTTTAAAATTCTATAGATTTAGTAATTATTAAATAACTTTCTTAGGATTTAAAATCTATTCTGACTACTAGGAAAGAACGGATTCTAATTTTATAAAAGCCTAATAAGTAAATTGACATAAATATCTGGATTACTATACTACTCTCTCCTGTAGACCTGAAAAGTCTCTGTTAATAGGGTAAAAATAACAAAACCAGAACGCAGAGAAATAGGGTAAAGCCCTGATACCATTTTGGTGATAAGAATGCTGGGTGAAATTTTCCTTGGCAAAAATAAGAAAACAGAGATAAATATTTATTAAATGAATCGCCGGTATTTTAAAATATGCAAACTCAAATGTATCATTTTTAATCTAACATTGAAAAGTACACATGAGTGCAGGGACATTGGTGGCAAAATAAATCAGAATTTGGTATTGACTTGTGCTTGTTCACAACGCTGTTCAATGAGGCAATCCTACAAAGACAACTAAATATCCTTCCAAGTGTGAGAAAATGGAAGGAATATTAATGAGTCTAGGACTTTAAAATTTTCCAAAGTATTAAACTTAACCAATTTTTTGGCCTGAGATGAAAGCTTTATTAATATTCATTTATCAACATTACTTTCAAGCAAATTTAATAAAATATAGAAAAAAATTACAGAACATGATTACATTTCAGAATCCGCAAGTTTACATTTTCAGAATTTTCATCAGCTACTTGGCTAATATTTATTTTCAGTGCACCCTTATTCATTTTGAAGCCTTAACATTTCTGTTTGATCTTAAGCATTCAAACTAAGAAAAATGTGTATTCATTAATTTTGTATTAATTCATCTATTAAACATGAGTTCCTTAGTCTAAAATCATAGTCTTTTTTCATTCGTTTTGACTGTGCCTTGAAAATTTTAGCATTTTAATGTCAATAGAATAAGCTGCTTGAGTATGGACAATGTTGTTTTTGTTACCCTGCAGCTTAGAAAAGACAAACCCCACTTACTCATATCATGGTAGACTGAAGTCGCCTCTTTTGTCAAGAACAAAGGTGGTTTCCGTGGTGACATAATCTCAATTTTCATAAGTTCTTCACAACAATGCTTCCATTGGCCTAAGCAAGATAGAAAAAGGCAAGCTAGTTTAAAACATAAATGTGGGAACATATATTTCATTTCCAATACATATTGGCACATTTTTCACTTTGAAAAATAACAGTGAGTTTATAAAGCATTACCTTAAAGAAGCCACAGAAACCAATTACTAGTCATAATTTCAAGATCCAAGTCTTGGCATGAAAGTAATCTATTTTAAAAATAAAGTTCTGTGCACAGATATACAGCTAAGATCTCTAAGCTATTAAATACTGTATTATTTCACTAAATGGCCAATAAGTAAAATTTCTATTCATGGAATAAGTTTGTATAAGCTCTTCTTTTAAATATTAAATTAAAATGTCCAGTATTTAGACAGTTGAATGGTAAAACTGTTTTTCTACTACTTAGGAGGAAGTAGAAAAACAAATAAGGAGTGGAGGTTCTCAAAAATGATTTTAACTTTGAAAATTCTAATTAAAAAATAAAAATTGGTTATTAACAGTCACCGCTTCAAGATATTATCATGCTTTTGAAAACTCATATAACTTTAGAAAATCACTGTACTTTCTTTAAGTAAAAGGTATATAAAAGCCTATTACTATAAAGACAGAACACTCAAAATTCTAACTGAATTTAATTTATCTTAGGAAGGACACGTTAATTAAAGCCACTGGGCATTTAGAATAAAAAAGTACTCTAGAATAAGTTGTTTCGATTATTAAATTAAACTTTAAAAGTGTGGAAAACATTAATTTTTCTTTAAATTATGCTTTACTATTTTCATCTTAAAATAAAATTCTCAAATTTATTTCTTCTGAGTGAACATAAATAAACCTAACTTTTCCATATTTATCATGCACCTGCATGCTGGATAACTATGTGAGAAGCCATGTGTCTATATATTTATATTATAAAAGTTTAAGTTATTGAGGTTCGCCATTCTTAAATTCTATTTTACATCAGTAGAAAAGGAAATGTAAATACACATGTGCCTTTTTAGACTGATTAATAATCTGTATTTCTTTTCCTTTTATTATAGTCTCAATCTCTATATTCAATATCCAAGTTAGTTATTTTTTGTGGCTTAAAACTAAAGACAATTCATGTTCAGTCAAATTATTCATGTTTGTTGTTTTAAGTCTAATATACAGTCACAGTAATATGGTAATATATGCACAAATTTTACATATGCCATCTTAAATAGTTAAACAACATAAAAAAAACCTTTTAGTATGTTTTATTACAATATTAAATACAGAATATTATAAAAATTTCAAAATAACCCACATAGCAACTCATAAAGGGAATAAAATCTTGAGTTTGAAGCTTCAAAGGTTGCTCTGCAGAATTTAAATCTAGTAGGATCTGAGATCTGATAACTTATTCCTCCCCTCTACTTCCTTTTTTAGGTAAATATATAAAAGCCAGCTTTTCCTTTTTGGGAGCAGAAAAAAAGGCCATATCTAATGGAAAAATAATGAAACACTTTAAACTAGCAAACATTTCTCTGTCAAATTATAAAGTGCGGTATTTTCTCTATATTGTCAGATGAAAGCTTTTGATGGTTAAACTAGTAGCAGAATACTAATCATGCTGAAAACTGGAATATAAAGTCACATTATCCTATATGTTTCTGAAGTCAGAGGTACAAAAAATGTGATATGTTCACTGGTCAAGATTTTACGATTGAAACATTTTACCAGTGAACAAATTAGGATGCAGAGTTATACGTGCTACCAATATGCTAACATAAAAATAAAGACCCAGTGTGAAATACTAAATGAATGTTTTATTCACATAAAATCTATATACTGAAGATGCTGCCCACAGTATTTATTGTTATAATATTCCCAATCAAAATAATCTGTTATGCTAAACTGCATAACATGTAACACAATATTTACATTATTAAATATTTGAAAAAAATTTATTTTTGACCCACCGCTCCTAGCTCTCCCCTTTTTGATCATCCAGAGCAAAGTGTCATCCCCCTTTTAAATGTTTATCAGCTTTCCAATATCAAAAATTAACTATTATATCTCCCTCGCCTCCCAACCTCCACTCCTCAGACTGTTCTTCCACAGGCTAAACAGACCTAGCTCCATTAATGTTTTCTCACAATTTCTAATGATCTCACCCTCCTCACTTTGTACTCTTAAGCAGAGTTAAATAATTGAAATTTGCTCTCTATATTAAATTACTCTTATTTGTTCTTCCCTGAATATCTACCTTCTACTTTGTTCTACACATTGTATTTCAGCTAAGATCCCAAGAGGCTGCCCTTATCACTAGGAAGGTGAAAACTTTAAGTGCAAGTCAACTTTAAGTGCAAGTCAATCTCTAAGTATAAACACTTCCATCTTTGCTTCATATCTCTATACACAATGAATTCTAAAGTGCAAACTTAATATAATTTATACTTTAAAAATTAGATAGGCAGATTTTATCCTAAAAGCATTAAGTACTAAAGAAATAGCCAGATTTGAGAACACTGTTGTCATTACTTTCTTATTACTTTGACAGTACAAAAATGCCATGAGATTCTTATCCCTCCAACTTCCCTTTTAGCATGAAAATTATTTTACATAATCTGCAGAATGAAAACAGATCATCTAGTAATAGTTGATATCCAGACTATAATACCCTGGCATTTTTACCTCCTTTTACCCCTCCTTCCTGTTTTTATGTACATAAAAATTATAAAATACCAGAATCATTTCTAAAAATAATATAGCCTTTTGTAAGACAGACTCTCTAAATCAGAGCATTTGGAAAAGCAGTTAAAATTTTAGCTGTGATCAGCAAACAAAAGGAAGTTGTTTTTTAAGCAACACCTAAGATCAGCTGAAATTTTAAAAGGAAAAAATGTAGTGCACAATGATAAGCATGGAACAAATATTTAAACATCTATTGAGTGCCTAGGAATAGTACTTAAGGAAAACACGTCCTAAAGAATCCAGAAAGACCAGAGAGGGAGTCCTCTGGTTCCCTGCAGCAAACCAGACACCTCTGCAAGCCTTGATTTTCTCTTCTTTAGAGCAGAAGGAAATAATTTCTACATCACTGGGTTGTTATGAGAAATAAATGAAGCCATATGGTATGTGGAAGGTAATCAATAAATTCAGTTCCCTTTTTGCCCCCTCCCTAACCATCACTATATCTGACCAGGCCATGGGTCAGAGTAGGTTTATAAAACTTAATCCTAGGAATGCAGACATTAACTTTCATAGAGTTCTCCCAAACAGCTTATAAGAAGTCCTAAAATGTCTCTAGGGTTATTTCTAGGAGTTGCAAAAGTACCTGTCTATTGCCTGGAAATGTCTCTACTTTGTAATTCTATAGAAACAGTAGGCTTAATTTGATTAGAAACAGCCATTATCAATAGTCTACGTTTTCAACACACATTTTCAGTATTTTCCTGTTGATAAAATTCCTCCTTAAATTGAGAACATTAGAGCCTCAAATATTTTATCTACTGGAACTCTATTACATTATTGTCACATTGTTTTTATAATTCATGCCATTGGACTGTGTTATTCAAAGAGAAAAACCATAACCATGGTTTAAAAAAAAATCTCTTTGGATGATGTCCATGATGATATTATAATGAATCTGGAGTTAACAGAAGGTTACAGAAAATATGAGCCTCCTTCTGAATATTTCAATATTTTAGGATCTATCCCCTAGACAAGTTTTTTATTCCTCAAGTGGCTTCTTATCCCTTTGATCAAACATACTGTCTAAAGTAGTTAAAACCTAATATTCTGAGAAAATGTGGTCTAGTTGTTTTAGGGACCAGAGGAACTTACAGTAAGAGGTGAGGATACTAGGAATTCAAAGTTGTGCTATACTATAGCCAGGCACTGGGGAGAAGCTGAGAGAAAAGCATCACTACGTTGGTGATATATTGCCGTTTTATTCAAGAGCATAAAAACTTGATGCAAACTATAAGATTGCAATTTTACTATTTAGATTGCTCTATGCATCCTTTTGTGCTATGAATATACTACTAGAAAATCCAAACGTCAGCTTACTAAGATCAAAGAAATGCTGCCAGAAGGCTTCCATCCACTTCTGAAGGTCTTCTTTATTTTCAGCTGCAAAAATATGCGTTATAGCCTGTCCAGCTGCAGGGTTGATGATGGAGAAATTATGGATTCTTGTCTTGGCATTCTTATCCATTGCCCGAATTCTGGTTTCCTAAATATTAAGACCAAAATTGGTGTTTTACAAGAGAATATTTCTGTAGTGATCAAATGTTTTATTGCTTAGCTATCACATTTACACCACGTGCAATTAAATCTTATTGCTGATCATTTGAAATTTAAAATATGTAATTTTGAGAATTTTCAATATTTAAACTCAAATCTAAAAGGTTTTTTTAAAAAATGCTTTATATTAAAAATACTAGATGTTTCAAAATATGTTACATATCGCATTTATGTTAAATTACATGAGATTAAAACATAACCTGTTTTGATCTCTCAGTTTAAGTAGGAGTTTGCTGTCTTTTTTATATACATCTTAAAATTTGCAATAAAAGAAGTACAGCATGTCATAACTGTAGTGTGAATTATGTTAACTATATTTTCAACAGTAATAAAATAGGAGAATCAGTAAGGTATGTTTCTTATTCTAATATTCATGTATAATATACAGTGTTATCAGTTAAAGCAGTAAAACCATAACTTAGTATTTACTGCAGCAAAACAGGTTGTCCTCATTAACATTTATTACATATATAATATTCATTTACAAAGCCCATAGCCAAAGATCTATAAAGTAATATAACCCTCATAATGGTAAAAATTATTTTTTCAAATGCTGAATGCAAGACTAGAACAAAGGCAGTGCTTTCATTCATGTTGATAGTCTAAATCTTTTTTTCTGAGTGTACAAAGTCTGACATTGTAGTGATACTTATCGTGTCTACGTGTAGAAGAGAAAAATCTATTCACAAGTCACACACAGGCACTGTGATGCCACATGACAAGCTAGCAAATACATGTAGTTTCCAAGGAATCTGTGGAGAAAAGTCTAGAATAGAACTATCTATCAAACAAAGACAGGGACTTGGATGCCCAGATAATGACTGATACTACATTATTCTAGAGCAGTTCTGTCTATCAGAAATACAATGTGAGCCACATATGTAATTTAAGGTTTTCAAGCAACCACATTAAAAAAAAAAAGTAAAATAAAAACGGTGAAAAATTATGTAATGATTATTACATTATTTAAAAATAATGTATTTTACAAAACATATCCAAAATATTCAAATACTGGATAAAGATTTTTTTGAGATATTTTACATTCTCTTTTCATATTAAATTTCCAAAATCCAGTCTATCTTATACTTTATGGCATATCTCAATTCGGATCAGTAACATTTTAAGAGCCTTACAGCCATTGATGCCTAGTGGCTACTCTAGTAGAGCAGTTCTAGAGGAGTAAGGCTAAGCCTGCTGTAATGTGTGCAGAACAATATCTGGCTGATTAAGAATGAGAAGAATGCTTGAGTGTGTTGAGTACAGAGTGAAGAAAGACTGTATGTAGAGTCAAGCACCAATACTAACATACTCATCTAATGATGTCTATGTGGTCGTTATAGAAGTAGCAGAGTTAGAATGAAAATCTATCCATCCTCTGAAAAATGGGCAGGTGAACACCATATATACTACATAAGAAGTTCTTTTCTGAAGGAATTCTTATTCACATATCATGAAGAAAAAAATGTATGCTGTACATTTTTTTAGTAGCGACATAACTTGGCAACTTTGGGGCATCACAAAATATAAGGATTGGTAATCATCTTAGAGATAGCCTATCCTGTCACTTTAAAAATATAGGAATGAGTTCAGAGGATTATGATAGACTAAAGGCCAGCACTGTAATTTTATCACAATAGGCTCTTTTTACACTCTTATGCATTAATAAACTTTGTGAATTAACTCTTTTAAGTAATTATATTTTAAAAATGCTACCCTGGGGTGGCTCCATAGTGTGGCTGTTAGCACGTCTGCTTTACACGCAGAAGGTCCTGGGTTCACACCCCAAGTGTAGCCACGGACCATACCCCGGGTGCACCAGGCCCAGGGTGCACACCGCGATTGTGTGGGAGGAGACACCCCACCTTTAGAAATCCATTTTTTAAGGGGAAACAGCAACATCCATAGGTCAGGGGTGGAAGTGAGGGGCGGGGCGGATTAAAGAAGGGGAAAAAATGCTACCCTAAGTGGCATCTTAAAGCCTGAAAAACCATGTAACCAATTCCTTTAAGTTTAAAGCTTATTATCACCAGCAGAGAATGATTTCACTCTTGGAAGACTGTGTGATATGCTTTTCTATCAGAGTAATTGAAGGCTGACTCAGTGAGGGGCAAAGGGAACCCTCTATTGCTGTTGGCACTCAAAAAACATTCCCAAACAATAAAATTCAAAGTATTCTTCATATTTTGCTGAAATTGTTGCTGAAATTGTACTTTACTCCACCCAAATCCATTTTAACACAAATTTCTGACTACCTTTTGTATATAGGATTAAAATAGATGCAACTTTTAAATAAGAAAAGTGTGATTTTGATAGATGAGTATGTACATTTTTAATAACACCAAGATATCATTTCAAATGAAAAGAGGTATGTAGAAAATCTGATGAACTGAATCATTTATATCCTTCTAAGAAAATACAATGCAATAATATATACTGCTTACTCCATTAACTCTGGTAACCAAAAACTACCACTAATTTTTTTTCAAACACGAGGTTTTTAGAAGGTAAAAATGAAACACAGAATAGATTATGGAATATGGAATTAACTTCTATATTTTATCACCCAAAATAATTTAACTAATGGAAAATTTCTTAAACCAAAAGGCTGAATGTCAAAGAAAAAATGATTAAATAGTTTCTGGTAATGTCAGAAAGCTCATGCAAGCTGTTTTTCATCGTAGGCAAAGTATCAAAAACAGTGCTCAGGACTTTACTTCTCAAACAAGGAATGAATTAGAAAACACAAGGTGAATTTCAAGACTATTACTGTTATAGGCTCACAAAATGTAGAGATGATGGAAGTATCTTTCCTCTTCGCATAATACGAAAGGAAAGAATTTGAGTATGTTTGCCCACACTGTTTCTACGACCTGAAATACTGCCTGGCACCCACTAAGTGACTGAAAAGTATTTAATGAATAAAAGAATGAGAAAGAAAAAGAACTCAGATAACGATAAAGTTTTATACTGATAGACTGAGATCCTAGAGAGAATCTCTAATCCAACTCTAATTTACAGATGAGGAAACTTATGTTCTGAAATAAGTGTTCTATCCAAGGTCAGAGTTTCCTATCTTGCTTTTGATAATCACAAACCTTTTAGTTGACTTAGGAGGCTTTACAGTTACTTTCATTGATTTGTGGATAGATATGAGATTATTTCACTGTGAAATTTTAATCCTTGCTGGCTCAACATTTGTCAATCAGCACATACCGAACTGCAACCTCACTGCATGAGATGGTAGGTAACTAGAGAAGGCCAACTGAAGTCAATAAAAATATAATCTGAGAAACCAATATTGCAACAAAAGATAATTAACTCTGAAGTTAAAGGAAAGTTTCTTTTAAGTTGTTCATTATTTTTAATTAAAACTACTTCAACCTCTCCATTTCTGTGGTAATGGAAAATGACTAAATCAGGACAGATTTAGGAATTGTTTTACTTTACCTTTGACTACGTGACTTTAAAAAAATCTTCTATGTACTCAGATTATGGTCTGTAAATACCCTTTCCTACTAAAAAGAATCAGAGCTTTTTAGAGAAATGGCTGATTCCCAGCCTGGACCAGGAAATGTACAGGATTATTCTGGAATATCTTGTCCTACCAGAACAGGTATTCAAAGATTACCAGGGTTGTATCAAATGGACCAACTTGAAGAGGCTTCCAGTAGCCAAAAATGGGACAATCTGAATACCAATAATAACAGTGGTAATGGACTGATGCGTGAAATGTCTTTTAATCCATAAATTCATAATAATATTTAAAAACTATAACTCATTAGTCACCTTTGAAGGATGCTAGGAAACCACCTTCACTGTTTTGGTAACTAAGCCATCATCTTGTCTTTCCTATAAGAACTGTACCTCAACCAAATAGGTGATAAAGTAGAGGTATCTCTGCTAATAAATGAAGAAATTTAAAATATCACCTGTTTGCAATCCCTAATAAAATAAATCTAAGCAAAGTTCATCAGTGAATATTAATATGACCCAGACATGTTATTATTATTTTTTTAATAACTTTGTATTTTCTTCAATTATCGTTGACATATTATTTTCAGTGTACAACACAGTGATTAGACATTTATATAACTTACGAAGTGATCACCCCAGTAAATCTAGTACCTAGACATACTATATGCCTCCTGATAAAAGTAAACAATATTTCCTACTACATATTCTTACTAACCAATTAACAAACCTATATCTGATCCAAAAATAGAAAGAAAAAAAAAACTCGAAGATTCAATCAGCGAAATCAAGACTACGAAAAACTGTAGGATAAATGATCCAATTTCTTCAACAAATAAGTGTGTGTGTGTGTGTGTGTGTGTGTGTGTGAGAGAGAGAGAGAGAGAGAGAGAGAGAAAGAGAGAGATCTATCTCTCTGCACTTTGGATTGGATAAATTACTACCAAGCAATCTTAAAGTTCATAGAGTCTTCCTTTTGCCATCTCCATTTTTTCTTAAGCTGTATAGTGAATTGTAAAATTTCTGTTTTATGTGTGTGTATATATACATGTATATATATACACACACATACATACATGTATATATACATATATATATAAACACACATACATACACACACATATAAATACATATACATATATACCTATAAATTTTCTTAAGTATGACAACTAATATTTACAAGCAAAATGATATGATCTCTAGAATTTCCTTCAAAATAATTCTATGATGAGGGTAATGTGTGAGGATACAGATGAGTTCATTTGTATTACTCTCTATAGATTATCTTGAAATAAAAAAAAATACAAGCACAAAAACTTAAGTACCTGTTTTCTTATCTATAATGCAGAGATAATATTTCACTCACACCTTCATCAGAAACATGTTCTAAGGACAAATGAGTTCTTTGAAAGGTTTTGATCTAAAGTCTTGTTAATCAGGGATGAAGACAAAATGTTGCTGGCTAAAAACAAGATTTAGACCTTATACATACTCTAATAACGAAGAAAGCCATACTTTCACACTATACGACAAGGAATGTTTGAAATATGTAAATTATAACCATAAACCAAGCATTAGATATATCTAGCATTAGTGTGACATAATTATTTTCAACTTATGTCAATGTAATCAGATGTAAACTCCTGAAGGTTGTTTTAAAAATTATTTGTGTTGCATTTAATAAAGGACACTATGAATTGTGCTAGGGTTCAGGAATTAGGAGGACTAATATAATCAGAAGAAAATCACATGTGCTTCCTAATAATTATGCTTGCTAGGGTCCGTGATAAACATAATGGTTAAAAGCAATTTCAAGACAATTTAACAAAGGTATATCATCCCAAGTAGTTATTAACTTGTTTAGTACAGATTTCATTATTCAGTAAAATGAAGTGATGCATAATGTTTAAGTCAAGAAAAGGCTACTGATCTCAAAGACCCACACTTCTTTTCCTTTCCACTCCTCATCCCACTGGCAATGGATAAAACTTTGGCTAATAAAATGCTTTCTACGATGTATAGGAGATTCAGTGGCTCCAGTTAAGTACCCTTTATTGAGAATGTCTTACTCAACAACATTCACAAGGAAGTTTTTTGAAGTTGAAGCAATCACTTTGAAGTAAATCATCCTTTCAAATTTGGATTGAAAAGAAGAGGGGAATAGCTTTTAGGCTTTTCTTTCCTTAATGTGACTATTTCCACAGATGGCTCCCTATGAAAATTAATGAACTGACTTAGCCTTACAGGAAGTGCCATTTAGAAGGACAAGAATTAGAGAACAGATCCTGTGATCAAAATAACAGAACTATTATTTATATACCTTAGCAACTGCAAAATTTATGTTTTCACATAATTTTTAAAGTAACATTAAGCAAAATGATTATTTTCTAAATCATGAGAGAAGACAACCAAAATAAAGGAACTTGGATTTCTATTTAATATTTAACATTATTAAGCATAAAAAGATCCTAGAGACCCACTGGAAATATATTAAAAACTGAAACAAAAACACTATTCTTAAAAGTTTTATTTGGTGCTTACCTGCTCCACATATAAGGAAATACCAAGTTGGCATTTATCAAAGCTCCTATTTATTTAAGAATACACTAACAGCATGGGTTCCTTAAAAATTTCCAAAGTAAGAAAACAAAACATCTACCTTATATTTAAAAATCAAGTAATTTAAAACAATGAATAGATAAAAATCTGTAAGTTTATCATAATATTTGAAGGGTCGATAGACATGACAGTCATTTGATATTTCTGGAAGGGTAATATCACTCCATGCATATTGCGAATATCAATACAATATTCAATACCAATTAATTACATTGAAAATTGGCAATTAAAACATTAAGCCTTCTCAGGAGGGCCTGTAGTTCATTCTTAGTTGATGAGAAAATGTTCCTCTCAAAAAGAATAAATACAAAAGAATACCAGCTAATAAATGTACAAGGAAGGAAAGCATGAGAAAAACATGCAATCTCCAAGGTAATAACTAATTCAGGCAATGGCAACCATAAAGTATTACCTCTTGGACTACCTGCAATAGTAAAGAGGAAAGCTTACCTATTATACTGGAGAGAGCTAATGGTCACTACTTTAACCGAGTCATTAAACTAAGTATTGACAATAGTAAGACAACTTGACATCATGTGCCTCTGAACAGGACGATCTACTATTTGTTATTATCCATGAAATATTCTTGTAAAAAAAATGTTTAAAAGGAACCTAATCAAGTCTCTACACATAATTTATAGTTTAAAAAAACAAAGGATTCACAATACTTATATATTCCTAGATTGAAAGCAAAGGCTAAAATAACATTTTGGGGACAATAGTATTGAGTATGAATTGGATATTAGATGATATACATATATATTTTTTCAAATGGGTCAGAAAAAAATATAGTTAAGTAAGGAGCCTTTATAAGCTTTCAGCTATAAGATAAACAAAGTCTAAGGATCTAATGTAAAATATGGTGACTATTTGTTGATAACACTATTGTATAATTGAAATTTGCTAGAAGAGTAAAACTTAAATGTTCTCACAAAAAAAGATTAGAAACTAATCCAATGACTGTAGCAATAATATAACTGTATATTTGTTAAAATTATCAAAATGTACACTTAAAATTGGTGAATTTTATTTTATGTAAACTATTCCACTATAAACCTGATTAAAAATTAAATAAAATATAAAGCAGTTAGCACCCCCTTATCAAAAAAAAAAAAAAGAAAAAAGAGATAAAGCAAATATGACAAACTATTAACTGCTGAATTTAGATGGTATACAACTGATTACTATAGTATTTTTCAACTTTCCTGTAAATTTGAACTTTATAAGTGGAGAAAAAGATAAGTAAAAATTAATTAACAGGAGATAAAACGGTCATGTTTTCAGAAGTTAACAAATAAATTTCTTGACCAAGATGATATCTGACATATTTAAATAAGGAGACAAGTAGCATTTACTGTTAAGAATGAAGTTTCCAGGTGAGTGGAAGAATTTAAAGGAAACCTGAGGTAGAAGAACTGCAAAGAGAAAAGTTTCTACAGAGAAGGGCAGTAATCAGGAGAAAATTAAGATAGCAATATTGCAAAGCTAAAGAATGGAAGACTTTCCCATCAGTTTAATCTTTGAGATTAACAACTAATCTTCCCAATCTTAATTCTCACTTCATAATTTAATCTTAAATTCTCTTTTGTACTTTAGACAAAAGTCACGAACAATGGAAGAGATATCTGTCATCACTCCTCAGGGTCAAATACAACCCATGTTGTTCCCAAGTTTAAGGCTGAATCTATACAGATTACTGGATTCATCGTTTTCCTGTGAATCTGTAATGGTCAACTGTGGATCCACCACTAGGATTTCTAAGCATGCTGATTTCAGTCATCTTAACAATGGAGTTTATTAACTACAGAATCCTATTAGTTGTCAGGTCATCAGCCTTTTATTACCACAAGGAAAAATGAGTGAATTGAACAAAGGTCAATTCAGTCAGGCCATGTAAACACTGTTAACCACTTTTCAGAAATTAGACTTTTGTCATCAGACAAGAAAATACAGATGCACTTCCTATTATAACAGAGGAGTTCCCCTTATAACTGTCCTCTAAAATTTAATTGGTAAAGATTCAACACATACCTAACCATTGCCTATTGGTAGATTGTGGTTTCAGGCTCAGAACCTCATTTCAGAACTACTTTATACTTTCAAAATTGATTCAGAGTGGGCATGGAGATAGGAAATAGTCTAATTTTGCTTTCCAAATCTACTAGCAGTAATGCTATGAGGAAATAGAAAACCAGTTCACAAATTTTATCTACTTTTTTCCTACCCATTAAGAAGAGTGAGCGATATAATTTTCCTTACTAGCTAGACAAGTTCCAACTCGTTTCTGAGTCTATTTCTTCATTTGTAAAACAGAAATAATATAGCTATGAAACAGGGCTGATTACCTGCTCTGCCTACTTTAGATAGCTGAGATAAAGCAAAATGAATACCTTGAAGACTGCTTTCAATTAAAACAAATGACTTTAAATATATCATTTGTTTAGATTACATTTTATTTGGTTTATCATATTCCATTGTAAAACATGTAAGAAAAAATAGGTAGGATTCCATTTTTACTACCTAGCCACTCAGTAAAAAACAGACTAGACAAAAGCATCTGTGTAGAACTCTTGCCAAAAATATTTAACCTGAATCTAGTGAAATAATTAGTCAAACACAGATTTAGAGACTGCTCTAGACTTTTCAAAAATGTCAATGTAATGGAAGATCCTCCTACCCCCACCCCCCAACCCCCAAAAAAGGCAGCAAGTGAAGGGTATAATTTAGATAAAAAGGAAACGAACAAAAGACATGGTGACCAGATGCAATTTGTCATCCTTGATGGGGTCTTGGGTCAAACAATAAATAAAAATTAGAAAGAACACTCTGGGGACAACTGGGGCAATTTGCTCTATTAGATAATATTATTTTATCAACAAAAATTTCTTGAGTGTGCTAATAATATAGTTATGAAGGAAATGTCATTGTTTTTAGGAGAAACAATTATAAAATATTCTAGAGAAGAAATGTTATGCTTTTTCTACTTACATTAAATGATTCAGAAAAAAATTTTAAGCTATCTATAGAGAGAATGCAAATATGGCAAAATGTTAACAAGAGCTAAAGAATCCAAGTGAAGGGTACACAGGCGTTCATTATCCTTTCAACTTCTCTGTACATTTGAAATTTTCAAAAGACTAGGGTAAAGTGAACTCTGCATAAACAAAACAAAATAATAAGTTGGCAAATAATAAAAAAAATCAACTTTCCAATAATAAAATTATACTTTCATAAATCTAACTTTCTAAACTAAAATAAATTCACTATGTTGCAGTATTATTGGGATATATTATTTAAGAGCAACACTAATACACAAAACCAGATAAATTAAGTGGACTTAATTATATAATAAAAGGTGTCCCTGAAGGATTTCCTTTAAGTAAAAAGCAGTGTAATTTCTAAAAGCAGGATAGAAACAGACCAAATGTCATTATTGGAAAAGATCACAGAAATTAACTCAAGTCCTTATAGATTAAGAAACTAGTATCTACATGTTTTTCAGAATATACCACTTTACATTTTTCTTCAAAAGAAAATTTAAAGACAAGTAAAATATGCAGAGTTAACAGATGTGATGGCTCATATTTTATCATATACTTCAATTCAACCACACCAAAAGCAAGCAAATTAAAACTAGGAACAATTAAGTGTAGTCCACAGGCAGAAAACATATTCTGCTCTATAAATGCATCAAAGTAGTCTATGATAGGAATGCTATAAAAAGCGGAGGGCGGGCGAAACCTCTAATAAACACTAGTCTTGTATGACAGATGAAGATAAATTTAAGAACCTGGAATAAAAGAAAGTAAGTGCAGCTTATTGTGAAAAGTTTTCCTATAGATCTGTGGGTGAAAAATTTGTAACTGAATTTTAATAATCTTCTATCAAACCTGTGTGTGTGTGTGTGTGTGTGTATTTGATAGATTCTCTAGGTGGTATAGTACTACTTTTTAAATACAGTGTAAGCACTCAAGTATTCTAAATGGACTGTCAGGCTTTTCTGTGCTGACAGCAGGTTGGACAAGTGCCCATCAATCCCATAAGAAATCAGAAAGTATACTCAGGAATGTCTTTTTATGGGTTTGTTTGGGTATTAACTAAAAAGAATATCACTGTATTAAGAGCTAAGAATTTATGTTTATATAATCTCTTAAACAAATTCATGAAAAATTTACATATCCTATTAGCACAGAGTTACACCCTCTGCTTTAAAACCTATTTACTGGTATAGATTTTCAATTACTATGTTTTCTTAGGAAATATACAGTATTTCCTTTACTAGATAAAGTTCTATAATGGAAAAAAAAATAAGATTAATTATCTTTATGAATTAACCTATTTTTAGCAATACTTCCTTTTTCTTTATGATAATGTAAACTATATAGAAAAGAACAAACTTTTTAAAATGTTATATCTTTATTTTCAAAATAGCATCTTATTTACCTTGTTAATGGATACTACCAAAGCCGGTTCCACTTTAGCTTCAATTTCTTCTGGAGTATAAAAACAATAGAGTTTACCTCCTCTCAAAACACAATACAACCTTCTCCAACTAATGAGACCGTCCACCATTTGCTAGAAAAAAAAAAAAAATCAAGAAAATATCAAAGTTAAATCATTATTTATCATCTTAACTCTAAAATTCAACAAAAATACTTAAATTATCAAAGTTAAATTATCATATTTAAAAATTTTGAAATTTTTAAATATGATAGTTACCAATTAATTTATTATCTAATAAGTCAATAGCCTCAAATCAAAGAGTAAGTTAATTTAGAAAAGAAAGGTTTGGAATTCTCAAAAGCATTAAATAAGCAAAATGGAGGTAACGATTACCACATAACTTTATATACATAAAATCATAAATCGATGCAGTTTTAGAGAAGTTAGTCTTTTAAAAATGAGTGCTTAGAACTCCACAACAATTCACCTAACAACACAGGAAAATTATAACAATAACTCAATATTCAAAATATAATTTTCTCTTATTGTTCTTAGAACACTGGAAAATGTTGACTACCCTATAAGAATGCAAATTTTCTTTCCTCTTAATGGAATCCTTTAGTAAAAGCTATTGATTCATTGGAGTCCATAATTAATTATTTACTGAATATAAATAACTATGGTTATAAATAAATCAGGAGTAGGAGGCAGAGAGACAGCTTTGGAAGCCCAGACCTAAACTGTGCCAAAAGCGGTCTGCCAGGAAGGCCTTCATGTGAAAGGTGTTGAGAAGGCCTCATCAGTTTCCACAAGGAGTCCTCTGTTGCTGATTACAGTGTTACAGCTATTAATAAAGCAGAGGAACCTGGAGAGGTAGCTCCCCTGCCATGCAAACTGCATTAGACCCCTCCCCTTCCCACCGTCTCAGGGGAGGTCGCCCCCTAACCACCCCTGCCCTACCCCAGTCTATGTCTAACAGTGAGAAAACTGGTATTTAAAACAATTTTAAAAAATACTTCTCAATATCAGAAGGATTAAGAGCTAAATTGGAGCTATAATTATTGTAGGATATTTAAAGTCTTCTAACCTGCTGATTAAGGAATCCTGCAAACGCATTCTCAGACATACAGGCTGGCTGGACAACAAAACGGCAGCACATGTTACCAAATAAAGGGAGCCAGAACGGAGACGCCTCTGTTTAAACGAGAGAAAAAAAATCGAGTTAAAAATATATGTTTATTTAAGGTTATTATACATTTTGATTTTTTTCTTTTTACAATTTTTTTTTACTTTATATAAGAACATATGTAAAGGTTCATCCTACTCAAATACCAGTGCCATATTTAAAATCAAATCAGAGATGACATTAAACATAGTTTACAGTATGCTATCACCTGGAATAGACATGGAACTTTTAGTCTCTTGTACTTGTTTGATCTTAAAGTAATTAACAGAGGTAATTCAAGGCACAGAAGCAAACTCATTTAATAGAAAAAAAAAAAAAATCTAATAAAGTGACTTTTTTGGTCTATGTCAAATTCTACTTTTGCTTTCATTATAATAATTAGCAAAATGATCCTCTGAATAAAACATTTCAGAGCGCAACTTTAAGATAAAAATTTAATAAACCTTTTTTGCCTTTCCTCTTAATTCAGTTGGAAGCTATTAGGTGGACCCCACCAAGATGGGTATCTGTGCTGGGGTGGGGGTAGACTGTGGTATGTCATGGCTGGGTGCTAGAGGATGAGGGTAAGCAAGATGGTTGCCCAGCAGGAAGTATCAGAGCCTGAACAGGCTGAGAGGGACGGACCACATGGGGCACAGCCTAGAGCCCAAAGGAGATCTCTGCTCCGGGGATGGCCTGGCACAGGGAGTCAGGGCCCAAGCTGAGTGAGAGGGTCTATGTGGGGTAGCTGCCCAATGTGAGGTGTCTTAACCCAAGCAGAGTAAGGAGAGTGTACACATTTGTGGTATGGCCCAGCTATGGGGAGTCAAGAGTTTGAGAGCAGTGAGAAAGCCATCCACACATTCAATGACCCAGAACAATGTGTCAGAGCCCAGAAAAGCCCAGTCAGCAGAAGGGCAGCTGGGGATGGCATGTCCACACAAGATGAAAGTAAGGCCTAGGAAGTTAAAGCTTGAGTAGGGGGAGGAGAATCTACATGGGGCAAGGGCTCCCCCAAAATAGAGAGTCAGAGCCCCCAGAAAGAAGAAGAAAGCATCCATGTGGGAGAGATGAGAGGATGTTGCTTTCAGGGAGAATGACCAAAGAAGAAAAAAATTAAATAGAAGACAGGTTTCTCACAGTCAGAGAAAGGAATTAAAAATATATAGAATGAACTGTGGTGCTGGATTAGAACTAGATGCACTGGTATAAACTCATGGTTTTCATATACAGAGATTAAGAACTATATGACAAAATATACATGCATGTAAGTAGCTCAGTCCACTGAGGGGGCCTAGGAAAAGCAGCACCCTAATAGCAATGAATATACCTACAGCCCAGATCATGTCTACTAAATATTATTTCTGTTAAAAAGAACCAGCATTCCTTGAAGAAATAGCTAAGTCCAGTGTTGGGCCAGGGAAAGTACATGATGAGCCTGAAATATCCTGTTATTCCATAAAGAAAAGAAGTATTCAATAATGACGAGGACGTGTTAAAAATATAAAAGTCACCTTGAATGTGCTCCCATTGGCCAAATTAAAAACAATTTGAACCTCAAAATAAACAATAATATTAACAGATTATGATGTCCTGAATAAAACAGAAAAACATGAGTCCATATTGATATAACTACAATCATGAATAAATGGAAAGTCCAATAAGAAGTAATATACTTAAGAGTTTCAATGTACCCCACATTCCCCTACATACATATACAATGTGTATGTATTACAAGGGGGAAACAAAAGAGTAACTTTACAGTAGGAAAACTTGGTAGACATCACCTAATCAAGTAATCAAAGTGAACACCACAATAATGGGATGAATCAAAATTATATGCTACTTGGATAGGCTGCAATGAGAACACAGAATCATTTCTGTGATATTTCTGCCAAACGTGCATATCCAGAATTTTATCCCAAGAAATCATGCAAACCCAAATTGAAGAATATTCTATGAAATAGCTGATATTGAAAAATGTCAAGGTTATGAAAGCCAAGGAAACATTAAAAAAAACTAAAGAAGCATGATAATTAAATGTTAATGCAAGATTATGTACTGGATCCTTCAATGGGCAACACTTAAATGGAGTCTGAGAATTAGATGATAGTCATATATTATTATTCATTTCCTGACTTGGAGATCCTAGTGATGTAGCAAGATGTCCTCTTAGTAGAAAATATGTATTAACATATTTGGGGTAATGAACCATCACATAATCAACTTATTCTCATATAATTTTTGGGAAAAAATATCTTGACATTCAACTTGTAACTTTCTATAAGTTCGTAATTGCTTTTAAAAAGTTCTTTTAAAAAACATTAAGATACTACTTTAGTATAGAGTGCAAGTAGGTACTTCCTTCCACATCTACATGGAAGGAAAGCATTGCAGAATTTATTCTGTAAATTAGGGTATCAATAAAAATCCAGCATATGCCCCTTTGTTCACAGTGAACCACACAAAAATGATTTTAAAGTTTACACTGTACTCCTCTTGGTAGTGCCTATAAAATGGCTGGCCATTAGCTGTTACTATTATTGACCAAAAAAAAATCTTAGTAACCCTGGAAAATAAAACATTGTTGGTAAAAATTATTTCACATATAGATGCAATGTAGCCAAAGTTTGGTACATCAGTTAAATGAAGAACACCAGCCTAAAAGGAAGAGAACAAAGTAAACAAAAAGGTTTTTTATTAACTTATCTGCTCAACATTCTATTAAAGAACAGCACGCAAATAGCCTAGAACTAGTCAAACTCTTTTTATTAATAACTTGTTAAAGATACTATCTTTTATAAATAAAGGGTTTGACCTAGGAAGAATAAATGCATAAATACAATACAAGCTATGATCCCAAAATACAGAAACAAACAAGAGAATCTCCTTTCTTAAAATAGGCAGGGAATGAAATAAAAATTCTATAAAAGCATGCATCTAAGTAACACATCTAAAATCAACTTTGTGATTTATGAATTTAAAGTCTGACAGCAAATTTCTTTATAAGCAATCCCAGATTTATTAATAACCTATGTTCTAAATATCTGAAAGCTAGTTGTTTTTAAGTTAGGATGCATTTTTTAAAAATGAATCATAGATAATTAGTCTTTTTTCACATCAGTTCATAGTTTGTTCCATCAGTAATGTACTGGAACCTAAATATCACATGTGCTTCTTTGGTAAAATAAGCTCAGATTTCATGGCCCACCAAGAAAAATAATTCCTTCCTGATTGCAGTCCTTGAAAAGGAATATTGGATATAGAATTCCTTGCCACATAGCCTGCAATCACCTGTTACTTCTAATCTAGGTTACTTTACAGCTTAGGAGCATCGTGAATTAAAATGTAGAGTGATAGCTTCTACTTCTGACAAGAAATAAGGCATCTAGGCTAGTCACTTAACCTATCTCAGTATCAATTGCTCATTTTAAAAAATACTACCTATCTTAAGTAGGAAAGTTGAGAAAATCAAATAAGATAATGTGTATATGACATCTATTACTGTGTCTGGCACATAATGGATGCTTCTCGTAATTTTATATCCAGTGTAGTCTTACTCCCAGAACTATACCCTTTCTTTTTTTTAAATGCTGTCTCTCATTCCTTGTGCAACACATTTAATCAAAATGCTTAATTCTTTTCTAACCAAGGGAGGTATTAGGACAAGATGAAATGAAACGGGAAGTGAAAGAGCAGTTTACTTACAGATTTTATCTAATTCATCTGTAGTTTCAAATGGGGAACAAAATGGAGTTTAAAAAAACGGCAGCAACAACAAAAACAATACACAGGCAGGAGAAAGAATCCAGATAACATCTTAGTTCTGTGTGAGTCAATCTTCACAATGTGGTTTCATTGTTTTATAAAAAGTATCAAAATTTCTTGAAGACAAATATAAACTATCATTTTGGCTTTTTCTTTCAATTAGCGAAAATAATAAAGTTATCAATTTCAAAAAATCTTGTATTTCTTCTTGGTTTTTATAGTTTTTGGTGGACATTAAGATAATTTTATTTAGGAAAACCCCATTACATTAACATAGACTTATATTAATGAAAAAATTAGAAGGTGGCTTTTTTTTTTTCATTTTAATTGTTAAGATTTAATTACAAGTTTTTAATTTACACACACTTCTACGAATATACCTATTACATAAAAAATGTTAGGCATATAGGTTGGTGTTTCTTAAATTATTTTCTAGTGGAATCTACATGTTCCAAAGTCAACAGTTTTTTTGATGTTATTGTTTTAAGCATAGGCCTTTTTGGTCTTTAATATGTTAATCTGTATTGTGTTCCTCTAAGAAAGAACTATAACCACATAGTTTCCATGCATATTTGCCCATGAGAATTTCATTAAAGGCGAATCTTGTAAGCTAGTAGTATCTTATAGAACTAAGGAATCATTGCTAAAATTGACACTCCCTTTGTGAATTGTATTCTTCTCCAAAACTTTTCAGATGATTTGGTTGAAAGAATAAGACCTTTTATCATCAAGTCCATTATTCACACATCAATAGTATTTTGAGTCCTTCGTTGCTTTAACAGTAATCATGCCTGACCAGAAAGCATAGCAGAATGAGCACAGCCTGTCCTGGATTATTTAAAGTCCAGCTCAACCACTTGCTAACTGCATGATCTAATATATAACATTCTCTAAGCTATATTTTACTCATTTGTAAACTGTAAATGATAAAATGAGGAACTTGCGAAGGTCACAGAGCTGGCCAGTGGTAGAACCAGAATGTGAATTCAAGGCTGGGGGCCCCTCTATCAACCACTTCATTGCAACGTTTCCTTGTAACTACCATCTCATAGTCACTAAGAATAAAAACAGCTTTAAAAGTGCTTGTTTGCTTATTTATTTACTTCTAGATTATTGTAGCGAGAACACTAACAGGAGATCCAGCCCTTAGATTTTTAAGTGGACGATCCAGTGCTGTTAAGAATAAGCACTATGTTGTGCAGCAGCTCTCAAGAACTTTCATCTTGTATAAGTGAAACTTTAGACCGTTGAAGCAACTCCCCACTTCCCCCTCCCACAGCCCTTGGTGACTGGCATTGTACTCTCTGTTTCTATGAGTTTGACTATTTTAGATACCTCATTTAAGTGGAATCATGCAGTATTTGTCCTTCTATGACTGGCTATTTCAGTTAGCATAATGTCCTCAAGGTTCATTCATGTTGTCACATTTTGTAGCATTCTCTTCTTTTTGAAGGCTGAATATTTTATATAACAGTGTCTGACACATAATAGGCATTCAGCATATGGTAGTCATATTGATAATTCTAGAGAACTGACACAAATGGGATGACAATGAACTTCATTTGCCAGATTTTCTAATAAAATTGATAATGCTAATGCCATTGCAGACTTCATGTTTGGATGATGAAAGGGTAGATTGTTTAGGCCAATCCTCATACCGAAAATACTGAATCAACTATATTTTAAAAAACTTTCCCAGACCAAGAAAGAAGTAACAAGACCACAGAAATTACCAGAATAAATCAGATGAATGAGAACCAATGAGTTAAGTGAGCATACAAGCTCTATTTGTCTTAATAGCATTTGCCAATCCCAGCAAATCTGAATTTATGATTTAATGATTTTGCAACATGAGGGAAGCCTAAGAGAAATCAAAATCTAAGGCCTGAACAAAGCAAGCAGTTTAATGAGAGATTTTCCTCATACTAAGCTGATATCCCAAAGGAATCACCAACAGGGTAGTGGTAAGCCAAAAGCAAACCAACCTCAGTATCCAGAATTCCCATTGCCTGTAGGTGGAGATGGGAGGGGTCCAGAGATACTTAGACATGGTCTTTGGATAAAGTATGCCTAGCCTGATAGTCCCCCCAGGTGCCTGTCAGAAACAAACAGAAACTCTAAGCATCAATTTAATCCTACATATTAACTGTAAACTTTCAATTATAATGACAAACGCAGAAGATAAACAGATATTGAAGGGATTGAGACATCATGAGTCTCAGTAAGAACTAGTAGAAAAAAAAAAACAGAAACCAACTCAGAAAGACTTTATATATCTGAACTACTAGTCACAGATTATGAAACAGCTATGATTACTCTTTTAAAACCTAAAATATAATACTGATAATGTATGCATGGAATACAAAGTAGCATAATAGATTTGAAAAAGTAAAAGAAAACTTCCAAAGCTGAGAAATACAATAACTGAAATAAAGAACTTGGTATATAGGTTTAACAACAGATCAGACAGGGCTGCAGAGAGAATAAGGAAATGGAAGATAGTTAAAAAAAAAAATCCAGAAAAGCAGCACAGACAAAAAGATGAAAATTATATCATAAAAGGTAATAAACATAGAGGATACAGTGAGAAAGATTAACATAGGTTTAACAGGAATGTTAGGAGAGAAACAAGAGAATGGAGCAGAGGCTGTCTGAAAAGAAAAGTGAGATTTTGTCCAGAACTAATGAAAGATCTGTCACCAATCAAAAACCTAAAGAAGTTCAAGGAGTTCCAAAAACAACGTAAATGAAATTAAATTCTATACTTATAGTGAAACTTCAGAAAACCAAAAACAAAGAGAAAATAAAGTTACTTTCACTGAATAAAAAACTGACCAAACTACAACAAGACTGATAATTAAAAAACAGGGTGAGTACAAACAGCCAATATCAGGAATAGAAAAGAGAGGCATTGCTACAGATGCTGCAGAAATTCAATAAAGCTATCATGAAGAAGTTAATGCTTGTAAACCTCAGATTCTAGATTAAATAGATTCATATGTATAAAAATATAACTTAACTAAAACTGACTCAAGAAACAGTAAACCTAAAGAACTCTATGAGTATTAAAAATAACTGAATAAGGGATAAATACAAAGTGATATATAATGAAATACTATGAGCAGTGAAATGCATACATATTGAATAATAAACAAAAAGCAAGTCATTAAGAAAACATAATGTGATTCCATCCACATAAAGTTCAATCCAGAAAAATCTAGACTATATTATTTGGGGAAGCAAGTTGGTGGTAAAACCATAAAGAAATGCAAGTAAGTGAATACCAGAAAAGTTGGGACATGTTTACACCTAGGGTACTTGACGGGAAATAGTGTTGGCAATGTTCTATTTATTAACATGGAAGTAGTTATGTACATATTCTCATAATTATCTATTAAAATGTACTTTTACATTTTATGAACTTTATTTTTAATGTAATATTTAGTGTGAAACAAACAATATTGTTGTAAAATTGCCAATCTCAACAATACAAGCCACCCATCTTTACAACAATAAATATTAGTAAAGCAGTACCTATCTGTATATATTCTATTTCAGAATAAGAATAGGAATAAATAATCCAAATAATATTTGCCAAGAATTTTACCAACACCACTCTATATTCTTCATCATAGAAAAATAATCTGAGAGAGTAGAGAGTGCTCATGCTAAGTTTTACAAACCTTCCTAATAACCCCCTTCTTCACCTTGCCATATTTCTTTTGGATAAACTATAACTACCAATATCATCCAGAGAGAAAAGGGTTAAGGTTGATTTAACCCTACAATCTCTTAAATCCTCTGCTTCCCACAATGGAAGGGTTGACTTCCTCAATTTCAAATTTAGAAATAAGACAGGTCCTTTGATTGCCAACTAGTAGAGTGGTGAAGTCACCAATTTCAAGTCAAAGACAAAGATTCAGAATGTACAAAACCTTTCTGTTCTCACCAAGCTAGCCTCACTAGCCAATCTCTGGAAAAACAGCATGGAGAAAGGAAAACAAACTTTTCACTTTTGGGGAAAAGGGATGGAAATATTTAAAAGAATCGACAGAACCACTCATTTCTACATTATTTAAGCCAATATCCACTTCAGGGGAACATGTTAAAATTAGAAATGTTTACTGTCACCATATACATATACATATATATATATCTCGACATAACATATACATACCGACATATGTAATAAGTGTGTGTGTATGTATACATACACACACACACACAATATGTATACTGACATAACATATGTAATAAGTAAAATATAGATTGTACTTACCATTGTGTGTATGTATATATGTATACTGACATAACATATGTAATAAGTAAAATATAGATTGTACTTACCATTGTATGTATGTATATATATATATATACACATTACCATGTATATATATATACATACACACACACACACACACACAATATGTATACTGACATAACATATGTAATAAGTAAAATATAGATTGTACTTACCATTTCCATTAATAGACAGATTATGGGTCTTGAAACTGTCCTCAGCACTTTCCAAGGTCAGGGTAGTCTGAGCTAGTAAACTATACTTTGCACCACTAACAGTGAGAAAGAAGACATGTTTTAAGTATTTGAGTATATTTTCTACTACATAAAATATTCAAATGTTCAACAACAACAAAAAAATCTGATTAAAACGTGGGCAAAGGACTTTGACATTTCTCTAAAAGCGATATACTAATGGCCAATAAAAACACGAAAAGATGCTCAAGATCACTAGTCATGCAGATCAAAACACAATGAGATACCATTTTACACTCTTGAGGATGGCTATTATTAAAAAGCAACAACAACAAAGAAAATAGAAAATAACGAATGTTGGCTGGGATGTGGACAAACTGGAACTTTGTACAATACTGATGGGAATATAAAATGGTAACCACTATGGAAGACAGTATGGTAGTTCCTCAAAAAATTGGAAATAGCATTAACATATGATTCAGCAATTCCACTTCTGGATATATAGCCAAAAGAACTGAAAAGTTGGGACTCACACAGATATATGCACACCCATGTTAATATCATTATTCAAAGAGTCAAATAGTAGAAGAAGCCCAAGTGTCCATTCAAGGGTGAAAAGGTAAACCATTTAGTATATACATAAAATGGAATATTATTTAGCCTTAAAAAGAAAAATTCTGACACAGGCTACAACATGGATGAACCACACAGACATTATGCTAAGTGAAATAAGCCAGTCTCAAAAAGCCAGAATCCTACTGTATGATTCAACTTATATGAGGTACTTAGAATAGTCCAATTCAAACGACAGGAAGTAGAAGGCTGCCAGGGGCTGGGTGGAGGGGGAAACAGGGTATTATTGTTCAATGGGTACAGTTTCAGTTTGGGAAGATTACAAAGTTCTGGAGATGCATGGTTGCACAATATCGTATAGGCACTTAATACCAGTGAACCATACTTAAAAATGGTTAAAATGGTAAACATTACATCACCTATATTTTACCAAAAAAAAACTCCACACATTTAGATGTTATAAATGCTAGTTTATAGTTAACATAAATGATTAATCAACTTGGCATGTTTCTCTTTTTATGCTATTGTATCTTAAGAAAATCTGAAAATTATTTGGTTTAACTTACAAATATTTCTTTTGAATGATCTCCATTCATTCAAAAATAGTAACTGAATACCTAATATGTGTCAAGTCTTATGCAAGGTGAGGGGCATTAATGGTAAATAAGACTCAGTTATTATATTCTGAGGCAGGAGGGAGGAGTAAAAAGAGTAAGTGGAGGAATGAATTGAATACTGGCATTTGAAAGTTGTAATGCAACTTTTTCTACCAAAGAAACGGAGATTAGAAAGCTGAGGACCTATGTTAGAGGAATCAGGGAAGGCGAGGAAAAGTCACTGAGGTAGAAGAAAAACCACAAGAGTGGAATCCTAGAAGGCAAGCTAAAAAAGAGCTTCAAGGAGAGCGATCAATCGTGTTAAATGCGCTAAAAGTTCCAGTCAGAGAAATACTGACAACTGACCAAAGGCTTTGGTAACATGACGGTAACCGTTGACTTTCACAGAGAAGTTTCTGTAGGTTGAGATAGAGGTAATAGGATGAAAGCTGACTGGAATGGTCCAAGAGAATGGGAGGAGAAAAGTGGAGATAGATAATATAAAAGACTCTTTTCTGTAAAGGACAGCTATGAAATAAATGGGCAGTAGGAATGGGAGGTATTTCAGCATGTTTATGTATTTGTGGCTATGGAATGCAGTAGAAGAAAACCTGATGGTGGAGCATGGGGAGAAGGGTACATGTGCAGGAACCTACTTTTGAGTAGTTGAGAAGATGAGATGCACAAGTAGGTTTCCTCAGATGAGGCAAAGGCAATTAGTTCACAAGGAAGGAAAGCAGCAAACAAAGATCCAAATGCTAGTAGATTTTGTAGATGGAGAAAATGTTAAGTTCTCTTCTGATTGCTTCAGTAGTGTCAATGGCATATGAAATAGTCATTGGCTTTTGATAAAGAGTGGAGAGGACATGGTACTGGAGGTTTCAGAAGAGAGTAACATGATGTGAAATACTTATCCTAATGAGAGGTGAGTGGAAGGCTATGGAAACTTAGTAGGATTGCTCAGTCATACTGAGAACTCACTTAAAGTTAGTCATCATGTGTCTAATGTGAGACCAGTGAGTATGACACTTTTTCTCCAGCCTCATCTATTCTTCCTGAGTGTAAAGTGCAGAGGAGCTAAAAGTAAAATTTAAGTTGATTTCCAAAGGTATGACAAAAGGAGAGAAATATTAGGAAAGAATAAAATGGCAAATCACGGTGTCAAAGCTAAGTTGGAGTCAGAGCACTGAAGGGAGCAAGCTGGAAGTGTGTGAGGTGGTGGTAGAGAGGAACACCTAACAAGATTATAGGGGGTGTGCAAGTATTAGTGATGATAAGATCTAGAGTACAATCATGTGGTGGATGGCTGAAATAGCTAAGAAGGCAAGATCACTGGTGGCAAGGAAGTTATGAGAAGACAATCTACGTGTACTTTAAGTCCAACAAGAATAAAAAAACAAACCTGAAATGGTGGGAGGCAGGAAAAGGGAGACAAAGAAAAGGAAAGTTTTGTTTCTATTTTTAGGAGTAACATTATAATTTATTCTCACTGACCACTAAAAAACATCTGCGTATTCTTCACTTCAGGAATGGCGCCATTTCAATACATAGTGTAACATAAAATACTGCGATTAGTGTCACAGAAAGCGGCTATGTTACAGGCTGCTTATACTTACGCTGAGTACACTGGCTACACTGGCGTGTTTAGGAAGCAATCTGTGTGGCAGTTGAGGCTAATATTATGTGATGAACAAAGTATATGTTTAATTTTTTTTCTTAGGGCTTAAAAAATAATTGTGACTAAGACATCTTTTCCTCAATTACTTTAAGGTAAACATGTAAGACATTTGCCTCTATTTCCAATGAATAGATGGTTAAATAAACCATGATAGAGCCAGTTAATAGGTAATGTGATCATTACAAGGATTTTGTGAAGACTCTGTAATAACCCTAAAAAATGTTGAATGTATAGTATAATTATGAATATCTAAATATCCCCTAAAGCTAGCTATTTAAAAACCTAGAATTATAAAAAGCTTTTGACTTAGAGTGGTTGAACTATAAATAACTTCTCTTCTAGATTCTATTTCTCAAGTTTATATTTTGTAATGAAATAATAAATGTAAAGTTGTAGTAGGATGAAAACATCCCCTAAAAATCAGAGACATACGAAGCATTATAATATTACATCTACTTATGTGAAGTTTAAGGCACTTTGACAAGCAATATCTTTTCGAAGGTTTACAAAAACTATTTGAGGTAGGCAGGGCAGATATTCTGGTCCATGTTTTCAGATGAAGAAATTCAAGTGCAGAGAATGTAAATGACTTGCCTATAGCTAGCAAGTGCTATATTAAAAAAAGAACTCCACTATGCTATACTTACTATCTTTATACTTCATTAAGAAATAGTTGAAAATTAAGGTACTTTTTCTGTTAAAACAGATGTATAATGACCATATTTTAGTACTACAAAAATTTTGAATGGAAGGAGCATGTCTTATTAACCTTTGAAACCAACATGCCACATGATGTAACTGCTGAATAATCATTTCTAAGATCATTAAATGAATAAATTAATTATACTCAACAGCTGAGTAATTCCTTAGTTATGTTTGAATGCTGAGTCATCTTTCACAGTACCAAACCATTAACACCCTTGTTCCTCAGAACATAAATAATCCACTTATTCTGCACGAGAGTTAGTATACATGTAACTTCAACCTAATTTAAAATGTAATATAGTGGCTTTTTAAAAAAAATTTATACACCATTTTGTCAAGTAAATAATCACTCTCGATTTTACCAGTTTTCACAAGATGACTGTTTAAAACAACGTATGTTTACACAATGAAGAAAAATGTACTATATAGTTCTTAAAAAGCATAAAATAGTTAATTCAGCTATAGAGGCACTGGGAAAAATCTAGCTAAAGGAATTCAGTAAGCTAAATTCCACAAATCAAATGAATAAATGAATCACATAAGGGAGCATGCTAAAAATTACCAAAAATGTTCACTGTCTTCTTTCAGATCAAACAATACTTTATGATGATATTTCAAGTTACTTCATTTTTAAACCATGACTAATTACAATGGCAATGCTTCCAAAACCAACAATGATCTCATTTTTAAAACATTCTTGTCAGGATAACATTTTCTTACTAAAACATTACACTCATTCCTTTGGCCAACCCTAATATTGAGCTCCCAAAAGTTTAATCGGCTACATTTTTTAAAATCAAATAGGCCAATTGTTATAACATTTGGGGGGGAGGTATCCAAAAATGTTATGAGAAAACAAATAACTACTTTAAATGGTAACCCGAAAAAGTGCTCTCTTTTGTCAGGAAGAACAGCTGTATTTGGTCACATGCCATATTACTAGATAAAATATATATTGTCTAAATTTAATCCTTTATGCTGATTTTGGCTAAAAATTAAAAGCTGTATTAGGAATTTTCTCATTGAACTAGATCACTATTAAAGAAATAAAACTGATCCCCTTTTTAATACTAATTTTATTTTCAAACTCATCATGGTGCTGAAGTGGTCAGTTAAGGAAATATCAGTATCAGGTAAGAGCTGTCATGGGCTATGAGTTTAACCTCGTATACTCTGGATTCAGACCAGAAGCTCTATAGTATGCTGGTATTAGGAGAACACAATTTGAAATGTTGTAAAAGGTTTTATTCTATCTTTTGACCAACTTTAATGGTATAAATAAACAAATGGTAGGTAAGTTTCACGGGAAATGTTAATAAAGAAAATCAGTAGTGAGGGGACGTAGATGGGATAAAAGGGGTCAAATAGGTGGTGACAGAAAGAAATCTGACTATAGGAGGTGAACATACAATGTAAATATATATATGCCTTACTGTTAAAATGTATAGCTGAAAACTTACTGGATTTCGTTAACCAATGTCATTATAAAAAATTAATTAATTAAAAAAAAAGAAAATCAGTATATGAATTCAGGTATAGAGCAAGTAGAATGACAAATCTAAATAGGAGAATGAATACTTCAAGACAAAGATGTTAATCCCTATTAAAAAAAACTTAATACCAATAATGTTATTCTCAAAAATTCTTCGAGGCTTCGAAGAGGAATATAGGTTAAAAAGAAGTTCTAACATCACTTATATTATCTTCTTTGAAATTATAAACATTATTTTAAATTTTAAAATATCTGTCTACAATTTATATCAAATTTTGTCAAATTTTCTAAACTGCAATGCTTCAGCATGAATTTGAAAAAAAAGTATGGTCTCAGAACATTAAAAATAGTAACAATGGTAAGAGCTACATTTATTAAATGCTTACTATAATACCAAGTTCATGAATTATCTTTTTGAATCTCATAAATATCATATGGAGTTAGATATGATTACATGATTAATAGTCTCATTTTACAGAGGGAAAAACAAAAACCTAGAAAGTAAATTAATCTGCCCTGGGTCACACAAATAAATGACAGGATAAAAAATTGAAATATTCACTGTCAAATGATAAAATTTTAAAACTAAGAGGTCCACTCATTGTTTTTATATGCTTTAAAAGCATATGAAACACTAAAAATGTCTCTAAGGATCCTTCTAAAAAAAACTGTGTCTAAGCATCCTCACCTTTCATATGAGAAAAGAGAGGCCTTGGGAATAATGTAACGTCCAGAACACAACTAGTCTTGTCATTTTTTAAATAAGGAATTTGCTGCTTAAAAAAAGTTTTAAAACTACTGAACTCAGTAATTACCTCCAAGGTCTCTTTTAGTTCTAAAATCTATGATTCAACTTAGAAATATAATTGCTCATTTAATCATCAAAAAGAAATGGTTCCATTACCTTATGGTTGAATTAAAGCATCTTTTCAGCAAATACTTGATATAATCTTAACCTAAAAAAAGTTTTAAGATAGACTTAATTTTAAAGGAAGAAAATTAAAGGGTCCTCTTCCTCTTTTTTAATGACATTTATATTAGCATAGAATATTTTCCATGACTGTTTTTCAGAGGATGGGACCCATTTATAGATCATGAAATCAACTTAATCATTCACAGATTATTCTAAAAACTGAAAATAACTAGAATAAAAGAGTCTGATAATTATATTATAAATAGCAAGGGCTAAGTATTGTTTTATGAACTCTGCTTATGTAGTTGTGCACTCAGTCATGATGTAAAATTAAAATGTACTTAGAAAGGGTTCTCAAGCAAAATAGACTGAAAGCCACAATGCTAGAGTCCCAAGGCATTTTCCACACGAAATATATCTGACATGAAAAGAGTTACTTAATTACACTCTGATGATTGATACTTCCAGGATCTATACCTAAAATATTTTGCTTTTTGTAATTACAGTAAAATTACTGGCATGCTGAAGAGCCAACTCTACTGACATGCAAAGAAATTCTAGCAATGTAGCCTCATCAACAGTTTTCTCAAGAAACATAAACATAAAAATATTTGTGAAGCAACAAACACAATGTTTAAAGAAAGTATCTGAAAGAAACCAGGGATTCTCAAAAAAATGATAATTCTAAATCTGGGCAGAAAGTACAAGATGAACATGGAACATCTTGTGTCAGAAAGCAAAGAAGCTGTCAGAGATTAGGTTGTATCAAAAATATGCAGGAGTCAACATGAAAGTTTACCAGTAATCAAAGATGAGACCATTTGGCTTCAAAGAAAATAATAACTACAATAGATTAAAACACTAATAGATAAAAATTAAAGAGTTAAAGCAAAACACTGATCACCTCCATGGTTGCTAGGATATCAAATTATTCTAAAATTGGATAAATAAAAGAAACAATTAAATTTTTTTTCTTTCCTTTCTTTCATCTTTCTTTCTTTTTTTTTTTTTTTGCATTTATATCCACAGAGTTCGTGAAGGGAAGTTCTCCTTTGAGAGAATTCTAGGTTTAAAAAAAAATGCAGGAGATTTGACTTTTGGTGGTGAACACAATGCAATATACAGATTACGTGTTATAGAATTATACACTGGAATCCTATTTAATTTAATTAACCAATGTCACCCCAATGAGTTTAATTTTAAAAATTAAATAATTGGACTCTTCTTAGATCCCAACTGAATCAGATACTCACGTACTCAGTTCTCTCCTAAATTTCTTTCTCCTCTCCAAAAACTACATAATAATGTAAAAGCAAGATGGTGATGTTGGAATGGAAAGAAACCATCTCAGCATGTGAGATGAACAGAATTATGATGAGGAGACATTTAAATATTTGAATATTCATTGTACAGCATCTGACATAGAAATAGTCTTGTCCTGACTGAAGGAGGTTATAGGTGATCAGCGTGCTCCACTTCATCTCCAAAGACAATGATTATCAAGCTTCCTCCTCAGATTTTTGAGAATTTTACCAGGACAGAAACCATGTCTTTTTTGGTAACTCCCACCAATGAAAGAGACTTCTGACGCTAATACGATGGAGAGAGATTTAACTACTTTTTATCCCTGGGATAATGTTAAAGATAATGATCTATCTTGAGCATGGTTACAGGGTCAAATGAGGGCAACATATGCCCAAAACCAAGCTGCATTTAGAATTGTGATTCTACTGAAAGAATGCTGGAGGCTAGGTTACAAAAGGAGATCCTACCGACTTTAAAGGAGAATCAATTGCTACTATTTCCCCATATAAGACCTGTCTCCGAATCTATGAGCTTGATTTCATAGATACAGAGACCAGATTAGTGGTTGCCAGAGGTAGAAGATAAGGTGTGGGGTGGGGTGGGCAAAATGGGTAAAGGGGGTCAAAAGGTATAATCTTCCAGTTATAAAGTTAAGTCACGGGATGTAATGCACACCATGGTGACTATAAGTAACAATATTGTATTGCATATGTGAAAGTTGCTAAGAGAGTAAATCTTAAAAGTTCTCATCATAAGAAAAAATTCAGTAACTATGTATGGGGACAGATGTTAATTAGACTTATTGTGGTAATCATTTTGCAATATGTAGAAATATTGAATATTATGCTGTATACCTGAAACTAAAATAATATATTTCAGTTATACCTCAATGAAAAAAGATAACTTAAAAAAAATGCAGGATAAATTTAGCAAGTAACCAAATTATAATCCCTAATAAAATAATAAATGATCAGCAATGGCTTCTAAAACCATTAGACAAAAGATTGATAGGGAACTTTATAATGGATAAATCAGGCTGGCAACACCTGAACCCACTGATCAATTTTAACATGACTTAAAGTAGAACAAGGGCTCCTAATGCGAGACAGTAGGAAGCACATATAATCAATACGAAGTATTACTGCCATAAATGAGAACCTGAATCTAATCAGTCTTCTAGGTGTAGCTATCAGGTATAGGAAAACAGAAGATAGGAAAAGATGTTTTTAAAAAAACCCACAAAGATACAATCAGCTAAATTCAAAATATGGAAAATTCCACAAGATCTGGTTTCTTCAATAAATAATGGCAAGAAAAAAGCAGATAGGAAATTGTTAAAGATTAAAAAAACTTAAAAGACTCACTTAAACGAAACATTGTAGAATTTGTTTGGATCCTGATTTGCACAAACAAACCACAAGAGGACTTTTTCAGAATTGGGGCAATTTGAATACAGACTAGATATCAGAAGATATTAAAGACATTTTTTTATTTTGTTAGGTATGATAATGGTAATGCGGTTTTGTTACAGAGGTAAAATATTTTTTTTTAAATCTATATGAATAAAGCATGACATAAATATAGAAATCCAATTAGCAGGCTGATATGTAGCAAATACTTTGACATATAAAGTCCCTTTTCAAGAAAAACATTTCATCTTTCTGGTAGATACTGGAATTCCAAAATCACTAAAAACAAACTGTCACTCAACTTCCTACTTTCAAAGTAAGGTATTACGGCTACCTCAGCTGGGTAAATGTCAGACAACCAAGTTTTGTTTCTGCTTCAGGATGTTTTTTCCTTTTAAAATATAAACGTACACTCCACATACAATACTTTAAAATGTCACAAATATATAATTATACCATCACTATAAATATTGCATTAGAAACTTACGAAACAGCAGGACTGAAGGACAAGCATGTTTCATGATCTTGAAGAAATGAATTTATTTTCTTTCCTGTAGCTTTACTTATAGAGGTCTTCAGTTTCTTAGCTAATTTTTTTGGTGTGTTGGTTAGAGAAGATTCTTCTGTACAGCAACTATATAATTCCACCTTTATCTGAAAGTCTGGCCTTGCTTCATTACTAAAAACAAGGGCATTCAAAATGTTAGAAATTTAACTCAAAAGGAAATAAAATTATAACATCCTTTGATGTTTTCATACACTTGAAATCAGCATTTGAAATAGGTTTATGTTAATGTATGTTAATGAGACAGAATCTCCCAGCACTTATTTAGTATCTAAATGACCTGAGTCACTACAACTTCCAGAGGTACTGGCTTCTAAAGTAGATAGGTCTTAACTCAATTTAAACAATATGTAAAGGCATATTACTTAAAGAAAAAGAATAAAATGTCCTGGTTATTTTGTTGCCAATGCTATTTCTCCTTGTCATTCCTTTAATACAGCTATTTTTAAGGTGTTTACATTATATGTGTGATTTCCTGAAATGACTATTCTTCCAAAAGAAAGTGGTTTGAAAACAAAAAGGAAAGAAAACAAAATGAAAAAACCCCAAAGGTTTCTTCTGTTAAAAACTTTAGTTTTCATTTCTTTTTCATAGTCACTTACAGTCCACTTAACCACTGTGCCAGTAACTCCCCCCACAACCTGTCCCACCTGTACACCTAATAACTCTAAAATAACATTTCAATATTTAGTTATATAAGAGAAAAACAAACAAAAAATAACATAAAAAGATAGACTCAAGGTATGAACTTGAAGGTCAGTGCTGGTAATCTTTGTATTCTTAAACTAGCATAAAAGGTACTCAAATATTTATTAAACCAGTATGCAGAAATTCTGCAATTTTAGCAAACACTAAGATTGGCTTTGCCCTTTTTCAGACACAATTAACTGCCCTTCCATAAAAGACTGTGGTGGTGTTACTAATAATAAAATATATTTAAAATGGCAAAACAGGTCCATCAGCAGTAGATATTACCTAAAGACAATCCATCAGCCTCAGAGATTTTAAAAATGCAGCACAGACTTTTTAAGATTTAAATGGCCAATCCAAAGTTTGGATAAATCCAAGGAATAACTTCCAGATATTTTTATAGTTTATTATTTGGCAACTTTTAAACATACAATATTCCTGGTAATGACTAACAAATGTCAATATTTAGAGGAAAACCAGAGATTCATAAATATTGAATACTTATTAAAAACAATCATAACAAAAGGCACATTTTTAAACAACATTTAGAACATCTGACTGCACTTATTTTTAGAACAATTTAAAATATTTACAGAATTTTTAAAAAATTATAAATCATGTGTTGTCTTTCCAAGAAACTTACATTGTTCTGTCCCTGGAGAAAAATATATGATTTTTGTCTTTGTGGTAAAACAAACAATAGCAATGACATGAAGAAAAGAGCCCATTAACAGATGATTTTGATAGGAAAAAGTTTATTAGCAACCGTTGATAATGGAAATAAATGTATTTAGGTAACCAAGAGTAATTATTTTTTTAGTCTCAATTATGTAAACATTTTTGGGATCCTAAATAAATTGCTTTGGTTCAACAGAGCTTGTAAGAGGGCCCACATTACTTCTAATAATACAGAACAATGTATTTTATTTTTCTGTGCCGTGCAATTACTTATGGGACACTGGACAGAAGCCACAAAACATGGTTTGCAATAGTTTTTTTTAATGTTATGTGTGGCAAAACTAGTACTCTTAAATCTCAACTGTATTGCTCCATAGCTGAAAATGGCAAAAGTCATGTATACTGACTTTATTTTAATAGTTAAATAGCTATTAATATTTAGATATGAAGATAGTGTCTTTAAAACTCTAAAGGAAATACAAATCATACACTACTTAGGCCAACATAACCTTTAAAAGAGGCCAGGAAAAACTTATGTTAGTTAAAAATGATTTCTATGGCTACCTGAGGAGTTCTTTCTGGTGTTGCATTATGACCACAATAAAATGAGCCTGTAAAAAAGCAGACGCAATAAAAACAGCCCTGAGGATCACCCAATGTTTTATTGTTTTGGAGTACATGAAAGAAGTGCACCATAAGAAAAAGAACATCTTGAAATTTTACTAAAGTGCTTTTTCTACGGCACATATTTCAGGACTATCGTATAAGTAAAGTTGTAATACTAATTTGGTATTTCTGTAACTAAATCTCCTCTATAAGATATCAAAACCTGTTTTATTCGCAAATGCATTCTGTACACAATAATGTTATAATGAGATTCCATTGTATTCATGGCTTAGCAAATAAATGAACTATAAACATTTGCAAAACTTAAAAAAATTTATAATATGTAATGAGTCAAACGCTTATTACTAATATCACATGATTTCCATTTACTTTAAGTTGGAAAATTTTAAATGTAGAAATGGACTTCTTTTGAATAAAGTAACTTTTAAAATCAATTTAAACATTTAAACATCTTAATGCTTCAAAAATAATCCAAAGACCCAATAATCGTACCCACCTTTAAAAAAGAATTTTAGATTATTTTCATTCTCTAAAGATAAATAATACTTACAATACGGTTACATTTTCAAAACATATATCTGTAATTGTTTTATCCACAATCATCATGTCAGTATCAAAAACTTCAGCTCCCATTTTGAATAAACAAAAAATGGCATAGCGCGGTGATCCTAGAGAAAAAAAAACATTTAAGCCATTTAGCATGTGATAAATCAAGCCTATATTATGTTAAAATTTACTTGAAAATGAAAAAAAATTAGCTAAATATTTGTTAATAGATTCTTATTTATAGACACTGTACACTGCAATCCTTAACTTTTTATAGTGATTGTTTTGTCAGTGTATGTTAATATCCTACCCAACTACAATAATTAAACTAGGGAATATCAGAAAATAAAGCTAAAAATATAGGCCTCTTAGTAGTCTAAAATGACCACCAAACTCATAAATTTTATCCCTAGAAAACTATTTAAGCTTTAATCAACAGCAAAGTTATTATGTGTATGTGTGTGTGTGTGTGTGTGTGTGTATACACACATACACACACACACACACATACACACTCATATTACCTTTGTCATTTTGGTTTCCAAATCTATTTAAGAAAAAAAAGTTTTCTATTATAAGAAGTTAAGACCCGGCACGTTAACAGCAGCAAAACATTTTCCACTAAACTAACAGCAAGGGAGGAAACCACGAAAACAATAAAAAGTAGACATGTGAACACAAAAAAGCAGAGCTGCAGGGCCTTTTAATATGGTGATGTTTTTTAAAAGTAGTAGGTGATTAAAGGGCTAAATCCTTATTATTGAAAAGATGTAACTCTTCAAAAAAGTTAATCTCTATAATAATCAGATGTACTTAATTCCCACATGTATTCTTTTGTAAATTATATTTCCTAATTGAATAACAAATATACTAACCTGATTTTGGATTCTTCGTATAAAACTAATTATGTTCAATATGATTCAGTTTTTAAAGTATGAGTAACAATGGTATCACAACAGACAAGAACAATAAAGGATTATCATATCTTTACTGCTTTCCCTCAAACAGCTAGAAATTATTTGAGGTTAATTTCTATGACCTAAGTATTACATGGATTTGTGAAGACTATATAAAGCCATAAAATGATGAAGGGGAAAAAGAAAATAAGATCAAGCTAAAAATCTTTCTCTTTTATATCCTGTTAAATAAATAATCTGAAGTAACAAAACAAGGCAGAAAAGATATCCAGGGCTTTGGTCAATAGAAGAAAAGTTGCCTTTACCTTCACTCCTTAAACATTTTCTTTTGTTTTACACTTCCCTTTCCTTACAACTTGTCACATACTGTCCTTGCAAAGGTTCCTATCAACAACTAAAAGACTAATACATATTCATTCCCTTAATTAGTATCAAGCAATTATAACATATTTATACTAAAAATTAGGGAAAAAACAGTTCAGCAAGATTTTGCTTATTCTGTCAAATGACATCAATTCATTTCAGTGTGGAAGCAACTTTTTCTCCCAATAATCACAAATTAACTATACATTAAGGAAAAGATTCAAATTACAAATTAAAATCATACATACGTTCTTTATTGCTGAAGTGATCAGAGTCTTTCCACATCAGTGGTATTCGAATATCTACAAAGAGGGGAAAAATTGATAAGTAATAATTTTGGTAAATTTCATTTCTTAGAGTGAAATAAACCTCTGAATTCCATAATAGACTCTGATCATAAAAGCCAATTAAAATTTTTTATTTAAATACTCTAACACAGATACTTCCTCTAAAAAAAAAAGCTTAGACTAGAAATACAAAATCTGTTATATTTATTTAAATAATAAACTAAAACAAAGAATGCACCATTACTCAAGAAATTAACTTATTAATAAGTGAGGTCTATAACAAACTTATGCCATAATATTTTCATTTTGTGATTTGTGTTTTTTAAATAGGTGAATTATGAGGAAGCCAGGGTTGATTTTCTATTTTGGATAAATAGTAGCAGCAAAAGTAGTTATATACATTTCAAAATCACAGAACAGTAGAGGCAGAAAGGACTTTAGAACTTTTGCCCACTATTAAGTGACGTCTAAGACCACACTGGTTTTGGGGAGAGATCCAAGCTTTTGACAAACGGATCTAAACTCTCTCCACTAAGATTTAACTTGTCTACAAAAGAATACACAGATCTTTGTATATTCATGTTACAAATTCACATTTCCCTTAAGAAATAAAGCTAAAAAGAGGAATTTATTGCTTCTCTCAGACCAAGAAAGGGGCACATGTTCTAAAAGTGATTTGAACATATTTTCCCTCATTTCATACATTCTTCAAACTCTAATTGTGTAAATGATCTTCCAGAGTTAATCTAGAGCTTTGACAATCAAAATTCTCCTAATTTCCTCCATTCTCCCCTTTACTTTTAATACTAGATTAACAGTAATAACAATTTTCTTAACATTCCTATGCTATTTATATATTTTCAAAGTTAGAGGATCAAGATTCTACCTAATAGATTAAGATGTGTCAGCTACAGTATAATGTAGCACAGTAGAGATCTCAATGGTAAAGTTAGTTTTAATTACAAAAACTGTATGTTAAGAGTTTTAATTATTCAGAATACAAAATTTATAAATACCTCAAGACTTTGTGGAAAATTTCTGTTTAAAACACTTCCCTTTTATACTTAGGAAGTTTATGTGCATATTTTTCAAACCTATTAATTATGTCACTTTCAGATAATTACAAATCTTTATGAACATAAGCTGTTTAGCTATATTTAGGTTGTGCTTTGCTTTTAGATCCTATGATCCTTTGTCTACATTTTTGTTTAGAATTCAATTTTTAAGGTTCTTAATACTTATTTCCAATTTCCTTTCTAGAAAAGTTTTATTACTCCTTCATCCCTACCCTACCCAACCAGGCAAGTATGTATGAATGCCCTTCCCACTGCTGCCTTATTAGCAGTTTTGATAAAAATATTACTTACTGAGCTCTCTCCACATGCCAGGCTAAACACTTTACAAATATCTTATCAAACAATAATTTTAAGAATGTTTACCAATTTAACAGTCAAGTGACAGGATTTAATTGTTTAAATTTGCATTTTTTTGATTAATAAGAAAAGTGTTAATATATTTTATTGGCCAAATCAGTAAATGAATCTATCCATGGCCCATTTCTCTCTCTCTCTTTCTTTCTCTCTCTCTCTCTCTCTTTCTCTGACATATTACTTACAGTTTCTACTTTTAAAAGTTAATTATTTAATCTATGTGAGAATTTTTACCTCTGTGAGATAAAAATAATTGTTCTTCTTATAAAAATAATGGTTCCAGCTCCATTTATATCTAATAGGACTTCTTTCCCCTATGGATTTAATGATGCCATCTTTTATAATATATGCCATTCTAAGTGTCTGTTCCTTGGCTATGTAATTTATGGATCTAATTAAATCAGTTATTAATGACTGTCTATTCTAATACCAATACCAGACTATTATAAACATGGAACCTTTATAATATACTTTCTGTTGAAACACATCCTTCCAGAAACATCTTATTTTCACTAATTTCTTTGAATTTTAGAATATTTTATCAAAATTCCCTTCATATGTTTTATTAGAATTATTGTCAAAATTAATTTGGGAATTGATAACATTATAATATTGTCTTTACAGAGGAGCATAATGCAGTTACCCTTACATTTTTATTAAAGCTATTCTTGGGAGTAGTTAGCGTTTTTGGTTTTTGTTGTTTTTATTGTAAAGGAGATATTTTTTGTCATCATGTTTCCTAATTAGTTATTGCTGGTTTTTAGAGCAGCTACCACTTTTTGTATATTTATCTTGAATCTAGCCATTTTTACTGAATTCTTTATTAATTCAAATAGTGTGTCAGTAAATTTCCTTAGACTTTTTAGGCCTGTAATCAATTATCTTCAAATAGTGTTTAACTTGTCTACTTGTTTTCAGTAGTTTCATCTTTCATTCTTACTATTTAGCTAGGAATTTCTAAAACTGTGTTAAATTATATCAGTACAATAGACATTGTCATATTGTTCTTGATTTTAATGGGATTGCCTTTATTGTTTTATAATTATCACTTGGCTGATGTCCTGTCAAAGAGCCTGCTTCTTCTTCCTTGACCACAGTTGCTGATTCATTTCATTTCACAACTGTTCTTATTCACAGCTGTTCTGTTTCTACTAGGGTGGTATTAACTCTTTACACTATCTTGGGAGGAACATGGACCCTGACTTCTTTTACCTTATACCCATAGCCTGTGGTCAGTCTTGCCCTTTCCCATACCCAGCTATGTCAGAGCCTCAAGGGAAGGTAGACACTTCTTATCTATTCCCCAGGTGGTCATGTACAATCAGATGCCAAAGGATGTCTAAGCCACCATTTCTTAATTCAGCTTCAAATAGTAGAAATTCCTTCCCGATTCTCACAAATGGTTGACTCAGTTTTAGTTTACTGTCCTCTTACCTATGTCTTTTTTTATGTTTTCACTGACATTTTAATGGTAAACTGAGAGTCATAATAGGATGGCTAACTTGATGCTATCAGGCCTTAGAAGTCTGTCTATTATAATTTTCAAAAGTGAAAACTGAGGCACTTTGTGACTGATTTGGCTTTAGTCATTGAATTAGTAGTCAGTGAGTAAACTCAAGCAATTACCACAATGCAATTATTTGACATTCAGCAGAAATAATCAGGATAAGCTTCAATTATTCTTTTTACTTTTATAAAGATCTGGCCAGTGAATGGTGAAGATGGAAATGGAAAATCCAGGTATCTCCTGGCAATCAATGTAGTCTCATTAACATTAATAAAACTTTTGTTGCAAATGATTCATTTTAATCAAAACAAAAGTCATATTTTCATCCTAATGTCAAAAGAATACAGACTTATAAAGGTGAATTCGTTTTTAATTTTGTTTTTATTTTTACCAATACACAGGATACAATTAAGTAAGCAAAAATGAAATGAAATTACATATGTATCCCATTTTCTGAGACTTTCAGTTCCCTAATTTAATTTAAAATTACCTCTTGGAAAGAAAGAACACATGCAGAAATAAATTTAATTTCTATACATGAGTATTTGTGGTCAGGAAAATGGTCTTTTCTCTTACTTTAAATGCTTTTACTTAAGCATTCTTCTAAACGTAAAGTTAATGCTAATTTCATGAATTACTGCAAGTCAATAAACTATTTATTATAAATTGATAATGATGTTAACTCTTACTTGTCATGAGTCTTTAATAGCAATTTAACATATCTCATTTGTATACTGAGTGGCATTACAGTGGAAGCAAAAAATGAAGGATTACATTTAAGTATTTTTAGAAAATCCCCTTTAAAGATCTATAATATTTTATCTGTTGAACAACTACTAGGTAATTGTATTATGTTTGGCATCAAAAGGCTACGAGGAGGTATAAAACATGTTTTATTCCAGTCTTATAACTGGAAAGATTAAAACAATATAACTATAAAACAAGCAACTGATTTTTATATAGTTCTGTCATTTTTCTAATGAATTTTTGGCTAAGGGCAATTCCTCTGATTTAGGGCAATTACATTCTATGTGGAATTCAGGTCTATCCTTCCTGTATGAGAATTGTTTATCCATAAAGACACATCTAAAAACAGTTCTGTGAGTGACAGGGCCTGAAATGCAGCAGCCAGATCCCTGGAGCTTTGAAGGAAACAAGGCTTTTGGCCAATAAAAAAAAACCCTAGTTATTACTTAAGGACTGATGGAGGTCTATTGTTTCCAAAGGGTACTGATGAGATTTTTGTGCAAGGTACATTATCTAACTAGCATACCCACGAGTCAGTCATGTATCCACTTCAATCTGTGGCATCTCTAAGCCATTGTCTTTAGCTTCCTTAAACACTTTGGAGAAACTGAGACAACACAGCTTAAGTGCCATCTAGTGGTAAAGGGTCTCCTAACTGCATTAGGAATTCAGAGAAGGGAAACTTCATTTCCAGCTGGAATGATAACAGGGAAGACTTTATAGATGAGCAAACAGATCTTGAAGACAAGATAGTTATTTCAAGAGCATGGGGTGTGCAGATGAAACAGGGAGAGTAATGTCTGACTAAAACAAACAGCTTACATATAGGAATAGTGGAAGACATGGCTAGAAAAACAGTTGGGTCAGAATAGAAAGCTCGGGGCGGGGGGAAAGGTTTGGTCTTTATCCTATGTGCCCATAGGGCAACAAAGAAGTCATCCATCCAGTCAATATCCACTGAGCAATTACTATATGCAAGCACTACATGAGCTTCTGGGTATATTGTGATGAGCAAAACAAACATAGCTCTAATCCTCATGGAACTCTCTAGCCTAGACAAACATTAAAAATAATATTGAAACTTCTGAGCGGAAAAGGAATGGATAGTCAAAAGACTTGAGTTTGCAGCCCAGCTCAATCACTTACAAGCAGTCATTTAACCTGTGAGTAGGTAGAAAAGAGACCTACCCTACATATTTCACAAAGCTGCACCGAGGGCAAAACTGCATAATATATGCACTATATATGAAACAGTTTTCTCAAACTGTTTGTAAAATTCTATATGTATGTAAAGAATTATGCAGAACATAACGATAAAACAGTATTTTAGAACAAATATTCTGATAGAGGTATACAAAATAAAATGAAGAAAGAGGATGGACACAGGGAATTAAAAACCCCACCAACTCTAGAAAGTTACTTTATAGTATTAGGCAACATAAAAACAATCCATCTGTAGCATACCTGATATGGCAATCTTTCCTTTACATGCTGTTCGTTCTTTACTTTCAAAATTCACATCACTGTCAAAAGGAAAAAGTTTAATGAAAAAAAAAAAAGATCTTTTCTAATAAGCAATTGTTTTAAATCTTTCACAAATGTCTAAATATTAAAAGCAAACACAAATCCATGAATAATAACGACCTCCACTTAATATAAACAACTTGACTTAAACTTTAGGATGTTTAGTCAACAGCTAGCTGCTTTAAGAAAAATATATAGAGCTATTCTCTTTGATTTTTCATATAAGCTTTACATTCCCTGATGCTTACATATTAGCTTACTCTACAATGAAAGCCTTTTGTGATTACTTACATTTATAAATAAGATGTACAATATTTGTCCAGGTCCCAGGAAGTGTAATATCTTGGATAATCATTTCATAAAATATATTTCTAGCTTACCATATTATAGTTGAAAAGTTAATGACCATCCCAATCATGAACTTGCTGCCCAGGAGTACCTTATCCTTATAAAATATAACAAATATCGAAAAAATTACTCTGTTCTATACTTACATGCAGTAATATATTTCATTTTCTTGAAAGTGCAAAAGAACTAAGCATATACTAAAACAATAAATTAAGGTGGAAAGAATAAGAGGTGGAAAAGAAAATATTACCTTGACAATAGAAAAAAGTCTCAAAGGATATTCTTGGGATGTAAAGCACTTTCAGATTGACTTTAGATATACCATTACTATAAAAAAAATAAAAATAAAACCCTTTCAAAATAGTTATCTCCTACTAGACCAAATCAATCTCATCCTTGACTATTTCTCCAATATACTATTTCCTAATATCCTGCATTTAAAGATTAGCATTCCATTTCTACAACAATATTTCCAAGAGTATTCTTTGCACTTCTTTTTGGTCTTTATTTAAATTGGTTAGCTAATTAACTGCTGGCTAATTTAATTAGGTACTTCAAATACATAAGATAGAAATTTTTTTATTTGAATACTGTTTGATTTTCTAAGAGGGCTTTTAGAGAAAGATTGGGTGGGAGTTGAAGTGTATTTAATTTTCAGAAGACTATGACACCATCTTATTGCATTTTAGTAGGCTTGTTAAAAAGATTGCATATATTCAATATCATGTGTCCAAATTTGAAAATGAAATATTAGCTTATTTTTTTTAACTCTCTTATTGGATTAAGCATATAAGTATTACAGGTGAAATAATTCCAAATGAGCTAAAATAATTTACTAAAATACTTAAGTTGATAAGCTTTTATGGGACATTTATATGGTATTTACAGACTCACATACTAAGTATAACTACAGTAATGTAGCTGACTTAAAGACATAAATTCTCAGAATCCTATCTAATTACTTCATGGCCACACTGGTATTTAAGTTAAAATAGGGAATTAACTCAGTGAAAATTAAAAGTACTCACTGATTATTTCACAATAATGATTTGTTGAATCACATTTTATACTTCAGTTTAGTCTGTCATGTTGGAGAATATTAGCTTGCTTACTGGTTCATTATAGAGTGAAAAATTCAATTGAACAGTCACTACATTTTGGTGAAAATAATATACTGACAGGCCCACTAGAAATCAAACACAAATCTTCTCAAATTGGAACAAAAAATACAATATAAACACAGTTGGTTGGCATTTGTAAGTCATATTTCTGAAAACACCTTCTATATGAGCAATGGATGATATAAATGTTTAAAATACTTATTTCAGTGAAAAAATACAAGGAAGCTCTTATATTGTAAGTAACTTGAGTATTATGGAATTGGTCATAGATTATGCTAAAGTTGAGATCCATTAGCTATTATTAAATTGGATTAAACTTGAGGCTTTGGCAGGCAAATGATATTCTAAAACACTAGAAACACCAAAAGCAAACTTGCTGAATATTTACCAAAAAGAAAAAAATTTTCCCCTCTAACTATTCAACCAACTGGCAGAGTATAGCTTTCTTCTCTGTAATTATAAATTATTTGCATAGACATTTCCAGGACAGGTTGACAAACTTATTATACACAAATATTATCAAACGATAATATAAATCCAGTTAATGATATAATCTTACAGAATAATTAAGTCTGTCTTTAAAAAAATGAGAGACAAACTAATTTATTTTCATTTTTCTGATGCTTAAATTATTTTCAATTCAAATGACTCCTCAAACTGTTATTTAGGGTGCTAAAATGTGATGTTTTCTAATTAATCCAAATTGACAATAAAATTGTCAAACATTATCTGTTTAATAATGTGCTACTGTAGCTAATAGTTTGCTACAGTTAAATAAATACTTGTTTTGAAAATTTGCAATGTTAATGCCAATTCTAAATGCTACAATTAGAGAGCCAGCCTGAGGAAAAAGCAAATAACCACAAAATTATCCAAACAGAAGCACAGCTAAATAATAATGTACCTTATTTTTATGAACCTAGTTTAGAGTATTACTTTAGTGAGACTTGTAAATGCTAATTTAAAAGATAAAAATATAACAGACAAACTTTTAACGATGACCAACAGAGGGTGCTAATCAGCTACCTTGTAGCTCAAAAATCTGTATTAAAATTGACTGAGTAAATACAGATCACTCTATTTTATACTGGTCTATGTGGGAGTGTAAAATAGCATTTCTTTGCCCAAATGAACAAGCTATGATGAAAAATAGCACAATGATTATTTTATATTTTCTTAATGAAGTACTAAAATAATCCTAAATGGGATTCTATTATTTGAAAGCAGGTTATAAAATCCTTCACCTCTAATGCAAATCAGTGAAAACTATAACACTCAGAAATGCTTAACATGGAATTTAAACCATTCTAAAACTATATGGTATAGTCATAAATATCTTAAATTGAGAAGATGAGCTTTCTATTTCAAACCTTGACATAAATGGTTCTCAACAGACACTGATATAAAGTTTAAAAAATAAAATCAGTAATGTCTATCTTTACTATATAACAAGCTTTCTTGTAGAAATACCAGTGGTATACAATTCACTTGCAACCCACACTTAAATCTTTTTTCTTTTTTTTTTTTTAAGTTATAGTATATAAGCAATAAACTAGATAACTGGAGTATAAGAAACTAGTTATTGCGGCATTATTAAAATCACAATTATGTTAAATGATATACATAATTAGGTCCCATAAGTGACTTTGACTAGTATTATTTTTACAAAGCCAAATAAAGTATTCCAGAAGTTAAAACAAAAGATAGATCGGCAGGTTGGCACAAGGGGAGAATATCACTGCTAAACTGTAAGCTCTGTAAGCATAGGGCTTTGTCTGTTTTGTTCAGTGCTGAATCACCAGTGCCTGCAATATAGCTCAGTATATTCTAAGGCACTCAATAAACGTTTAGTAATATTGAATGAAGTGAAATAGGATATGTCGTTTTGCTGGAGCAGGGAGATTTAGCAGATTTAGACTAAGTCTTAGGGTTGAATCTTACTCATCAATAACTAGTTATGTTAATCAGTTATGTTATGCTGTTATCCTCTAAGCCTCAGCATCCTCATCTGTAAAATCAGGGAACTATCTACTGACCTCATAGATACTGAATAAAGTAATATTTTATATGCATTCTATGTCATTCTTAAAAATGTTACACAAATACAAGCATTACTTTGTATTTATATTTTTGGCCTCAGTATTTAACTTGGAGCTTATGTGAAAGAGGTACTAAAAATTTTGTTAAAGTGATCTAAGTGTGACTTCCCAGTACCCATAAGATAATGGTTGCCACCTAAATCAGAATTTCTTCAGGTATCCTACAAAAGCTTTCAGATCAACAGGGAGAGTAAATAAAATTACCTATAGCCTACAGCTATAGCTTAACTAGACAACAGAGACTACTATATACTTTAATTTACATATAAGTGGGAAAATTAATCACTGAAACCATCAAAGCCAGCTCCTAGAGGCCTTACCCAAGTAAAGAGTCAGGTACAATTACAAAACACAATATCAACTGTGATCTCCTTTAGAAGAAAAGAGAATGGATAGAAGATCTGGCGGATATAATAGCACTGGTTCCTGGGGAGTTGAAAGGAAGGGGCACCAAAAGAATTCTGGTTCAGAAGTTGTTAGTCTTGTAGTACAGAGACACACAATGGGGAAGGTATCCTTTGAAGGTTTGGCCATGAAAAAAAAAAAAAAGAAAAGAAAAGAAATTGAACTTAAAAATCCCAAGAAACAAAATGGTATCAAAGAATCAGAAAACCAATCAACTAACCAACTGACATCCCCAAAAGCACCATTTATTTAAAAAGTTGCTCTTCATAGTTCCAATAACAGAAAACACTCTTGAACTAAGAAACCAAGTAAGCCCTTCTACTCTGCCACCCTCCCCACATCAGCTGGCCCAGGAAAATCCAACATTCTATATATTTCACTGGGGACAAAAAAATGACCCAAATATCCATACAAAGCTACTACAAAATGAAGGAGAATCAAAATGTTTCAGCTGAAAAAAATATTCCAACCACTATTCAAAAAAATAAAGTAACAAAAACTGTAACACAATACTCCAAAATGAATTAAGTGCAGTCAAACAAGCTATTGCAAATATGAAAGAAACCTGGAATCTCAAATCTAAAGGTCAAGCAACAGATAAATATATGAAAAAATTGAAAGACCAAGGAAAGAAGTTAGAAAATAAAATCAATTCTGAAATGAAAATACAAAATGACCAAGGACAAAGAGATAAAACTGAAAGTACATTAAAGAACATAGTAGATGAGAATGAAAAAAAAATAATGAAATAAAAAGTTTAAACACATTAAAGAGAAAGTGAAAGCCATATCAGACAAGTAAAAAAGATCCAACTTTGGTGCAATTGGAGTCCTTAAATCGGAAAAAACAAAATAATGAGACAAAATTAATGCTTTATTTTGGAGACTTTAACTCCAGGAAATTTTTCTGAAAATAAAAGAACTGAACCTACCTTTGGAAGAGTCCTAAGTGAGTCAAAATGCTCAGCCATTAGACATATCCTAGTAAAATTATCAGGCTTTAAAATAAAGAAATCTTTTTTCCGCCTCTACACAAAAAATATCAGTCATTTACGAAGGAAAAATAATTACATTTATTGATAACCAGATAACAGAGCAACATTTTCAAGAACTCAAGAAAAGAATGTATTTGCCAAGGATTTTGCATCCAGCAACACTGCCCTTTAAGAACTAAAGAAAAGTACTTTAAACATGCAAGAATGTGATGAAAACTATTCATGAGTACTAGCTCATGAGCGTCCTCCAGAAAGTGATGATTTTGGAAAATACAACAAAAGACAGATGGCGAACATTATACATATTTAATTGTAGTTCAGAGACTAAAACAAAGGTGGAAATACAAGTACATGATTAGTATGTAAATAATATACACTCCACCAAAGGAGTAATAAGAAATGATGATTTTTTAATAGAATCATGAAGGAAACTAATGATGCAGAACAAAAGAGGTCTTGGTAAGTTGAAATGAAAGAAAGGGCATGTCAGAATAAGCAAAGGCACTGGAGACAAGAAAATTCAAGAAATGTTTTGGAGATACAGATCTAGCATTTGGCTGAATTTGTAAAGTAAAAATTTGAGAAATGAGACTATAAAAGTAGTTTGAAATCAGACCACAAAGATCTTGGAATACAATGCCTATCTAAGGAATGTTAGTAAATAGAAACCATTAGCTGTTTCTTAAGAAGTGGACTGATGATATAAACGGTCTTTTAAATAGACATATTTGGCTATAAAAGCAGGAAAAAGGTAGGGAGATAGTCTCGTTTACCAGTCAAATTGACAGAGTGCTGTAACTAAGCAATCCCATCATCTAAACTGAGGCAGTAAGCTGTCTGTTTCACCCCTCATCCTAACTATCTCCTGTTTACTAAACCTAGAAAGCTTTCTATATTTCACTTTTTCAGCTCACCATGACTATATTGTGAATTGTACACAAACCTGGGTATCTTTTGCATAATTAGACATAAAAAATTGTATACCAGAAGGTATTTCATAACTGCACACAATTAAGAATAACAAAGCTTTTGCTATATATTTAGAACATTATGGTAATGGAACATTTAACCAGTTATCAATATTCTCAGATATGTGGTTAAAAAAAAAAAAGAACAAATGATATGACTATATCACTGATTTCTCAATGGGGGTTTCTCATCTAAACCACAGAATGACTATTTTCTTAATTTTCCCAAGAATGGTACAAAACTAGCACTATTCTAGATACACAGAAGTTAAGTCACTGTATACAACGCATGTCTCAGGGCATTAGGGTTTAACTCTTTCCTGGAACCGTTTTAAAAAGGCTGTAAAGTGAAATAAGATTATTTGCTTAGTTTAATAAATTCATAATTAATTGAGAAATAACTGAAATTGTTTTCAGAATGGTTGTTTTTATATAAAGAGCACCTTGAATGAAGATCTACTAAACTCAAAACTCATGCACTAGTTTGATATCCTCAATTCTCTCAAGTTACTTTATCGCTTCTATGTCTGCCTATTCTTAAATATTTTCCCTAAAAATTGATTATTTCAATGATTTTGTCTCATCATCCTTTTCATTATTCCACTACCAGATAATCTTACCAAACACCCATTTTATCATATCTTTTTGCTGAAAATAAAATGATAAAGGATAAACAATGAAATAGTAAGTGTAATGCCCTATAACTCACCAGGGCACCTTAGGGTAGTACAAAATACAAGGGCTTCTTTTTTGTGGGTGAGGGGTACTCAGGCTTTTAAGTCTTCTGGTTTCACATCCTAGCCCTACAGCCTCTGTGTGCCCTTTGAAACAATAATCTACTAAAATCTGGGGAGAAGAAACATATATCCTCATGAGTAAAATAACCCCAAACCATGCCACAATTATAAATTTCTCATGCTTTAACTTAAAAACTCATGTTATATAAGAAGACAAGCCACATTTATTCTATGGCTTTGCATATCTCCTGACACATAACCCTGTACTCTAAGTGATACATGTGACCTAGTTTGAGAAGCATTGACTTAAACCAACGTAAGTCCATCTGAAAAAGATTTTCCTAGGTTATAGTACTGAAATAATTTCACTTTATAATGCCAGGGATAGACAATAATAAAAATTATTATTAGACAATTATATAAAAGGTATTACAATAAGTTTTTTAGGTATAATCTTAATTTCAAAACGTAAATATTATCATGCCAACTTTAATGAAGGAAATGAGACCCAAAGAGATTAAACAGCCATCCCAAAGAAACAGTTAACAAATATTAGCTACTTTGTACACTAGGCTTTATTATATCACAATCTCATAAATATTTTATTTATACAGAAATATTTCTCTGACCTGTGTTTTTACCTTACTTTTCAAGAATTTAATGGCACTGTAAATAGCCCAAAGGCCACTATCATCTAAAAAGAAACTTTTTACTAGTGCTAGAGCTTTAAGACGGATCAACAATGGGTGATATAAGACTATTTATATTAAAAAAGAAACTAACATCTAGCCACTAAATTGAGTCAATTCTTAAGTCCAAATAAGACTCAGCACTGTAAATAGGGTAGGATGTAAATTTCACACAGAAATCCTAGACCTGATCCAAAGGGGCAGCATAGAGCAACAGAGAGAACAAGAAACAGAAGTTACTTAGCAAATCCTAAGTAACTTCACTTTTTTAACTCACCCTGACTACATTGTGAATTGTACACAAACCTGGGTATATTTTTGCATATGCAGGCATAAAAAAAGATAGTACACCAGCTTAGGTTACTAGCTAGCTAGCATCTGTCATTAGCTAGTTATGTGTCCTTGAGTAAGTCACTTGCCTAAGACTTATATTTACCATATGAAGATGTGCTAGCTGATTTTTAAGGATTTTTAAGTTCCCTTTCATTCAGAAGATTTTCTACCTTTTTTAATTTTGTTGTTCACTCATTTCAATTCATATACCTGTTTCCATTACTCTCAGCTAGTACCTTCTTTATTAGCATACTTTTAAACAACTAGCTTTTTCTTTAATTTAGATTTCTTTATACTCAACTCTCAATCTTGGTCCTTCTTAAAATATTCTGTCAGTTCTTGCTTTTTAACCACTTAATTTATAATCTGAAAGTACTAAACACAATAAAACTGCCCAGTGAAAACTGCTACCTTTAATAGTAAAGTTTACTCTGAGCTCTACTCTCAAAATGTTTGTTATCAGAGGCTACTACAGTATATTTTTAAAAGCTTTGGTGATTTGACATTTGACCTTAAGGTTAAATTATATTATATTTTTAATTCAAATATTTAAGTCCATTAAAGCCATAAGTAAACTATGCCACTGACCATCTTCCAGGTTGATTTGCAATCTGCTCTTCTAATTTCTGTAGCTCTGATGTGTAAGCCATTATTCGAGCATTGCACACCATGAGATTCTTTACTGCATGTAAAATCTGGTCCTTCTGAGTGCTCAGAGAAAGGAGTTTCCATATTCCTTGTCGCATTCGAATTTCTAAATCTATTTTTTCTCGAATGCTGCAGTCCTTAAAAAAGAAAGAAAAGCATTTTTAAAAGATAGCAAAAATCCAAAATTGTAACATTTCTTACTAGATATCATTATAATTTTGTACCATATTGAGAAAATAAAAAAGTTTTAATGTATAATAGTATAAAAATATAGCTACTTTTAAAAAGCTCTTTGCAAAACCTTAATTTCTTGCTTTATTAAGAAATCTTTATCATCTCTTGGATAAACGGAACAGAAACAAAGATGAGAAACATTACATATTCTTACCATAACTGTACAAGGTTGAATAGCGTCTCCCAAATATTCCTGTCCTCCCAGAACCTCAGAATATGACCTTATTTGGCTACAGGGTTTTGCAGATGTAATTAGTTAAGATGAGATCGTATTGAATTAGTGTGGGCCCTAAACCCAGTGACTGGTGCTCTTAGAGAAGTGCCAAGTGAAGACACAGAGAGACACAGAGAGAACTCCATGTGACAATGAAGGCAGAGAGTGAAGTCATGAGACTATAAGCCAAGGAACACCAAGGTTTCCCAGCATCCACCAGAAGCTGGAAAAGGCAAAGAAGGAGTTTTCCCTAGGGCCTTCAGTAGGAGTATGGCCCTGTGGATACCTTGATTTCAGACATCTGGCCTCCAGAACTATGAGAGAATAAATTTCTGTTATGTTAAACTACCCAGTTCTGGTAATTTGCTATGATAGCCTCAGGAAACCAATACAGTAACCAATAATAACTAATGTGAACAATATAGTACATATACATCTTATCTAAGTTGTATTGTGGGATGGCAAGATGTAGTTGATGACACTTAATTGACCAAGGAAAAACTTTCTCAAATAGCAGATGCTGAATAAAGAAACTAAAGTTTAGCATCAGAGAGGTAACAAGCTACTTGTCATAGTAAGCAATGTAAATAAAATATCGGAAGCAACAGAGTAAAAGCACTGTGTTTAGAAAATGTCAGAAGTTTTAGCTACCTGGAACAGAGATATAGAATATAGTTTGGGATATATTTTAGTTTTAAGAGTCACCATGAAACTATTAAATCATTTTAGTTCTAAAAGTCTTTTATTCCATACAATGATTTTATTTGTAGTGGCCTGACTCTATATACTAGTTTCAGATGTAACATTAAAATTCTGTAAACTGAAATGTATTGTTTTGATTTAATTTACAGTGGCTTTTTAAAAATTATAAATCAGATACTTTATTATACCACAAACAAGTCTAATGCTCTGGTCTGTCCATTTTTTAAATGAAGTGACCATTCTGGCTTCTGTGGTAAAAAAAAAAAAAAAAAATCAACATTATAATCTACCTTTTAATTAGATCAAAACCTATGTTAAAAAATGTGAACAGAATCTAATAGCAAAAGTTCCAGATAGTAAAAAGACAATCTTTTCAAAAAGAAAAGCTGAAAGTTAAAAGAGCAATGGTCTGTGAAGGTTACCCAAAAAGATGATTTAACTTGACTATCCAAATCAATTGAATATACTAGTCACATGCAGAAAACAGATCTGTTTAGTTACCTTCTGAATTACGTCATGTAATCACCACACAAAAATCTTCTCTTGTATCATAATTCAAAACCAGTATATTATATAAATGTGCTCATTTGCTTGTTTTCCTTCTTTATACATGACTGAACTTCAACAACTCTATTTCATCTTTTCATGACTTGTCAGCCCCAAAGTAAATTCTTCTTTAATGTTAATAATTAATTAAAAGGATTATCTACGTGACCCATATGTCTATAGAAATAAACTCTGGCAGGCTGGTTAGTATTGGAGAGTGCATATAGAGAGCAACTGGAAGCTGGGATGAATAGCTTTACCCCACAACTCAAATATAAACAAATACCATCTGCTGTCATTAAATTCAATTTTGCTTTTTAAACACTACAGTGAGGCAGCCAGTTGAACTAGCACAGTAGGCTGCACATTAGGATTACCTCAGGCAGAGAGGAAGGGCCTTATAAAAGTATCTAAGCTTATGACCTACCCCAAAACAATTAGGATCTCTGGAGGTGGAGCCTGAGCATTTCTCAAGTTCCTCTGGTGGTTTAATATACAGCCAGAGTAGAGAATGACTGCTGTACTTGAAATTCCACAGCACTCTGGAAAGTTGCAACAACTTTAAAGAACCAGTAGATGGCCACAGCCACATTAAAGAATGAGTTTGGGCTTCCAGGGTTTCCATCTTGTAAATGAAAACTGTCTTCTCTTCATCATTTATTGATAAAAGACTTTATAAATTTATAGAGGTTTGGGAAATAGTGGAGAAAAAAATGTAAAGTCGGGGTTTAAAAACACAAACCTATTTTTAAGATTAAATATTCATTAAGGAAATGAGACATCTAGCAAATACTAACATTAGAATTTTATCCTTTAGAGCAGGGGTCAGCAAATCATACCTTGGGTGTTGCCTATTTTTTTTTTAGTAAAGTTGTACTGGAACACAGTCACACCCATTTGTATTGTCTGTGGCTTTCAAGCTACAATAGCAGAGTTGAGTAATTTCAAAGGACCATCTGGTCCTCAAAGCTAAAAATAGTCACTACCTGTCCTTTTACAGAAATAATTTGTTGATCCCTAACCCAGCCAGTTTAACACATAGTACTCTATGATTCTACCTCCCTTGTTCTATGGTGACTCGATGTGGACCTGGGAAGGCTCTTGTATTAACCAGTTTTTGTATTCTCCATGCAACTCCTTTCAGTACACATGTGTACTTTACATGCAGAGAAAAACCTCTCTGATTGAGCCATACTACTCTAGCCAAGAAAGACTTTATAGAGTCAAGACTTGTCATTAGTTAATAAGAGGTGAAACGTGTGCTTGCAGTAGGAGTTGATGTCTAGTGTTATTCACAATGAAAATAATGATCAAGTAATGAGGGCACCCACTGAGCATTCAATGGTGATGGTTACTGACCTCAAAGAGGAAGAATTAGGAGCTAAAACCTGCACTGCTGCTGCCTCAACCATAATGGCAGAGTCCCTACAGATTAGGACCCATCACAGAAGCATGTGTCCCTGTATCTATCCCTCTTAGCAGTGTTTGAATGCAAATCTCCAGGAAGAGAATGGGAGTTCTCTAGTTCTTCAATTTTCTGGATAAGGGCTTGCTGACAATCAAGTCAAACAGAAGCCTATGGCGCTGTCCTGATTTTCTAGGTATTTAAAGTCAGGCTAGGCTAAAAAGGGCTAAAGATGAAACAGGGAGATAACTTAAAAGTGAAAATCTGGATCATGGAGAAAACAGAAACATACTAGGATTTAGGAGCTAAAATGGCACAAAGGAAGTACAAAGAAAATGGCTTTAGTGTTGGAATTAAGCACTAACAACAACAACAACAACAAAAAATGGAGTTGGGCTGCTTGTAAGACAACTTTACTAATCCAGATAGAAACTATTATCCACCTAATGGACATAGTTAAACCATGTTAACTAAGAGACCAAAATAAAAAAGATTGTAGAAGAGTATATACAGCACACATTCCTCTAAAAGAATTATGTGTATTTTAAGAATTGTTTATGTACAGAATAAAATCTGGAAATTGTTAACAGTATTAATTCTTGGGAATGGAACTGGAGAAAAAATTCTTAATTCATGTTTCTCTATATGATCACTTTCCTGCAATGAGATTGTATTACTTCTCAAATTTTATTTTTATTGAGATTTCAAAAGCTTAAACATTTATAAGACAAGGTAGGTGGCTGTTCCAACTGCTCAAATAAGACAAAAGATAGTAACAAAAATAGTCATCTCTCAAGCACGTTCTGAGTGTGAGGGACTGTGCTTAGTACTTTAAAGAGGTTCTAAATTCAAACAACTGTCTGGAATAGGCATTTTACCCATTCTATAACTATGGAAACTGACATTTAGAAAAGACAGGTAACTTATTCAAGGTTGCACAACAAGCAGACTTGGATTTGACCTTAACCTGACTCCAAAGCCAATAAATATTCTATGCTGTGTATAGTCAGAGATCAAGGCAAGGATTGAGTAGAGGTGTTTCACTAGTATATGACCACCTCGAAATCTTTGGTCCTATCCCTATTAGATGGCAAATTCATTAAGGAAAGTACACTAAAGGGAAGTGTACATCAAGGGAAGTACACTAAATAAAAATTCAGTGTTAAGTCAAGTATAAAATTCCTGTTAGGTTGAAACCTATTATTATTTTGCAATTTTTCTCCAAGATATAAAGAGAAGAAATTCCACAACTCAATTATTTTAATTTCTTGCTGTCTAAGCAATCCTTAAGTAGTGTACCTTACCACATGTAAAAACCAGCTCTTACATATAAATATTTTTCATTGAATGTAGCTAAACTTCTTTCATGACCTTATCATCTTGTCTAGAATATTACTGCTCCACACAGCTCAAAAAATATACTTGAATGGCTACACCAACACCTATATAATAAGTGCAAGAACCTCAACAAATCGTCAATTCATTAGAACTCAAGATTTTATCAAGACAAAGTACATAAAAGAATAGAGCAGAAAAGCACTTTACATCAAAATGTTTGAAATATTTGAACATGCTGGCATACAACAGCATAAATTACTGACAAAGGTACCAGGCTTCTTTGCCTGATTGTTAATGTTTTGCTTTATTTTTCGCAGTACTATTGAAGAATTCCTAACAATTTTATATCTGCAGAGGTTTTTAAGGTTTGTAGAAAAGATAACAGGTTTCTAAGCAAAGACAGTAAGTTAGACTATACAAAAAAGCTAACATTCTACCAATTTCGTCCAACACAACTGGCAATTTCATAGGTTTAACCTACTTAAGAAGCAGGTAAAAGGAAATTAAAATGGATCTGAAGATCCAGCTTAAAGACATCAGAATTTTCTTTTAAGATACTAAAGTTATGGTTTAGAGTGGAAAGGATAACATTTTAATAACTGATTTTGCTAAGAAATAATGTTGGTCTATATTAAGTAGAAAGGTTCCTAACACATTTTATATGACTAAATAGAAAACAGCAAAAACTTCTATCCAACTAAAACAGAATCCACTATCAAACCAACTTTTTCTAAAGCTCAGAAGTTGCAGTTTGTTTCTCCACCCCGCCCCCACAAGTTCGTGTTGCGCGTAGACGTCGCAGTAATTGTGCTTTCCATCAAATCTAGTAAAATAAGCGAACTTGTCCTCTATTGGACTCGGGTGGGCTTCTCGAAAATCCTGGAGCTCCCACCTCCCTTGCGTTCCGACACCTGCAAAAATGATGAGTGCCCAAACCTTGGGGAAGGGGTGCAGGCAGCGGACAGGTGCGCCCGGAAACGCGCCGCGGGACTCGGACATCGCTTCCCCATTCCAAGCCTGTTTCCGCCCTAAGAAATCAGGGGTGGGGGTTGCGAAGATTTCCAAGCGCCATCGTACTATACCCTCAAAAGTGCAGACCCCTAGTCCTTTCCTTTGTTTCTGGCCACGGCTGAATACAAGAGGTGAAGAGGGGGCTTTCCTGACGACAAGACAAAACGGCGGCGTCCAGACTTGAAGCCCGGCCCTCTTCTCACTCACCTGCTGGGCGGGAAGCCCCGCCAGGCAGAGTTCGCGACCCCTCAGGGTCTGCACCTCCATCTTCAGCTCCGCAGCGGGGACCGCCACCACTCCACCGAAGATAAGATTTGAAAAGCCCGCCCCTGGCTGGAGCCGCGGAGGACGCCAACCGTCCGGCCGTACCAAGTCCGTCCGCAGGGGGAGGGGACAGGGGCTTCACCAGCGCGCACACGCGCAGTGGGCGCGCTCCGCGCCCCTCGCCTCCCGCGCCGGAAATTTGCCGAGACCCGGGTTCTGCGTGCGGGCAGGCATGTGCCTGCGGGCGGGCGGACTTAAAGCCCTGGT
>NW_006438113.1:19464008-19505400 GCF_000325575.1 Pteropus alecto | reverse complement strand
TAGGGAAAGTAGGGAAAGTGTGCCACTGAGCGCACCTGACCCAGCTCAGGGTTTAGGCTGGTAGTTTTCGAAGCACGTCCTTTGCACTTGGGAGCCTTCTGCCTGCATCCCACCGACGGCTTTCCAAAGCACTTGGGGGCCGGCCGACCCAAGAGTGCAGTCGCTGGGCTACTACACAGTGCCGCCAGGAGCCTATGGTCTCGCTCCCAAAGGCCCAAGTGACACTGCTCTCAGCGCTTACTATCTCAAACAGCACAGAATTGTCACCCAGGGTCACTCAGATCATGGCCTTATTGATCAGGCTGATATACCATGTCAGGCATTTCACAATGTCTGCTCTCCTGCCCCCGTTTCTTCATAATTACAGATCTCCTTTGCCCAAGTAGTCTGCTCTTTCTTGCAGACCTCTTTCTTTCCCACCAACATCCAAGGTGACAGCAGAATGAGGTATTTTCCCAGAGCCCTATTTCTTACTGTCCCTAAAGACCGCTACAAAGAGTTCTGTTATTAATCGTAATGGGAAAATACAGAATCTTTAAAAATCAAAATTGTAGTGCCAAATATTTTAGGCCCTTATAAGGTCCTTAAAATCCATTGTCCCTGACCTATCCTGACTTCCTTCTGAAGAGGCAACAGGACATCTCTTCCGCTTCTAACATTTTTTATCCTGAAGGAAGAATCTACCGTCAATAAATAGGGTGACCATATTTTTTATTTGCCTGAGACAGTCTCTGTTTAGATATGTTATCTCAATTTCTCACCCATCTTGTACTTGTCCCATAATGGATATTAAATTATATGGCCATTTTACCACAAGGCCCTTTAAAAAGTACATTATTTGAAGATACACTTCTAAAACTGTAAGTGCCTTCCTCCTGAATGGGCAATTTGCCTCTTTGAGGCCCTTCAGGTGGCACTAGAAGCTGCCCAGGTAATAGCGACCCTCCCCTTACATTAAGAATGTACAGGTTATTAGAATTAACCCATATTCTTAACACACAACTATAAAATAGGTAAAGCTCAAAATTACCAACACAGAGTTCATTTCATTCTCTCTAAACACAAATCTGAATTCCAGAGTCGTTAGGTACCCTTCACCTAGTACCCACCTCTCTCTTATGCTTACCACTTTGTGACATAATTATCCCCTATTTATAGGTGAGTTGCATGAGGCTAGTAGAACCTGACTCATAAAAGAATTACACACAGGGAGCTCATCATCAGACATATATTACTTTTCATATAACACAGCTCTCACTTCAAAATACTTAATGAAACCATCATTTTATGGAAACAAGCAAACCGACTAATTTTAAATTTGACACTGATGTAGGAATATTTGATGAGTAAATACTAGGTATGTAACTACAGATGCATTTATTTATAATACTCAATGACAGAGATCCAGGAAAGGTCATATTTAGTAATTATCTGTAGAATAGACAGCTGCTATTAAAAAACCTTTCTCTTTGGAGAAGAAGATATAATTTGGTCCTATCTCCTTATTATTCATCAAAGGATGTGCCCAGGAAGTGCTTAAGATATAATTATTATGTGGTGATTAAAATACTCAGAGTAGGAATACTGTTTCCTTATTTATCTCCAAGTCCTTTCTTGTTACTGCTAGTTTCATCAAACAGTTTTCTCTGGTGTGTATAATGTACATAAAAATAGAATAATCCATGGAAACTACCAAACGATTAGATTTCACATGCAGTAGTTTGATTAACTTGAGAATGAATGAATGAAACAACTCCCAGAAAGTAAAAAGTACGGTACTACCTTTTACCATTTCAAATGTTTGAGAGATAACATTTGGGCATCTCTCATTTAAGAGACAACACCCCACACTCCTTGGGCTCCAACAGTAGGTGGGTGCTCACCCAACTGCTCAGGTGCAGGAGCCTCTCCTGGAAGTTGAGTGATATGATAGAATTACTCTCCTACTAATAATACTTCCCATTATAAGTTCTACATTTAATGCTAATTATATTTATTATATTATAATGATAATTATATTTATATAATTATATAGGTGCTAGTTATATTTAATATAACAAATAGATAATATTTAATAATTAACTAATTAAATAGAAAATTGGCATTTAATGTAGATAGGAGAGCCAATTTAGATAATATTAATAAATGTTAAAGTATATTTTTCTTCTCCTTATTTTCTTTATTCCTCTTTTTAACTCTCTAAAGGCCAAAAGAAAATATGGAACTTGAAATCAGTTCTCTTACATGATCGATCCATTATTTTAAAAAATGTGATTTGCTCCAAAACAGGTAACTGTTATGGTTTTTAACATTCTCCTAGACTCTCTTAAAAAATAATGTATATTCTATTTTAAAAATTCACTTTCTTTACTCATTTGTTATCTTGTAGGTAATGAGTTTAGAATGAACTTCACAGACTAGGGCTGTATTTTGAATTACATACACAAAATAAGAAGGAACTACAGTAAAGATGTTATGCAGAAGTGCAGCATTTGCTTGAATGAATAGGTCATCATTTACCAACAATTGAAGCATCATATAATCATAAGGAGAATATGAAATGCAGAGTCTGAGGACTTATTAGCCCTATAAACTTGAGCAAGCCACTCAGTCTTCTTATCTACAAAACAAGTGTAATAATACCCAGCTTGTTTTTTAAAAGTTGTTGGGAGGCTCATATGAGATAAAATTTGTGAGAGTATTCTGTAAATTGGTTATCCAACACAAACATGAGGCATTGCTACTAAAAGAAGAAAATATCAGTACTTAACGTGCAAATGTACAGGACCCACAGAACACTGAGAATTAAATGAGACAAGCTTATGTAAAAAAGGTTATATAGATTCAAGATATATCACTTACCACTGAAAAATTATTTACATACATATTATATATAAAGAACTCTTACAAATCAATAAAAATCCAGCGGGAAATGGTCAAAAGTTATAGTAGGTGTATTGTAGAAGAGTAAACCCAAATGGCAAATAAAATATGAAATTTGAAATTTACAGATTAAGACCCTAAAAAGATAATATTTTATAATTACTAGATTGGTAAATATTAAGAAGTTTCATAATACTAAGGACTGGTGAAGATACAAGTCAAAAGGATATTATTCACTGGTAGATGGGATGTCAATTTGTTCAATAACTTTGAAAAAAATTCAGAACTATCTTGTAAAGTTATAAATGTGCATACTCAGCATTTCTACTCTTAGGTTTATATATCCTTAGGGAAATTCTTGCAAGTGTATACCAGCAACATCGCTTGTGATAGCAATATTATTTAAATGATTCAAATGTTCATTTCAGGAGAATGGATAAAAAAATTATGGTGATTTACCCAATTAAATATTATATATCAGTAATAACATTATGGCTGAATCTTAGAAATACTGAGAAAGCAAGTTACAGAGGAGTACATAGAATATATAATGTTAATAAAGCTGAATAATAAGAGAATCTAAAAAATATATTGTTTAGGATACACATATGTAGTAAAAGTTTATATTTAAAAGAAAGAGAATACTAAAAACAAAACTCAAGATAGTGACTATCTCTGGGAGAAAGACAGGGAATGGGATGGAGACAGAGCATGTAGATATAAAGCTACTGGTAATGTTTTAGTTTTTAAGTCGGGTGATGGGTTCAAGAGTATTCATTTTAGCGTTTCCCTGATAACTTACACATATATTACATATATATTACATATATTTTATATGCCTCAAATGTTTTATAATAAGAAATAGTTCTAAAATATTTAAAATATTTTTGTACAAGTTAAACAATGGTGATAATATATGGTATTTTAAAAGATCCTTACTTGGCAACGCAATACTTGCCAGTACATTTTACTATGTGAAAGTGTAAAATGCACAGCTGCAATGCAATGATGTCCATGCCCAGTGAGAGACAATTGGTCTCATAGATTTATCTGTGAACTCTGAAGAGCCATTGCTCAGGAGCTTGGGTTGGGGGTGGGGTGGGTGGAATTTGCAAAGGATGAGAGGTTTTGTTGGCAGGTGGGGATCAAATTAAGTGCAATTTGAGTTATTACTGTTAATGTGATCTGCATATTACTCATAGGCATAAGGATATTTTAGTGACATTAAAATCAGAGAGCTCCTTACTGAGCAAGCAAATCAGCCAGAGAAATTAGTTACATAAATTGAATAAATGGTCCTCGAACTGTGGCACACAAAGACTTTCCAAGGTTTATGTAGGCTTGGGCAGGTTTAAAGGAATCATGGTCAAGATCATCTTCTTATGGTCCCCATCCTAAAATTGATCTACTTAAGAACTTGCCTGCCATCTGGGCCTCACATTGATTTCCCTTTTACAATCACCTTTTCCCACTTGACAAAGGAAAGGCATCATTTTTACCCATTCCTACTGCATTGCCCCAGGGTAAAAAACCATCTGGGGCTGAAGGGACAATTATATTTATTGGTGTTGATGTTGCTATAAGCAATGAACCAGGGGCTCAGTGCTTACATTTATAAAAATGAAAACAAGATGTGGACTTGATGTTGAAGGCTGTGTCATTCTAGCATTATTTAATATTCACCATGTATATATAAAATAACTGAAGGGGGAAAAGTATTCATTCATCTCATTATAAACTTCATTTCCAGGAAAAATTTGATATATAATATTGATCCATTATAATTTTTAACATACTTATTTTATTTCTATCAATTGTGTAATACCAATAATTTTAATAATGCAGTCCAAAAGAAAACTCTTGACAGTTAAATCTTATAGTCACATGAAATGTAAAAAAATGTATAAAATTCCAATTTACATGCGTATGTTTGTTGCAGAGAAACATTATAGGATGAGCAATAAAGGCCTCTAAAGCATAAAAACGTTATATGTAAGCATAATATTCTGTGGAGGAAGGGGAATAAAAATACACATTCAAATAGGATAAGGAACAATGTAAAATTTCAACTTACAGACAAAGTTGTTCATATATATTTTTAAATGGATGATATTGTCTGGGTATCAAATCTTTAACATTTCAGATTCCACTGTATACATTTAATAAATGTAATTGTTTTAAATTTTAAATTATAATTATTTTCAATACACCAGCCATTACAACCTTTGTAACTCTTTAAACATATGCTAAAACATAACAGATACTACCTTAAAAATATGTAAGGGGAAAAGTTTTTTAAAATTCTTTTAGGTGTTTTATAGAAAAAAATTTGAAAATTGCTTATTTAGATATATAATAACATCATACTATAATTACTGGCTACATCTATGTCTAACAGAAAGTGACACTTACAGACTTGCTTTCTCAAATTTTTCTCTGATTCTGCGGCCTCCACTTACCATCACCCATCATAGTCTCTCTCTCATGTGCACCTCTAGTTTCCCAGACAGACTCAGACACTGCTCTAGGTAATTTTTTTTTTCTTTAGATGCATTAATGCCATCAATTAGGCTAAGAACAAATTCTTCTCTTCCTGCTTTGGTTCTGGAAATATTCTCTTTATAGATATTCACCATTGCTTTCTCCTTCTCAAGAGTATCATGGCTATTATTGGGACTTTGCTCTCTTCCATAAAATTTTGAATCAGCTTCTCAAGTTCTGAAGAAATAAACAAGCAAGACTGTTGGAATTTCTATTGGAATTGTGTTATATTTGGAAGGAAATTATATATTCAGGATATTGGCATTTCTATCCATGAACATCACATGTTACAAATTTACATCTTCTTTAATGTCTTTCTATAAAGTTTTACAGTTTTTTTCCACATCGGTCTTGCATATCTTTTGTTCCATTTATTTTTGGATTCTTTATATTTTTTCTTGCTATTTAAAATAATTCTTTAAAAATACGTCTTCTGCTTGTGGTTAGTGTACAGAAATAAAACTGATTTTTGTCTATTGGTTTTATAACTAGATACCTTACTTAATTCTCTTACTTTTCTAATAAACTATAGGTTTTTTTGAGGGGGGGATATTTTAAGTAGACAACTAGGTTTGAATAATAATTTTGATTTTAAGAGAAACTCCACATGTTATCTTTTTCTACTTCTGCAAATGTAGCCACCTGAAAAAGTTGCTAAGTATCCCAACGAAGTCCTATTCACTGATGTTCACTTTGAAAGTGTCCAAAGAGGAGAAGGAAAAGACAGAATCTTTCAGAGGGTAGAATAAAGAGCCATAGAAAATAAATGGACTGGAAAACCCCTTCCAGGCCTAACCACTTGGAACACATTACAAGGAACATTTCTCTCCCCTTGGAATAGGGAATCCTTACAATATCTGCCCACTGGGCCTTCATACCTGCTAAAGACCAGCAACTGCTGTGTCTTCCATTCTTCTCCTTTCTAAGTAGGAGTAGTTATTGAGGTTACCCAAACACGTTTCACCAGTGTGTATTGGATAGTTCACAAGATTTTGGTTCAAGAGGAGCCACACCCAGATATGAAGCACACTTATTCCTGGTGTGGGGACTACAGCATATCACTCGTAGACCCTACTCTTTGAGCTTGATGTCCTCACTAAATGGCACTTTTGGTTTTTCTCCTTCAGAGAGGAGTACCTATTGCCTATAGGAAAGAGAGTGAATTGAATATTCAGTGCCTAGAAAGACTATTGTAATCAGTGTCATTCACCAAATGTTTCTGGTTTGGTTCATTGCCTCATATGTTTGCCTGCTTGGACTGGAGTCGGCCATGACTCTGAAGTATGCTTTGGCTGAAGAACCATGAACAGAAGTGTCTGTACATCACCTGTAAGAGCAAGTGTGTGATTTGCTATAATTTTATTTCCCTCTGTCCCAGTGACAGGCAACTTTCCAGATAGTGGATGGTACAATATCCTGTGTTTCAGACTGAGAGAACTAAAGAGAGCCCCCAGACATCTCGTGATGGATATGTATTAAGAACAAGAAATATATCTTTGTTGTTTGCGCCTCTTGATCTGGAAATTGTTTGTTGCTACAGCATTAACTAGCCCATCCTGACTGATACAAACATGAAACTGAGAGACAAGATTTAAAGTGTAATCTTAGCCCTATTACCTAATATCAGTGCGCCAGGTCACTTGACAACTCTAAACCTAAGTTTCTTTACCTGAGATGTAGGACTAATAATTCTTGCCCTGTCTGCTCCACAGGCTTGATTTTGGTATTCAGTATTTGTGAACATGTTTGAAAAATGTGAAGCATGTGCAAAAATATGCCAGTAATATCATTTACAACATTGAATTGGTTTATTATCACCTATATATAATGCCAATCCCCAAAAGAAAACACTAGAGAAGTTATGAAAACTCAAGATTTGAATCAGATAACAGTGGAATGAATGATGCAATAATTTCAGCATGAAGTAATATTTCCATCTAAATTATTCCCAAAAAAGTATGTACACTTTCTTTTATAACCATGAACTTTTTAAAAGAGTCTTTTGCTTTTGACATTTTATTGTAAGTTAATGAGTTGTGACAAACTAAAATAAAACCACAGGTAATTTTAGAAGAAAAAAGTTTATTTTGGCCATAGAAAATATTGTATTTTTATTTTATGTGATGTCAAGGCGAACGCTGAATTGATTTGCTTACCACAAATTCCAGAGTCCTGCTTATTAAAGTGCTTTGTTTTCAAACTCCATTTGCCTTTCTTCCACTCCCAAATTCCGAGTTCCATGGGGGTTGACCCTTGTCTTCCATTGAGATCAGCACGTTAAAAAAATAAATCATAGAGATTTGTAACAATGTTCTTCCTAATATTTTCTGAAAACCCAAAGGCAGGAGAACATCCAGAGTGTATGAGCCTGTTTAGAAGTTCTGAATTGGTTAACGAAGACCATAAACTCATCACTAAAGCTCTCTGTGAGGATGAACTCTGTGTCTTATGGGACTGTTGATTTTAGTTTGACGTTTTTTTGTATTACAAATGTCCAGGTAGGGCTCCATGCTAACTGTATAAAGTACTATGCTGAAAGGCGCTATCACAATAATGATGATGGTGTGTGATGAATAATAATACATGAAACACTTAGCTCCTTCTCTTATATATCAGGTACCTGAAGTAGATTATTTATCTCTGCCCTTTCTAGCTTTGCATTGGGAAATGTAAAATTTTGGAATTTGTTTTGAGCTGTATAAGCTTTACTAATTAGTTGCGTCAAATTAGGTGTTAAAAGGTAATGCTAAGTGAAAGTTTACTTTTTATTGGTTACTGTTCTGATTTCTTACCATCTATAAACTCTGCCATGAATATAATTTCATTTCTTCAAATCATTTCTCTATTTACAGAAAGATAATCATTCATTTATAAAACATGCACTAAATTCTTTAGTTGAAATAAGTAAATAAAGTGTAAAATAGTACATAGTATCACTAAGAAACTTTCTGTCACTTGTAACTCAAATAATGAATGTGGCTCTGACTTCTTGAAAGGACATTCGTGCATGCTAGAGAACATAGTCATCAGATATATATCTTTATTTTTTATGTCCTAACTATATCTTCATCTTTTAGAGTTTTATTTCTTTGCTTTATGGATGTTGGCATAACAATATCACTCTTTCTCCCTAACATAGTATTAATAAAATCTGAGATTTTTACCTGCAGGTTTACTATATCTTCCTTAATGTGTAGCTCTAAATACTTTAAAGAATTCTGTATGCTAATTATATACTTTACTCATATTTGAAAAATGTCAGACCAAAATATTCCTTTAAATGTTTCTGTGCCCAGAAAAACAAACTCAGATAGAAAAGGCCAAGTAATCTCCCTGATGAAATAATTTTCCTCCCAATTGCCCAAAACTTATTTTCGTGCATAGTTTCCATTTAGTTGAATTTTACTTTGCTTCTTTGCTTCATAGTTTCTTATGTTCAAGATAATTGTAGAAATTACATACAAAACAATATGTTTTTAATTATCTAACATGAAATTCGTTTCTGCTTTTGGACATTACTTAATTACTGAAACTAAATTTGCCTCTATGAACTGTTTCAAATTCATAAAATTAATAAAATAAAAAGAATGGTTAAAGAAATCAGGATAACCATAAATTACTTTTCAAATAATGCTGTTTTAACAAAAATGAGTTTTATAAGTTTTAAAAATGACTGTAGAAATTTTTTAAATTCTTAAAAGCTTTTGTGTACCTTTTTGATTTTTTCTATATGTTAATTCATTAATAAGGGAAACAAACTATTGATTATACGTGTTAATCACCTTTTATTATTCAAACAAAATATTTCTTCCTGAAAAAAGTTAGGTTGTCTCAGAAAATTCATTTTAATAGAATGATTGGTTAGATCTGTTAAATAAATGAAGATTTTCCTATATATATTTTTGAATGTGAGAATGGTTTAGTAATTATCACTAAATGTACAAGGCAGATGCTGTACTATGTTTTTCTAAGGTACAGAATAAAATCTGCTGTGTAATAATAATGTTAGCAAAAAAAAAAAGATCGAGGTTGATGTCAATTCTTTGTGGCTTAATCAAGTCAGAGTTTCTATGATTATTCACAGAAATGTATTACAGGACTTCAAGAGCAAAGAAGATTGAATCGTAAAATTTTAGAAATTAGAGCAGACCTTAGAGAGTATCTATTTAGTTCTACAATTTTGTAGAAGAGGGTAGAAACAATGTAATCATAAAATATTATAAAAATATTTTCCCCCGTCTACCTCTCCCAAAAGAAAAAATATTATAAAAATAACAATAGAATTTACTAATTATTAAGTACTTTTAATATGTTACTGGGGCTTATTGGCAATCTCTTCCTAAAGATCTTTAGTAATGTGGTAAATTTCTAGCTTTCGTTTATTATGTATTTATATAAATATTGATATATACTACATGTCATCTCGAGGTAAAAATTCTGTATCCAATAAAAGAACATTTTAGAAAATGGTTTTCACTTGTGGCCTTTTGGATGACAACATTTACTAATGGACATGAATTGGTTGTTAATGGTGGGCTACCATAATATTTTTCCATCATTTAAAAATAACTGCTTATAATATTAGCAAGTTTTCACCCAGGTGCCTATACATGATTTCTCCATGGGCTCTCTCCTTATGGTTACCTCTCCATTATAACAGCAACATATGAAAGACGGTGGCTACGATTTGTCTTTCTAGCTGTGAGCCTAAAAGTTATAAGTGCTGTTGGAAGTGTGAACAGATAAATGGAAAGAGGAGAGAGACTGAAAAAGAAAAAATGGCTTTTACCGAAGATCCTGCTGTGCCACTTGTCTTCCTGCCTTCTGTATCCAATTGTCATAGTTTACATAAGATTCATTAATCAACCAGGAGCTCAGTGGTCATGACAGTTGCAATGTCTTTTAAATAAAATGCGTCCTTGACTGCACTCTGGTACAGCTGCACACACCACAGAACAAATATATTTATTCATCCACGGAGAGAGTCATTTTTTCCTTCTTTGCTGTAGAAGCAATTTTTCTCTTCAAAAATAAAGCAGAATCTAACTTTTAAGACAGAACTCTGAATAGTCACATCTCTCTCTAAAACCAAGAGTCAGCCTCATTGTTGTTGAATTTATTTTCAGATTCTATTAAAGTTTACTGTTAGAAGTATAACCACACATAGCCTTTTGTCTGCTGAATTTTAAGCCTTTAAGTTTTTCAGATGAAAAGTACAACAGAAAGCCTTAATAGCTTTACCCTTAGCCTCAACTCCCACATACTTTGTAAAATTCTATATGCTGAATCGAATAATTTTTCAGGATCATTATTATTCATTTCTATTGCTACCTTTCAAATCTCAAGCTGACAAGATTAATATCAAAAGATTATACAACACTAGGTCAAATGTCAGGCTGATGCCATAGTAATCAATTTTAAAAATGATACCACAAATCCAAATCTATTATTATGATTATATTTATGATTGTATGAATAGTTATTCATTCCAGAATGTTAATAAGATGTCTTTCATGTATCATTAAAATAACTTATGTCAAGAAGTTAGTTAAATTATTGAAGTACTTTCAATATTAATTATTTCATGCAAATGTCTAGCAAGAGTAACCAGTCAAAATTAATTAATGATCAGTTAGGATAGATTATTTCTCTTGGTTCTCATTTGCTTTCCCAATAATCAACTTGCTTTTTTCTAAAATAGGTCAATATGAAATGAGTCCTAGTCATTTGTACTTCTATTTTTTAATAAACCAAAACTGTTTAAAGAAATGAGTGATTCTCTTGTAAGTTATTAATCCTTATGGATATGATAAACCATGTTTTCACCCTTTAGATTTGATATGCTCACTTTCTCTTTAATTATTGTATACTAATATGATAACACCAGTAATTTTATTAGTTCTTCTAATACATTTTGCAAAAATTAATTTATTCTAAAATTAATCATATTTGACATCATAGTACAAATGTCCCTCTCATTATTACACTATTGATTAGGGGAAACTTATTTTCAAGATGTTTAACTAAAAGTATAAAAGGGGATATTAACATCTTCAATTTTCAATCATTTTATACTCTGACTTGGGTTTTTGTGAGTCAGTGTTTGGCACACAAATGTCTCATTAATTTAGGCTAGAATCCAAAAGATTAAGGATCAAACTTTTGGACTCCTTTCAGAAAAGGTTATGATATTAGCAAGAGTCACATTATCTAGCAAGCTATAGTAAAGAATACAGATCTGAAATGTCGAGTAAGAATTAAATCTTTGAATCTTAGGCATGTTGAAGAGATGCCAGGATTCCGACAAAGAGTTAAGCTTTTCCATGGTTACTATATTTGAGAAAGGTCATTCCCTTTATGTATTTGTAGAATTTACCACTTCATTTAGCAATTTTTCTAGGTTACAGATGAATACTGAAATGGAAAAAATTGTGAAAATAACTGCAGAATAAAGATAAATAGAATTGTTATCCTGAAAACACAACTGTTTTTTTTAAAAATTCTACCAGACAATTATTTTTAATGATAAGCTTATTATTTAACACAATTGGGTCCACTCCTTTCTTACCTACATTGCTGAAAAGTAATATATGTTTTCCTAATGGCTTTGATTTTATAGTTTATGTATTATTCTTAAATTATTTCTATGGATTGTAGTATGTTAAATTAATGGCATGCTTAGAAAAGCATGCCATTATTTTAAGTGTTTCCTATGCCTTTTAAATAGTCTCCCCATCTAAAAATAGAATTGGAGACTGTTTCCTAAGATAATAACATAATCTTTTCAGTAGCCCTATGGTATAAAGCATAAATTAGAAACTTTGCATATAATAATTAACAGGAACAGCAGCTAATATTTACTTGTTATCTTGGTTTTGGAATCATGATGCTTAGTGTTTTATATGTTCTATTTTATTTAATCCTCACAACACTGAAGCAGATAAATACAGAAGAGAAAAGGAAGAATACTCACAAGTTAAGTAACTTGCTTAATTCACACAGCTAATAAGTGACCAAACCAGCTGAAACAATGTCTGTTTGATTCTAGAGCTTACTATATACTACCTTTCCAATTGCAATGGAATAGAATAGATTAGATAGAACAGATTGAACAGAATACCATACAATACCATACCATACCATACCATACCATACCATACCATACCATACCATACCATACCATACCATACCATAACATACCATACCATACTAGAACCATATGTTTATTGCTATAAAGAAGAAATGTCAAAACTCTGGTCTCTACCATAGACAAGATTTGAGAGAGATATTGTAAACTCCTAAAAGCTTCTTTATAATCACTTCTAAACCTGATAAGATTCAACTGGTTAAGGGAGGTGAAAATGGTGAGAAGGAACTAAGAGAGTTTATAAACTGCATCTCTGGGAAAGGGATTTTAATAGAAACCCAAGACAGGTTGGGGACCTGAGATCAAAAGGACCTGCGCCTCAGTCTTAAATAGAGATTGGAGAAGCAGTAAAGTCCCAGAAAAGAAATACTGTGAGATGTCTAGGTAAGCAGATGCACTGGAGAAGGGCTCGACAATTTCCCTTGCTTCTCTGCAGGAAGAGATGGATGCCCAGAGGGAAGAGTCCTTGACCACACTCCCAGACCTCAGCATAGCTTGAGAGCAGCTCGTAGATCCCAGGGCACCTTGACAGTGGCATTGAAGTTGCAGAGAGAGGGCTGAACCTGAAGGGACCTTGAGAAGGTCCTGAAGGGACACTCCTCGCAACCTGTGTGGACCTGCAGCTAAGAAACAGACAAGCCAGTAGCCATCTTAGAAGATGTCACTGAGGATAGAAGTTGCTGAGGTCCCTCTGAGAGGCAGTGACACTGTACAAGATTGCTGCCCCAGGAGAGAGGACAAACCTGAATTTACTGATCACCACGAAATGAAATTTTAAAACTTATTAGAAATATGTATACTCTGTTCACATAAGTAGAAGCTAAAATGAGGATTGTTTTTTCTTCTTACTGGTCACCCAAACTTTCAAACCCTAGATTGAATGATTTACTTGACTTCATTCTTTTATTATTTAATTAGCGATATCACCCGCCTGAGAATTTTAAATTTTCACTTTGACAATTTTGTGGGGGAGGGAGGTTTCTGTTTGCTCACCCCTATCATTCACTCACTGCCTTTGCCCTGCTAGGCAGGTGGAAGCTGACACTGTGACCTCCATCTCCCGGCCCCTTTGCTGCTGGCTTCTGGTTGTTTCAACCAGTGGGAGGCACTGGCAGTAGCTGGGGACGGAGGAGGTGGGCTGACAGAGGGGCTAGTGTTTCTTCCTCATGCCCTCCTGCTTTGAGTAATGGCTGTACCACTTCCCAGACTCAGCTTCTACTTCAAGTGTCCGACTGCCATGGGGCTTCAGGAAGGTTTCTTCTCTTTCCACACTTAGGCTTATGGGCTCCAACGGCTTCCCTCATCATGCCTGTTGTTTCCCCTCACTGCCCACGGCTCAGGGCAGAGACCCTTCGTTAGAATCTCTTGAATCTTCTCAGTTGAATTCTCTTTCCTGCAGGTATCCTGACTGATAGAAAGTTATTATCATTATTTCTTTTTTTTTTCAATTTCTAATTTACAGTGTCTTGGTGGGAGCTAATAGAGATCCCATTTCTTGGTGGTAATGGTCTGGTCATACACTTGTGAATAAACCAGACATGACTCGATAGGGCTTCTAACTAGAATGAAATTTCTAACATGTAAGGCCTCATTTCTTGAAATGTGGTCCTGCCTCAGATGCAGCTGGTATGTTTCAAAGCTGATTTTCTTTCCACTTGGACATTGATTCAAGCTTCTTGCTGTAGCACAACCAATTTCAAGTGTATAAAGTAAATAATTCCACATTTGATTAGCATAACATTATTTTAGTACTTTGAAGACATTTCCATGGTATTACATTGATTAATGATAACAATAAATAAAAATTAATATTTAGATGTTATGACTTCAAGTTGCAGTCATAAAGTGCTTTAAACATTCACATTTTAGGGAGTTGCTTACAAAATGTTGAGAAAATTTAGATTCACACAAACTAGCAACATAAATTGTGTAGTGTTTTTCAACCACTCATCCTGCCATCTCAGGGTGTTCTTTATTCAATTAAATGGTGATGGCAGAAGTAACTTTACTCTGTAGTCTTAGGCAAATCTCCTAAGTTGGGTTTTTAAAATAATAGTTTTAAAAATAATTGGAAAAATATTTTAAAAGTGAAATTAAAATCAAATGTTTCAGAAAGTACTTCTGTGGAAACCGAGGGTAGGTGAGGGGCCCTACCTAAAAATGGCTCTACTGGGCATTGTGTTAGATTTTGTTCTGTCTGCTTAATATAAGGTAGTGATTTAGCAATACTTTTTTAAAGTAGATCAATAGAGCCAGCACATTTAGATGAAAGCAAATGCATATGTTTTTCTCTGGGCAATTAACTTAGTGATTAATAACTTAAATCACTCAGTAAAAAATTAAGCTGTTAACATAAGGATAGTGTATGAGGCTAAACTATTAGAAAAGACATATCTAAATATTTTTAAATTCTTTTTTATGGCAAATATTAAGCATAATACACACTAAAGAGAAGAATTTAATGGATTCTCGTCAACCCATCACCTAGCTTCAGTATTACCAAATCTTATTTTATTTATGTTGCCCTTCTCCTTCCAACCCCTGCACTAGAACAATTTGAAGAAAATCTCAAAAAGCATATCACTTCTTAAAGTATTTCAGTAGGCTCTCTAAAAGATAAAAATCTCTTTTTTAGAAACATAACCACAATCCCATAATTCCAATAATTCCTTACTATCATCATATATCCAGTCACTGTATTCATAGCTCTTATTGTTGCACATTTTTATACTTTGTTTCTATGAATCAAGGTCAAGTATGTTTCATACATTGTAATTGGTTGATATGCCTCTTAAGTCTCTCTTAATCATTTTTTCTCTTTCTCGTAATTTATTTGCAGAAAAAAACAGTCATTTGTAGAATTTTCCACAGTGTTGTGATTTTGTTGAATGCATCTCCTGTCTTGTATCCTCTGAATTTCTTGTAAATTGGTAGTTGAATCTAGAACAGTGGTTCTCAAGGTGGTGGGGGGGCGAGGGGGGGCGGAATATTGCTGCACCCAGAGAAGATTTGTCAATGTCCACAGACATTTTTGGTTGTCACAGTGGAGGCAATGGAAGCGAGTGTTGCTAGCATCTAGTGGGAAGAGACCCAGGATACTAGAAAACATCCTACAATGCATGGAACAACTCCTTTCCCCCAAACAAAGAGTTAGCTGGCTCAAAGTGTCAATAGAGCTAAGGCTGAAAAACTCTAGAGGCATGGTCAATTCAAGTTTGATTTTTCCCCAACTTTTTCCAGTTTGTCTGAACATTTTTATCATCTTCACATTTTAAGCACTGATTATTTACATTACATCATTTTAATTATTTTTGATGTATGATTTGAAATATACCATAGGTTAAAAAATATTCAAATGACTTTAGAAAGAGTTAAAAACTGCAGTTGGGATTAGCATTCATCTTGGTTCCCTAATAAGCTTATGTTTTTATTCACTAAAATACATATTTTTATTCACTAAAATATAATTATACTCAAAAGAGTTTGATATCTCAATACAGCTGTGGTTGGGGTACAAGGCTCATTTTTTAAATATGAAAATTTACTCATTCCAAATTAGTCCAACTGTCCTGCTGATATCTATTTTCTGAACCTATTATGAAAGCTCAGAAAATTTAGTATTTATAAAATTGTGTTCAAAATTTGGATAAAATTCATGCAAAAGGCAGTAACAAGTTTGCTTCTCATATGTACAGCTATAATTGAATTTGAAAATAAAAAAGCCATCTGTCCTGTCATTTTAAAAAAATAAAACAACATCATTTAGAAAAAAATTGGAAAGAATATCTAATTTACAAATGGTTCAAATCTTTAAAAGTCACTGAAAAATGCACTGAAGAAATACATTTTCTATTGAAAGTAGCCTACTTTTTTGTGAAAAGAAGAAAATTTCTGAGTCCCAATTCTGCCAGTCAACTGAGTGCAGCTTTTATGTCTTTATGCTCTATGCTTTTTCTATATAAAAAATTTTTTTTAAACAGTGAGCAATGGAATATGTGCATTTTCAGAATGTGTGGTGGATAAAAGAGCACATAAATCTTAAATTCTAAAAATATTTTTATCTCAAAGACTGAAAACAAAATAAAGATGATGAAGCCTATACAATATCAACTGATTCGATGTTGAAATTGTAACAAAGCCCTGTTTATGATAACAGCTCAATTATCTCCTCAGTAAGTGCATGAATGCTCTAATTAACACGCATCAATGTTTAGGAGAACCTATATGAAAATGTGGAAAGAAAACCCATTTTCTAAAAATAAATAACGCTTATAACTTTCATTTATTTGGTAATGGTACATTAATTTGTAAGAGATTTCTTGTAAATATTTTTACATGTATAATAAAAAGATAAAATTTTTAAATGAGATCTTATTATACACGATTGGTTGCAAAGGACTCAAAGTAGCTTAAATAAATGAACTATTTTTCCTCATTTACCTGCAAAATCTATAAGAAATCAGTGTGGTAGACCCTGCTAATGGTCTACCTCCCCATACTATTGACATGGGCATCACTTATAAAATTCTTAATCTTTTAGCAGGAAATGATATGGAACATCTCTTGCAGAGTTCTTAACCTTTTTAGTAAACCTAGTTAAGTTTTCTTCCCTCCTTTCTTTGGGAAAAAGGCCCTCTCCCTCAAATCCAGATAATTGCCTCGAAACTGTTGACTCCTCAGATCCTCTGGCTATTGATCAAGGTCCTCGGCCCATTGTTAGCAGAAATGGTGTTAGGCCAGACAGGGCCCTTAGAGTCTGAGAGGAGAGGGGACTTTAGGCCGAAGGTCTTTTTTTTTTCTTTAAGACATATATTAACCAAGCCTGTTTCCCTTTACTCTCTTAGTAGGCAGATCAGTAATAGAAATTAATAGATATATGATTTAAATAACAAACTTGACTCTTCTTTTCCTTGTCTAGGGACTGAGGCGACACTACAGCAGGAAACCCAAGACCCCGCCCTGCCTGAGGCAGAAAGAGCACCACTTTTATACAGGAGACCTCCCACTCCTCAACATCCATACTAATAATAAGGGGGTTCATGGCTCTGAGAAAAGAGTCAGGTAGGAAAGCTAGTTAGGGATTTTTCAGGTCCGCCTGCAAAGACTCTGAGGTCATCCTATCCTAGAAGGGGTCAGCCCTAATCCACTCACAATTAAGCAAGCCAAAATGCATTTTTTTAACTCATACAAAGAAACAAGTAAGCAGAGAATTAAGTACCAGTTTAAGCCAGTCGCTCACACCTGTGCATTGAAGGGCCCCAACAACCTTCAACTCACCTGAGCCATCATTATACCATCATTATAATGTAATGCATATGCCCGGAACAGACTGAATTCTGGGAATGAACATATGCAGAAAGCAAATGACGAATCACTGAGTCCTGTCAATCTTAATTGTCAATCAAGGAAGCCCACTCCTCTAAGAAAAGTAACCACCCACAGCAAATAGGGATAAAATCCCCAAAGGCTTTGTTGCCAGGCCTTTCAAGCCATGCTTCTCTTGCTCAAGCCTGTTTCCATGTCTGGAAGTATACTTTCCCTTCTAATAAAGCTTTTATTTTCTACTGTATTTTGGTTTCTTGCTCAATTCTTCGTTGGAGACATCAAGAACCTGGACATGTTTACTGTAATTATTTTGAAAAATCTGAATTACTAAGCCCCTATTGTACTTCCACTGAATAGTACAGAAAAGTTAAAAATTGTACAAAAAGTTCAGAAAGTAAAGAGGAGAAAATAAGGGAACAGAAATTACATAGAAGGATTAAAGTTGAGAGAAAATTTCTTTTGAGACAGGTCCTATAATGAGAGTCAAATTACTGATCATCTTGAAGTTGGCACCTATTTGTTCTAAAAAATAAATAAACAAACAAACAAACGAATAAATAAATAAAGCAAGCAGCACTTTATCTCTTGGTATCCTACGTCAAATAAATACAGAGTTATTTTTCTTCTCGACTTTGGTCATAATATTAAAGTACTTTTGCACAATAGCCTCCCTTTTAAACTTATTATAAAATGTGTCCTAATGTTCATATTAACTTGGAATAGATCTGTATTTATAGACATTTTGAACTACATGTTAGAAAACATATTCCTCTGTAGAAATATAAAATTTTCTCATCTCTTTTCTACCCTCTTTTCATGACTTTGACAATCAACAGTAATAGAAAATTCTAACATCTATTAAAGAAAGAAGCTACTATTTGTTGGACAAATAGTGAAAGATTTCAGTTTTGAGGCTTAGCATTTTTAATGTTCTGTATTTATTATATTTGAGACATTATATTCAAGAAAGGAGGCATTTATTATGCTTCTGTTATTTTTTTCAGAAATTAGAATAGTAGTAATAGACATGAGCTTTGAAAATATTTGAAATTGTTTAGATCTATTCTGCTACCATGGACCTGTTTATTTCAAAGTTTGACAGCAAATTTACAAGAAACCAACAATGTCATACATCTTAACTACATGATACATTAATTTGAAAATATTCATTATGACAAGAAATGAGAGAAACAGAATACTCTATTTGTTTAAGTGATTAGAAAACTCATTTGGAGAAATAATGGGCTTTCTCTGGGAATCTGACACAGGAAACTATGAGAGGACACACACAGCTTATTTAAAGCGTGATTTGTATTTGATTTTATTGGAAAGCTTTTTGTAGATGAATCCAGGTAATTATTTTGGAAGACAGAGTATTCTTATGTTGTACCAAGCTAACTGAACATTCACCTTATTGCCGTCAGTGAAGTGGAATATTCCAGGACATGAAAAATCGAAATACTACAATTTAATGTATATTTGGATAAAAAAGCCCACTTTAATTTACCACTCTGAAGAAAAGAGATATCCCCCTCCTCTAAATTTCACCCTACTGAGGGAAGTGCTGTTAAGATTTATCACTCCATAAACTCCAGATGGTATTGCTTTAACCTGTTCTTCTCTCACCAACTCAGTTGCTACTACTTGCTGTTCACATGCTAGGGCTGCACTTGGAGGGCAAGACCTTTAGGTGACTACTTAAGGTCACACAGGCCTCCCTTTGCTGACCCTACAATCATCACCATGGGCACCCCAGGCACCACAATGCCCTGAAGCTCTTAAGGGCTCTGCCAAAACCATTGCTTCAGCCATCTTTGGCAAGATCACCAGCATCAAAGCTCTCACTCAAATTAAAAATTTTGCTCTGCGAAGGATACAGTTAAGAGGATAAAGAGACATATGTGGAATCTAAAGAACAACAACAACAACGAAATACAGAAACAAACGCATACATACAGAGAACATTTTGAAGGTTACCGGATGGGAGAGGAGTTGTAGGGGTAGGTGAAAAGGGGGAAGAGATTAAGAAGTACAGAATGGTAGTTACGAAATAGTCATGGAGATGTAAAGTATAGCATAAGGAATACAGTCAATAATATTGTAATGACTATGTATGGTGTCAGATGAGTACTAGATTCATTAGGATGATCACTTTGTGAGTAATATAAATGTCTAATCGCTATGTTCCACACTTGAAAAATATTGCATGCCAATTATAATTGAAAAATAAAAAATATTATTTAAAAAAAGATGAAGAAACAAGTTACAGATGTGGATAATATATTTTCAAATCATATACCCTACAAAAAAGGCTTGTATCCAGTATATATAAAGAATTTTAAAACTCGACAATAAGAAAATAAACTCCCCTAAAAAGGAGCAACAGACTTGAGTTGACACTTCACCAGAGAGAATACAGAGGCAACTATATACTTTAAAGATATTTAATGTCATTAATCACTTGGGAAATGCCAATTAAAACTGTAATGAGATATCACTTCAAACTATTAGAATGGCTTTTTAAAAAGACAATATCAAGTGTTCTGTGCCACTGGAACTCTCAAACATTGCTGATGGGAATACAAAATGATAAAACCACTCTGGAAAACAGTTTGGCAGTTTCTTTTAAAGTTTAACGTACACTTATTATCCAGCAATCCCACTCCTGAGTATTTACCCAATTGAAATAAAAACCTATGCTCACACAAAAACCCATACACAAACGTTTATTGTAGCTTTCTTCATAATCACTAAAAACTGGAAACAATCCAAATGTCCTTTAAAAAGTGAATATGTAAACAAACTTTGGTACATCCACACAATGAAATTCCACTCAGTAATAAAAAAGAACAAACTATTGATTCACACAACAACTTGGAAGAATATCAAAGATGTGCTGAATGAAAGAAGCCAATTTCAAAAGGTTACATATTATATGATTCCATTTATATAAATTTTTTAAAAAGGAAAACTCTAACAGTAGAGAAAAGAACAGTGATTGTAAGGGGTGAGAGGTAGAAGAGAATATAACTACAAAGGGATAGCAAGAGAAAGTTTTGGGGTCATGGAACTGTCTCTATTCTCACTCAGGTGATGTTTACAGAAATCTGTGCCTGTGTTAAAATTCATAAAACTATATTCCTCAAAAAAGTAAACATTATTGTATGTTTATTTAAAAATAAAACTAAAAACAAAACAGAAAACTCTCCAGCACCACTATCTCCCTAGAAAAGAAGAAATGAAAGAAAAACTAAAACAATTTTTAAAAAGAAGAACTAGGTAGAAGGACTTATCTACTAGATATCAAGACTTACTATGAAGTTACATTAATAGAAATGATATGGTATTGGCATAAGAATAGATAGACCAATAAGACACTCTAAAGCCCAGAAATAAATCTATACATATATGGACATTTAATTTATGAAAACGGTGGCATTGCAGAGCAACATAGAAAGGATGGTCACTTAAATATATGGTGCTGGGGCAGCTTGGGTATTCATATGAAAGAGAAATCCACTACGATTATATTGTAGATCTAAATATGAAAGACAAAACAGTAAATCTTTAGATTATAATATAAGAGAATTTTTTCATAACCTCAGAATAGGGAAAGGTCTTTTTAAACAGAAAAGTAGGAATAGGAATAAGAATATTATTCATCACATTTATGATAGCGAGAAACTGGAAATGGTCTAAGTGTTCAATAATCACTGAATGCTCAAATTATGAATAGAATAAATGTTACCATGCTAGCAATATTTCAAAAAATAGTTAATAATTTGGGAAAATAAAATATTAAGTGACAAAATGGAAATATATTGTAACTAAATATAGAAAATGTTCTCTGTTATCAGTCTGACTCCTGACATTATATGATTGGCACAAATCAGACAGGTACTTCGAAGAGCATTTAATAAAGGACTATTTACAAAGGCGTGGGCAGAATTTAAAGAAAACAGTTGTCAGAACCCAGAGAGTGCTTGTATGAAAAGAACTTCCTGAGAGGAGCTGAGGCTTTTTATAGAGAAATACAGCCAATCCATGAAGGTCTAGCAGGGAGTGAACAAGGAGAATAAATACACCAACCTCTCTCCCCTATGCCCCTCCAATCTCTTGCTGGTGCCTCACATTGGCCAAATCCAGTAGAAAGCCAGAATGCAAGGGGGATGGTTAATTCAGCCCATACAGATCTATCAGGCTCCTAGAGCTCAAAGCAGGGATGAAGAGTGGATTTGCAGAGGCAAAGGGAAGACATCAGGATATCTGGGTGGCAGGATACCAGTGATGATGATTTTCTTCTTTGTAGTTTTTTCCACCAAAATTGAAGAAAGAACACATATTACTTTTAAAATGGAAAAACATATTATTGAGCTCTAGGTATATTTTTGTAGTATCTAAACATAGCATGGGTTAGGGGTTAGGTGGTTATGTGTATCCAAAGGAGTTCAGAGGTACTCCGAACTAGAAACGACTCAATGTCCATCGACAATTGAATGGATCAATAAAATGAAAGTATATTCGTGCCGCTTTCAAAACCTTGGCTCTGCCCACCTCATCAACATTATCTCCCTCTACCTTTATGCGTTAGCCTCTGACCTTCCTGTTTTTCAATTGTGTCACTTATACTTCCTTAGAACCTTTGACCTAGGTGTTCCCTCTTCCTGGAATGATGATGATCTTCCTGACCTTTCCATGGCTGGCTACTTCTCGTCATTTATATCTCATCTTAAATAATACCTCTTTAGAGCTGGCATCCTAAACTACTCAGTCTAAAGTAGCTCTCAGATCAATCTGTTTTAATTCTCCAATACAGTACATGGCATTCATCTCTATCTGATATTTTTCTGCTTATTCATTTGTTGTATGATTTTTATTTATTGTCACATCCTACCAGAATGTAAGCTTTCTGAAAGCAGGCACATTTTGGTCTTGAATATTATCATCTCCATCTACAGTACCCAACTCATAATAGGGGCTCAAATCCTATCAGTTTAAATGCATGTATGTCCATAAATATATATGTGCACTTAGGGAACAGAGCAAGGCAGGGGTGGAGGAGAGAGAACCATCACCTTTATTTATTATATCAGGACCAAATAAGTACAAAATGCTTTTAGGTCTATTTTGAAATCCAGTGTTGAAATAGCGATAAGAGGTAATTTAATCTTATACAAAATTTCAAAAGTAAAATCCCACTTGCCAAGAGAAAATTGTTTGTTTTTACAGGGCATATTATTTCTTTTGAACATTATCTACCCAATTATACCTCAGAAGTTGGTTTATTGTGCAGTGGTGAGTCTGATTTTCCATTTAATATAAAGGAACAGATGTTCCACGCACGCCAGGGACAGGGGAATCTGTCCTCCTTTCCCTTGTCTCCCACCCACAATCCCATCGACTGTTCTCTGCGTTGTGGGCACATTTATTCTCCAAATTGTGCAACACAGAATCACACAGAACGCTACTAATTTCCTGACATTTGATCATCATTTTGGTAAAAAACAATTTAAGGCTAATAATAGAAGTGAACTTCTCACAGAAGTTTGTAACAACCCAGAGAGAAGTGGAGGCTGAGGGATAAAGTTTAGAGGCAGAAAACAATTTGTGAGAGTTAAAAGACCAATTTAGAATGTGTTCTTTATAATCTAATTACATTTGCAATAGTGATTGCAGACCAAGGATTAAAATCTCGATTCAGATCAGTAGTAGAGAATTTACCTCTTATGAGTTCTACTTAAATAACCTGGAAATTATTTCATTACTAAATGTTTTGTGCACATGCCCTCTAATATATTTTCTTTCAGTTTTGACCGATGTAGTCATTAGGAATTATTGATGGTTTGCCTCTTAGGAATTTACATCTAAGACATATAGAAGAGTATTTATATGTTTGGATTCCATTTTCCACAGTAGAGGGGATTGAGGTGTGAAGAAGTAGTTGCCCATAGGGCAGCCTGGGAAGTGGAGGCTGTCAGGTGTCTACACAGGGAAGGCAGATAACTTAGAAGTGATGGTGTACCAACTCAGGAGAGAAGACCGAAGTCATTAGCCCTGTTGAAGGAGCAGGGCAAAGAAGAAAAAGGTAGGAAGGAAACCATATTGGTGGCCAGGAAGGTTTGCAGATACTATAGTTTTGGGTTTTATTTTTTTCGATTGGGTGGAACCAACAGAGAGTTTTCTATTTTTCAGTTTCCTAAGTAAGAACATTGTGGCAAACACTGGCTAAATTACCTTCTCAGCATCCTTTTCCACCCCACTAGAAGTCAGACTTGTTCAGTCAGAGAGGAGAGACCCCTTGATCTTAGGAAAGGTAGGCTTCTACTCAGGTGAACCATGAGACCCTAGACCAGTGTGATCATTCATTCATTCATTCATTCATCCATTCAATGTTAATCAAGCACCGACCATGAGGTATACACAATTCTGAGCATTAGGGATATAGCAGTGAACAAAACAAGCAAAGTTCCTGCCTTCAAGAACTTATGGTGTAGTGGGAGGAGACAAATAATAACTAAATACATAAGCAAATAGAATATGCCAGATGGGGGACTAGGGAAAAAAATTAAGCAAGATAAGATAGAGAGTGATGAGCTGAGATAGAGGGTGATTGTTATTTCACTTTACATTGATAGAGATGGCCTCAGCAAGAAGGCAGTGAGTCATAGTGGTATCTGGAGCCTGAGGACACTGCAAGCACAGAGGCCTTGGGAAGGAGGCATGCTGGGTGTGTTTAAAAAACAGCAAAGAGGCTGGAGTGTTTGGAACAGAGTGAGTGAGGAGGAGAATAGGAGACAATCAGACAGGGAATATGGCTGAGAAGTCAGATCGTGTGAGGATGAGTAGACTTTGGTTTTTACCCTGAGCACTGGAAGTGTGAGCAGAGACATGATCTGTGATTTGTTTTTTAACAAGTTCTGAAACTGTCTTGATCAGGTCAGTGATTGTCATATAGGCTGTTATGTAGCTCCGCTCTAATGAAATATAAAGGGACATCTACTGGGGAGAGCTTCTTTGGCCAAATTTTTTTAAAAACTAAGCATTATGAATAGAAGGACTTTGCCTTTTTCCCCTTCTTCCCAGACTAGAATGTGATACTTGGAATGTACCATGAAGTGAGGAGGTATCATGGTAAGGATGATAGAGTTGTCTTGCTACCATGAAGTGAGGAGGTATCATGGTAAGGATGGTAGAGTTAAAATACATAAGGAACCTAGGTCTTCGATGATACACTGAACTTTTACAGCAGCCCTTGACTACGAACTTCTAAACCTCCTGTTAGACCTATTTTAGTGGGTTATTTTTTCTTGTAATGGAATTTGACACTAGAACTGTTGAAAACAACAACCATTACACACTTGCATGACATTTAAGTACTAAAAAAGAGTAGGAAGGACATAACCTTAGAATATGATAAAATTTTTAAATTAAATCAGTTTATAAAAATCTCATAATTGGGTATTAATTATTCTTATTTCCCTGGGAACCAGTAAAAGCTTCATCACAGACTAATCTCTAAAGCATAAGGATGGAGCAGCTGGACAATTCATCAAATTAGGTCCTTAAACAATAGTAACAGTAGTCAGGATCTTGATGTGCCCTACTAGCATTTGGGTAACACTTCAAGGTTGAATATTATGTCAATGTTTGCTAAGGACAACCCTAGTTTATGTTTCCTGTCCTTGCATAATTGTTAATAGTACCTACTTTCACCTTCAAAAGTGTCTTGGTTTGGATAATAAATTACAGCATCACACACACACATACATGCAGGCACCCACCACAAGGGTAGATAAATAAAACCTTCCAGAAAAGATCTACAAGGAACTGAAAAAAAGGTATTCTTTGGAAATGGGACTGGGTTTAGGGGAGAGTTATATTTTATATATTATTCGAATTTTGTATCAAGTGTATGTTTTATTTTCAAAATTAAAAAAAAGTTTAAAACAATTAAATGAAGCACCTACCAAAAATAAGAAGGATCCTAAACTTTATTTTGACTATGTAGGAAGACTATCGTAGATGAAAATGTCAGATTCTATTAGAATCAACATCTCAATGAGACGAAAAGCTAATTTTTGAGAATAAATGTCAGTTACTTGGCTCTGAGACTGTGGCCAATACATGGTAGGATCCTCGGTGTCTGGTTCTAGTGCTGGCTGTACCATTTACTCAAATCCACCTCCCCACAGGATCGATAAGCTTCCTAACATTATTGTAGCTCAGGGATTGAAGAGAGAATGGAAACTTTTGCTTTAACATTCAATAAACATTTAACACATGTTTTTTGAATGCCTACTATGCATGAGGCACTGTGCTGGGCTTTGGGTTATTAAACTGACCTGCTTCCTGCCCTTGTGGAATTTATAGTCTAAGAGGAGAAATAAACAACAAATAAATAAATACATGTATAGGAATTACGAATTGTAATAAGTTTTGTGAAGCAAATAAAAAAAAAGACAGTGCTAAAGGATAAATAAATGAATGAACTAACACTAAAATATACTTATTTTGCTAGAATAACAACAATAAAAGCTGAAAGCTTCTGTTTCTTTTTTCTCTGATGTCAGGTAGTATCTAGGAGTGGAAAAAAGATAGAATTTGGCTCAGAAAACTCCAGTTCTGGTCCCGCCACATAATAATGCTATGGCCGTAAAGATGACAAATATTCTAAGCCTCATTTCTGAGGTCAGCCTTCTTTAGTCATAAGGCTGTTGTGAAAAACAAAATCAATGCAAGTGAAATGCTATGAAGTACTATTTGTTATCTACTCTCTCAATAAACATTTATCGAGTACTGTCTTTGGATTGAGCTTCTGGGCTAGGACATTGCTAAAACAAGGCTTCAAGATACAGGCTGTAGTCACAAGAAGTTCATCTCTGATTTGGGGAGATAGATAAACATCTGTAACTATGTGCCTCTGTAAGATAGATAAATATATGTAACTGTGCACTGGGAGTGGGGCGAGGAGAGAGAGAGACAGAGATTGAGAGAGAGAGAGAGAGAGAGAGAGGAGTTTATTCTTTAAGGATGCTTTTTATTTTTATTTTATTTTTTAAATTAATTAATTTATTTTTTATGGTGACATTGGTTAACGAAATCCAATAAGTTTCAGCTGTACATTTTAACAGTAAGGCATATATATATATATAATTTACATTAGTTGTTCACCTCCCATAGTTAGATTTCTTTCTGTCACCACATATTTGACCCCTTTTACCCCATCTATCCTCCTCTTCTCCACGACTCTCTGGTAACCACTAGTCTATAATCCATGTCCACGAGTCTCTGTTTGTACTGTTTATTTGTTGCTTTTGGGTTTATATTCCACATATAAGTGATACCAGGTGATTTTCAACTTTTTCTGTCTGGCTTACTTCACTTAGTTAGCATGGTTATCTCGAGGTCCATTCATGTTGTCGTAAATGGCAGTATTTCATCTCTTATGATTGAGTAACATTCCATTGTATATATGTACCACAGCTTCTTTATCAAATCATCTATTGTAGGATACTTTGGTTGTCCTGGACACTGTGAATAATGCTGCTATGAACATTGGTGTGCAAATATCTTTTTGGATATGGGTTTTCAAGTCTTTGGGGTGAATACCCAGTCGAGGGATTGCTGGATCATATAGTAGATCAATTCTTAGTTGTTTGAGGAACCACCATACTGTTTTCCATAGTGGCTATACCAATTTGTAGTCCCACCAGCAGTGTTAAGGATGCTTTTTAAACAAATGGAAGTAAAAAGTTCACACAGAAGATTGATTTTGAAAGCCTTTTCAAAGTTTCGCTCATGTGAACACAGTGAAGATACAGCCCAGTATTTGTTATCATTTATATCTATTATTGTTGACAATGAGAATAAATGTTTGCAATGAGATGCTAAGGCTCAATCTTTGTCATGCTATATGAATCACCAAAGATTAAATAATTATCAGCATATTTTTGTTTGTATTTTATATATGTGAAAAACAATCATTTATATGTAGTAAAAATGACCACTCTCTGGGATTTTATTTTGCCATAGCATACTATTCCATGATGACGATGCTAGATTAATGAGCTTTCTCTATTTAAAAAAAAAAAAAAAAAAAAAAAACACTTTTGGGTTTAAATTATAGACCATGCGATATAAAGGATTGTGGATGAGTTGAAGATGATTTTGCCAAAACAGGAATTTTTAAGAAGAGAAGTAGTTAGAAAGATTGTTCCTACAGCTAGCCTTTTTCAAATGTTCAAACAGAACCTTTATTTAAATTTCTTTATTTAAACTTTTATTTATTTAAAATAGAAAGTTTAAAATATCTCTTTTGCAGTAAAAAATGAAGACTCCACAGTGTTAACTCAGTCATTAAGAGTTATTTAGTTCACAGGTTCTACAATTGGTTTGCCTGAAGAGACTGAATTTTTTCAACTGAATCGATGAGACATTTTGATTTATTATCTCTAAACCTGCAGACACTCAGAAGCTACTCTCATCGACATATCCTCTAGTGGCCTATTTAGTTTTCACATTCCTACATGTTTTTAGTTTGATCTTTATAAAGCATATTATATAACTGCTACGTGAAACACATGGTACTTAAAAAAATTCTTGGAATAATTGAGGACATATTCTTAAACAAAATTGAATAAACAACACAAAGAAGTGGGTAAAACTTCTTGAAAATTCATTTTAGCAATTATATAACAATAAAATTTTATAAATGTCTATATTGCTTTGTGCTCTTATCTACATGGCCCTACTCTGCTTTATTGGCACCAAATTATTTCTGTTTCTGAATTATTACAGTTCCCTACTTCCTTCCTTTTTCCCTGCTACAACTTGACATTTGTCCTCAGCAAGAGACTAAATGATCCTTTAACATTTTCTCTCTTAATAGTTCTTGTTATGAATAAGATGGATACAGAAACTAAAGGCATTTATAAAAAGGAAGCCCATAGATTACTGGTTGATAATGACTTCCTGTCGAGTGGTAACCCCAGGAGAGCAACAACCATGTCCATCATGTTCAACATCACATCTCCAGGACCTGGTTTGAGGACTGGTACCTGACAGGTGTTCAGTAAATACTGATTGGATTAATTAACTCATCTTAGTCTTCAGTCTTGCAAATATGCATGACACAGGCTAATTGTATAATTATGGTTAAATCACTGTAGCAGAAATCATGGAATTGACTGGCCAATACCTAGATATAACACTGGGCAAGATGCTTTGTTTCTCAGGATGTGACTTTTTAATTTTAAAATGAGGACTTTGAACAAAAGCACTTTGAAAACTTTTTTGTTTGTTGGTTTTGTTTTAGTAATGAAACATTTTTTTCAAAAGGTATCTTACTTGGAATATCAACATACTTTATACAGTTACCAAAAGCAGTTACCAGGTTTGGTTTGAAAGAGGGTCAGAATCTCCCTTGCTGGGAAACCCGACCCTCATTGCTTCCTCTCCCAGGACGAGCCTTCAGACACCTTCTGTGAAACCCAAAGGCCCAGAGAACACAATTTGAAAGCCAATGGACTTAATTATTTTTAATATTCTAGTTTGAAAATTTTATGACCAATACAAAAAGATGTCATAATGAAGAAAGAACACACAGTTCTCAATAATAGCTGGTGTCAAGCTCTAGCCCTGCATTATTGTGTGACTTTGTTTCTTATCTACCAAATTGAACTTATCTTTCAAATAGAATGCTGCTTAATAGTGGTCTGCTAATCGATGACAACATAACTTAGGAGATAACTGTTCTGGTTACCTATCGCTATACCCAAAAGTTGGTAGTTAAAATAGCATCATAATTTTATGAGTCAGAATCAGGCAGAGTTTGCCTGGGAGACTTTTCTGTTTGCTTAATGATATTCAGCGAGAAAATGGGCTAGTCTGGCAGGTCCAAGACAGCTTCATTCACATGGCTGTCTCCTTGGTAAGAATGGATGGCTGGGAGCCTGGACTCAGCTGGGACTGTCAACTGGGGTGCCTTTGCAGCATAGCAGATTCAAGGCACTCAGATTCTTAAATGGTGGCTCAAGGTTCTAAGAAGAATGTTCCAGCAAATAAGACAAAAGCTGTGTGGCCTTCAATAACCCAGTCTTGGAAATCACATAGCATCCCTTCTGCCACTCTCTATTAGTGGAAGCTGTCACAATTTTGTCAAGATTCAAGGGAAAAGGCTGACACCCCACCTCTCAGTGGGAGGAGTGTCAAAGAATTTGCAGCCATGTTTTTAAATGGCCATTTCACCATCTGTCTTATTACTGCAGAAGTCAAGGAAAATTGGTAGGAGTGAGTGATACATTTCTCTCCTCTGTCACAGGAGGAGACTATTGCAAATGATTTCACACTTTCTTGAAAATTTTATATTGGGATTAAATATACTAAGTCAAACCAAATGACTACTGAGTTTTTTGAGTTCTATGCTTTAGGCAAGCCTCATACCTGTACTACAGAATGTTTTGGCAGAATTCTTTGCCATCAGTATCAATCAGTATAAACAATACTTCTCTAGTTAGAATGTGCTAAAACCACTCAAGCGTTGTTTGGTTAATGGAAGCAGGACATGCATATTTGGAGGACTGCTTTTGGAATTGTGACTATAAGAGTTCTTGGCATGTACTAGAAATACTAGACTAGAAATAAGTAAGTTGAAACTGTAGAAGGTATGTTGTCTAGGGGAACATATTGAATGTGGTTTTGGACATAGCTCTTTTTTTGGAAAATGTATTGTTATGTGAAAAAATGTAAAAGTGTTTCAGAGACTAAATTACTTATTGCTCTTGATAATGATAAGTGGACTTGGATGTGCTTTTTGTACACAGACGAAAGGTAACAGGGAGTCTCGTTCTGTTACCAAAAATGATTTTCTCTGTTTTACCTCTGTTAATTGCACATGTTGCCTGGAGGATTTCTCTTCTGTGTGGAATATATAACTCAGAATTTTTAAAGAAACATAAGTGAAAACAATTTCAGGAATCAAATTACTTTTGTGGAGAATTGCCACAGAATTTTTTCACAAAATGAAATATGAGACTTTTTTTAGCATCTTGCATTAAACCACTTTATACCAAATAGGTCTGCAGTCCAAGGACATCACCACTAAAATGTCTCTTTTAATCATCACAACAGTCTCTAAAACTACCGGAACAAGTTAACCCCTTTGTTTAAATTAAGGTAATGGGTCAACTACAGTTCTTGCTACCACACAGAAAGGTAATAATTAAAATTTATTGGTAAGTGCTGTGGAGCTCAGTATTATTACCTAGGTAACATGCCATCACTGAAGGAAACGCAGAGCAGTGTTCTGAGAGCTTGTGGCACAAGGGGGATGGAAAAAGGTGGTATTTTCCTGAGTGGATTTTTACCTTAAATAAAATCTTCTATTTTATTTAATCTGCTGTTACTAAGAAAGAAGGTTAGCATTCCCTTAACCAAAAAGGATGGACATCAAAGACTGAATTTTGTGACCTGAGATAGTTATGGGACAGCCAAATAAGCTATCTCCTCTTACCTGTGATTTGAGATAATTATATGGATAGTGGGAAAAAAGAAACGACTGAGCTAGTGGGATTTTATCTCCTTCTCTGGACCAAAGCCAAATGTGTTTAGGGAGAATTAAGGTAAATCTGAGGGTCCAATATTATACCCAGAGCCACACAAAAAGTACTATTTAAACCACCCTCATAGGCAGTTAATGTTATTACTTTTAAAAAAATATGCTTCATGTTTATAGTAATATAGTCACACAGTCCATAAATTGAAATAATTTATAGGAAAAAGTCTTGTTTCACATTTACATCATTCTTAGTTCCCCAATAGCACTCTTCCCAAAGGACGCCAGTTTAATTGGCTTCTTGTATATCTTTGTGGAGTTTCTTTAGGCTATTGCTAACAAATGTGAATATATTGTCTTAATCTTACTTTATCCTTTTTCAAAGTTGATGTTAGCATAACTATTTTTGACCCTTGTTTTCTTATTTAAAATATATTGCTGGGATTTCCATATCAGCAAGTGTATGTGTACTCATTCTTTTGTTTATTTTTTTTGGAGACTTCTATTATAAGGATGCTTTATAACTCATATAACTCTTTTCCTGTTGATGTATGTAGATAAAAATTTGCCATTATAAACAATACTGCAATGAATACCTTTATAAATATGTTATTTTATCTACATGCAGATATATTTTTAACAAAAACCTAGAGGGTTGAACTTTAAATGAATATGTAAGCTGGATGAAGACATTTATGTCACTGAACACTGTAACATTGCCAAGTCTCCTTGTTCTAGGCACCCAGTGAGAAGTATCTTTTAGGTGATCAGATCAGTTAATGGAGAAATAAAGCTACATGATCTTGGCTCATCCAAGAATATTGTTATCAAGTTTATAACTACTTCATATCCACACATACATGTAAGTACACATTAAAAATACAAAATTGGGCTCACAGTCTACATACTGTTATAACAGTTGAAAGATAGAGACCCACTAAGGCCAGACCACTTAAAGGGCTTATTGAAAGAATTTACAAAGAATGACAAAGAAATTGTCTTGGAAATCTCAGAGCAGGAGCCGGGTCAGGGTAGGCTCCTTGTGGAATGTGCTGGAGTGTGGGTCTGGATCCTAAGCAGCTGCCAAGACCTGGGCATCAGGAGCTAGAGTCCTCGCTGCAGAGCTGTGCTGACAACATGGCTGGCTGCCTTCCATTTGTCTTTTGCCCCACTTCTAACCGCTTTTTCTACTAATTCTTAATTCTGCTCTCCTATTTTTTCAGGTTATTACTTCTCACAGTAGCTACTACAGCTTCAACTCTACCTTGTGTCCTTTTAACTGAGCCCTCACCCTCGTTGTCTCATACTTTTTGGGTATTTTGTACAAACTTCAATCTTTGCCCTGTTTATGTTCCATCAAGCCCATACAAATAATAGGTTACTGACAAGTCTACTGATTGGTTACTCTTGGATCTGTTACTCACTCCTGAGCCAATCAGCAATAGTGGAGGGAGGGGCCATGTATTAAAACACAGTCTCCCCTCCCTGGCTGTAAAAGAGTTGGATGGGGCAGTTACTCTGATAACCCAGGTTGGTCAGGGCAGGTACGTTAACTTTTCCAATATATCAAATCATGATAACATTTTTCCATGTTTTATATCCCCACATAATTATAAATAACTGCATAGTTGCGTATCATATTGAAATTCTGTCATTTATATTATGAATTCCTATTACTAGACATTTAGATTTTCTTGTTATTTTGATAATCTTGCTGAAATAAAATAAAAATGAGACCAGGCTTAAAAACTTCCCAAGCAGACAAAACAATTAAATCACATAAGAAAAACTAAATCTAGCTTATTTCATGAACAGAAGTGAAATGACCTGAGGCTATTTCTTGTCAATGCCTCTGATATTTATAAAACGTAAATAATCTTCCAAAAATGGCATAAAATAATCACTTTTAACAAATTCTCTGCCAACCAGAACCTCCCACTGTAATAATCAATCATTGTAAATTAGGCTAAACAACTTTCTCATTTTCACTTTATAAGCCCTTGCATAATGTCATACCTTGAACTTCATACCAGTTTTGGATTTGAAGTTCTCCCTGTTCTCGAACAGCTTGGCTCTTGCTCAGAAAACACTCAAATTAAGTAAAACTCTCTAAATGTTCTTTTGACAATAGAAACAATATTCCAATAAAAATCAAGGCCAGAGATACTGTAAGTGTTAGAAACAGGGCCGGCTTCTTGAGTGTGACCTGTGCAATCATCCAAGGCCACTACATTCAGATGGGCCCTGTGCTTTGTTTAATGTTCTGCTGTAACCTTCTTGAAATCAGTAATAATTTTTGAACAGGGGGACTTGCATTTTTACTTTGTGCTGGATCCATCAAATTATGTAGCAGATCCTGGTTAGAAAATATATACAACAAAGAGAAAAAGATGAAACAGTGATGAAACAGTGAAGGGAGGTCAAGAAATTTATTGGAACCTGATTGATATTTCCCCCACATGACTGTGTAGAAAGATATAAAACTAATGTATTAACTGATGTGTTTTTCCCCTCTTTCCTCCTTTGTCTCCTATGACTCTCCTCACCTCCGTGAGCCAGCTTCTGGGAAGAGATGACACAAGAAAAAGGAAGAACAAGTAAGCAATTCTTCATGTTTGAGTTTTAAAATAGGCCTTGATAGTTTTAAAATAGGCCTTTGGAATCACAGCAGAAACAACTGTCTTGAGAGAAAAGGCATTTTTAGTTGCAAGAGCCTGGATTCCAAAGGCTTCAGAACAGAATAATGATTATGAAAGAAAATGTTCTCAGTTCAAGACAGTTTTCCCATCCTCTCAACTACAATACCTGTTAAGAAAGAAGAATCAGAAGACACAGACACTGATGTTTTTTAGAGAAAGACCCTGTGCCTAGGTCCCCACTGCTGGGGCAGGGCCTGGAGAAAGTTTTGGGAGGGAATCAGCTGCAGGGAAGAGCTGTGTCTCACTTTCAATGGAGAGCTAGGAGAAGCAACAAGCTTTATGGCTCCCCTCTAGGTAGCATGGTGGGGAAACAATAGAGTAGATATGGTGGAGAAGTGTCTGCATAGAGGAAACTGACACACCCTCACAGCGTTCCCCAAACCCAGGAGGGCTAAGAGAGCCACAGAATGCTTCCCAGAGAGCCCAAGTGATGGGCAAGGGCCGTTGATAAAGAGCTGGACCTAAGAGACTTTATAGTCAGGAGTAAACAGGATCCTCATATATCCCATGTCCTGAGGCTAGGTGGGACAAAGGATATTTCAGAGGATGCCATCAAAGACAGACAAGGAGCACCTAGAAGCAGAGTCCCTTCCTGATGCCTTGGAATTGCCTAAACCTCTGGATTAGACATAGCCATAGGCAAGGGCAGGGTACATTAGATATCAGAATGATAGGACATAAAAATAAAAAATTAAGTCAGTGGCAGAAAAATGAAACACATTTTAAAAATTGCACTTGTGGCCCGCGATTCTTACCTGCTGCACATATTTTTCATGGGTGCGAATGTTTGAGCTTAGAAAGCCCTTAGAGTTCTCCAAACACCTGAAAAAATGTGACTTAAGAACAAACACTCCTCTGTTCTTTTAGTGTTTTACATTTCATTAATTGTTGAACTGGTGTCTGGCTCCTAAGATACTTTGATAAACATCTTAGAAATGGACCAAAATGTTTATATTTTTAGAGAAGTGACTTTTCAGATCTGGCATACCTTAGCAGTAGAACCCTCTCTTCAAATAAAATATGAGGAACCTCAATATACATATACAAATAGCTAGGAGAGGGGTGTTCTGGTAGGAAATTGGCCTCCCCTTCCCTCACTGTCCCCCTTTATGCCCTGAGGTGAGCCTGGAAACACCCCCTGTAACCTTGACTCATGCACAAGCTGGAAAACCACCATTCGTTCGGATTGCTCCAGATAAGAAACGAAATGGCGACATCGCCCTTAGCCGCTGCTGCTCTCCAGTCGCCACGTCTGTCAAGTGAGCAGGCTGAACTAGCTCAATGGTGTAATAGTAATTAAAATCTCCCAATGGCTTTAAGGATACCTATGCCTGCCCCGCCTTGCCTCTGCTGATGTTAGTCTGGCGCAGGACCCAGGAATCTTTATTTTTAACCACTCCTCTATGATCCCCACAATTCTAATATGCAGCCACCATGAGAACCATGGAGAAAGATAATCTTTGAGGACTGTTATTAACAATACAATTCCATGAATAAGAATTTTGGGAGAAGAGACATCACATTTTAACCAAATCTGTAAATGATTGGAAAATTTTGCTGGTTTACTTTAATTTGTCAATCCAATTGGAAAAAACTCTAGAGGGTAGGAGAGGTCTTTTGAGGACTCATGGGAAGTAGAAATAATACACTTTCAATTTCGGTGGTGTTAACTCAGACAATGAAGCAGAACAAATTCTATTCTCCTAAGAAAGCAAGAATGTCTCTCAGCAAAAAGTCCTTGAAATAATTATTTGTCCTTGGCTTCTTGGAAAAGCATGGCTCATTGCCAGGTGGATATAGAAGAAAGATGATTTTATTCATCTGAATGTCAATATTGCCTTCAGGAGGTAGGAATGTTAAAAACAGTGTTTGAAAATTTTGGAACTGGTTACCATATAATTAAATTAAATCTCAGCTACAATCTTGCCTTCTCTGAGAAGAATATTATTCTACTTTTGTTAAATATTTAAAAATTAACCTATAAGGAAATGAAAATCATCATTTTAATCTTACCTCATACTTGTTTAATAATCTCAAATGATTAATTTTCTAATTAAGGAAATAGAATTGATTTTGGAAAATTATCATGTAGTATTCATGGTTGAAGTGTTCAATATTTCATTATGACATTTAGCCAAGTTTAATAAAAATTCTTCGGCAGTTTTCTAAAAGAGCATTCCCAAAATGTGTCCTGTTGCTGCTGCAAGAGGTTAATAGAGATCACACATACCAAAAAACATTTTTACAATGAAATAAGTTTGTGAAACACAACAAATATATGTATGTGTGTGTGTATGTGTCTGTGTGTGTGTGTGTGTGTGTGTGTGTGTTGGGTTTGATTTTCAATACCCTAATTAAAGTTCTTAAAAATTTCCTTTATAATAAGTGTTTTGTTTTTACCTCAAGACTATTTATAGCCATAGAATAAAAGGCAAAGATGGATTTTTTTTTTAAGTTCTTATTTCCAGCACCAACTCAATTTACTCAAAGAACACAACAAATGAGAACCCATATTTTCTGATTCTTGGTTCTCTAAAGAGAGATGTTGACAGATTATATGGTCATTCCAAGGAGCTCATTCTCGGGAACTCTGATACAGATTGAGGTCTGAACAGTGAGGTTCCTCTCAGAATTCTAAGGAGGAAGCAAATGAAAAGGCACAATTTCAGGATGAATTATTGATTTTTATCCCTTCATCAGGGTGAAGTCTGACATGTGATGTAATAGATGCATTGTCCAATATGGTAGGCATTAGCCACATGGGGCTATTTAAATTTAAATGTAATTAATTAAAATTAAATAAAATCTAAAATTCACTCCACAGATGCACAGGCCACATTTCAAGTACTCAGAAGCCACAAACGAACATTTCCATTTTGTAGAAGGTTCTATTGGAAACACAAGTCTAGAATGCTGGTTCCAGCCATTGAACCCTAATTCAAGATAAGAGTTTTCTTTACTCTCCATTGGTTTGGTGCTTTCCCCTATCCATCCACACTGAGTTCCCCTGTCTTGACAATTAGTTTTTATTTTATATTTCACGTGATTTTCTCTCTAGGTACTATTTCAGTCCCTACCTAGTGTTCAGATGTCTATTCTATTTTTATGATTCTGTGAGTTAGCTGGGCTCCATTGGTTCTTCTTCTTCACATCATATCCTTTAGGATCCCTTGTGAGACTGCAGTCAGCCAGGAGCTTCACATGAACTGGAATGTCCAAGGTGGCTTCACCTCCATTCTGGGCACCTCAGCTGGGATGATGGAATGGCTGGGAGTTGACTGGGTCTCTTTCTCTCTTACATTGTTGTTCAACTCTTGTTTCACCCTGCAAACAAGTGAAAGCAAAAGCTGCCATGCCTCTTAAGGATTGGACCTATAGAACTTGCCCAGCATGGCTCCCAGCTCAGTCTGTAGGTTACAGCAAGTACCAAGATCAGCTGGAGTTCAAGGAGAGGGGAAGCAGTCTTCACCCCGTGGTGGGAGGAACAGTTATCTTTGCAGACAATCTGTTACACTATCTAATCCCCTTTTGGTCATCACATATGACAGTTCTTAAAGATAAATATATAACATAATTATATAATGAATAACAACAAACTTTACTTTACAGTTTTTACATGCAGTGATATATACTCATAAATAATATTTCCACAGCTTCCAAGAACCAGAGGTAGAATCATTATAAACCGAGATGCTTAAAAGAAATCCTTAGATGGGCAGTTCATAAGTAAAAGAAATGTGTGATACAAAATTCATTCATTAAAAAACAAGATATGTTTACAAATTACATTTTCTATAATTAGAACATCAGTGACTTCAGGATGAGAATGTGTGTGTGAGGAGAGGTGGGGTTCAGGATAATATAAGTTTGTGAGAATATATACTTAACCAACTTTTCAGAGGACATTTAATAATATCAAAATTTGAAAGGCATATCATTTAAGGCAGCATTTCTATTTATAGGAATTAACCCTCGTTTTAGTAAATCTTTAGTCAAACTCCCTTTTAACTCACTCCATATATTTCATTATCTTTTGTCTCTTGAGGAAAAAAGAAATATCAAATTATGAGATAACAATTGTTCACAAATAAGTCATATCAGGATCAGTATACTCCTTTCTTAAAAAGAAATTTCAAATTATTCCTACAAATTGAGCATGTAATGATTGCAGAGTTTATGGAAAATCTCCGTTAAAGAAACTGATCCAGCACGATGTTTATTATTACTTTAACAAATTAGCATGAGGGATTTTGGACATCCCAATGATTTCTATCTTAAGAAAGGTAATTTAAAAAACCAGAAACTACTCACCCTTTGATGATCTCACTCACCTGTAGACAAAACTCTCCATAATCATCAACATGGTGAGCCCAGATAGTTCAGATATTTGAAACAATTCTGCTCACCAGCAGTGGACTGAAGCCAATGTGGTAATATCTGAATATTGAATAATGTTGCTTTGAGTAAAAAATAAATAATAACTCTTTTTAATTAGTTTCTGGGTCTCTTGGGGCCCCGAAAGGTATGCCCCATTACTTATTACAACCAAAGTTAGTACTTGCTTAGAGAGTAATCCTTGATTTTCAAGCACCTAATTCAATTTGAAAGATAAACTCACATAGTAATGCAAAGATCTCCTTACTGGACTAATCGTTGCAGGATTGTTTGCAGTAAGGGAAAAAGGAAACAGTCCTAGTAGGAATTGTTACCTGGACGATGTACATCCATGCAGTGGAATGATAATATACGTAGCCATTAAAACAAAAATGTAGAACTATATATGCTTGTATAGAAAGATGTGCAAGATATATTAAGTGAAAAAAGAAGGATGAAGATGATGCAAAATATGTATTCATTTAAGTTGAAAAAAATGGGTGAGTGTATGTGTGTGTTTGAAAATAGGCAGAAGTTTTCTGAAAAGAACTCTGTAAGAAATTTAATAGTGGTCATCTCTAGAAAGGGTTGAGGATAGGGGAAGTTTTACTTTTAACTATACGTTTCTTATTATTTGATCTTTAAAAAAAATAAGAAAAGTATTACTTTTACAATTAAAAACCTAATCAAATGGAAAAGAAATAAAACAATTGGCAGAGAAAAGGAAGAAAAAATTTAAAGGTAACGTTTTCTAAAACAATCCCATATGAATATAATTAAATGATTATTGTAATCTAAAGTACATGGGAGTTGATGGCTTTATGATACACAAGAAGGCGTTTAGAGCCAGAGAGATCCAAGATTAAATCCCAGCTACCCAGCACTTAAAGTAGACCTCTAGACAAGTCACTTAAGCTTTCAGAAATTCAATTTTCACATCTGTCAAATGGATATAATTATACTTTTCTTTTAGTCTTGCCAGGAGGACAATTATGTTAGTAAAATACTTCACATACTGCCTGTCCCACAGTATTTGCTCAGTAAAGTGTTGCTGCTGTCATTACATTATACAGAAGATTCATGGACTTGAGAAAGTTTCAACTTTAGTTTCTACATTTGAAACTAGTACCTAAAAATTAGTACCTATTACACTGACTACAAAGAGATGAGCTCAAACAATTAGCAAATGGTATTTTTAATATCTCTGCAAAATTTCCTAAGAACTATCCTTGGGGGGTGATTTCAAACTCACGGAATAGAGGAAAAGTATGTTTTTGTTAAATTCACTCCATGATCAGCCTACAAAAGACAATTCTAGTCGAATGTCCTCTCAATGCCATTCTCTTCTTATACTTTGTTGCTCACAGCCTTCTTAGTTGATTTCTACTTTGAAGACTGCTGACTCATCCTTGGGCTCTTGACGGTTTACATCTTAGCAAACTTAATTTAGTCAGAAATCACCCCTCAGACCATGTTTTTTCTTTTTTTTTAATTACGTAAAAATTTTTCTTATGGATTGTATTAGTCAAGGTTCTTCAGTGAAACAGAACTAGAAGGACATATCTATATATCTATATATAGATGTATGTGAAATTTCACATATATAGATATATATCTGTATATGTGAAATTTATTATAGAAATTGGCTCACACAGTATGGAGGCTGAGAAGTCCCACAATCTGTCATCTGCAAGCTGGAGAACCAGGAAAGCCAGTGGTGTAATTCAGTCTGAGTCAGTAGGCCTGAGAGTGAGGGGAGCCAATGGTGTAACTCCCAGTCCAAGGCCAAGGGCCTAAAACCAGGAGGCCACTGATGTAAGCCCCAGAGTCCCAAGAACCCAGAGCTCTGATGTTTGAGGGCAGAAAGTATGGGTGTCCAAGCTCAAGAAGAGAGGAGAAATTTACCCTTCTTCCTCCTTTTTGTTCCATTTGGGGCCCCAGAGATTGAGTGATGTCAGCCTACATTGGTTAGGATGGCTCTTCTTTACTCATTCTACTGAATCAAGCGCTAATCTCTTCCAGAAACACCTTCAAAGACACACTCAGAGATAATGTTTAACCAGCTATCTGGGCTCCCTTAGCTCAGTCAAATTAACACAAAAAATTAACTATTACATGTGTTTTCTAATTTCATTCTTAAAACATTCCTATCCATCCACAACTGTATATATTAGATTATTTTTTCCAAAAATAATAGACATAAAAATATTGTCTATTAGTGGTTAAGAAAACGGAGTCTTTGTTTATGTTTGACAAGAACTCTGACAAAATACCAGGCCAAGTTTCCATATGAAGACAAGCAGCTTGATTTATTTATCATATATATCTTCATGAGTAGAAAGAGGTAGTTAGTATAAAAATATTAAAGTAGATTTCTCAGTCTTCTTAATTTACCCTATGAGCAAATTTTATAAAATAAAATTTAACCCATAAACTCTTTAGTCCACATCTCTGATAGATATCACTAGATGTGCCAACTTAACAACAATTCCTTAATGTCATTCAATACACAGCCTATGTATGAATGTTTCTGGTGCCTTAAAATATATTTTGAATCAGAGTTGAAACAAGATCTGCATATTATGTTTGGCTATATGTCTCTTAAATATATAAAAACAAAACTTACAGATGTAAAAAGAGGAATATCTGAGTCCACAAGGATAGAAAATTTACATGCTTCTTTTACTAGGTGCTAAAACAAGCAGTAAAAATCCATCCTTGTCCACTGTTTGTGAAAATGTAAATCGGTACAGCCATTATGGAAAGGAATTTCTCAAAAAATGAAAAATAGAGCTACCATATGATCAGTAATCCTACTCCTGGGTATATATGTGAAGGAAACAAAATCAGTATCTGGAACAGATATCTGAG
>NW_006438113.1:19456619-19462047 GCF_000325575.1 Pteropus alecto | reverse complement strand
GCTCATTTAAAAATTTTATATGGAGAAGCAATGACCTAAAATGAGCCCAGACATGATTTTATCACTTATTTTTTTATTGTAGAAAAATACACATACACATAACATAAAACTTACCATTTTAACCATTTAAAAGTGTATATTTAGTACAGTGGCATTTAGTATATTCACGATGTTCAGTAATCATCATCACTATCTATTCCAGAATATTTTTATCACCTCAAAAAGAAATCCCAAACCCATTAAGCAGTTAATCCTCATTATCCTTTATCCCCAGCTCCTAGCAACCAGTAATCTGCTTTCTGTTTCTGTGAATTTAGATATTCTGGACATATCATATAAATGGAATCATACAGTATGTGGCCTTTTGTGTCTGGCTTATTTCAGTTAGCATAATGTTTTTAAGGTTCATTCATGTCATAGCGTATATCAGAATGTTACAATTTATGGCTAGACAATATTCTGTTGTATGGATATGTCACATTTGTTTGTCTGCTCATCAGTTGCTGGATTGTTTCTAACTTTTGGATATTGTGAATAGTGCTGCTATGAACATTCTTGTACAAATTCTCATTGGAACAACTGTTTTCAATTCTTTTGGGTATAGTCTTTCCAGGAGTGGAGTTATGTGGTAGTTGCTGAGTTATATGGGAATTCTATATTTAACTTATTGAAGAACTGTAAAACTATTTTCTACAATGGCTACACCATTTTACATTCCCATTGGCAAGAAAATACTCCAATTTCTACACATCCTCACCAACATTTATTTTTGTTTTGTTTTTAAATTATAGCCATCTTAGTGGATATGAAATGATAACTCATTGTGATTTTGATTTACATTTTCCTGATGACTAGTGATATCGAGCATCTTTTCATGTGCTTATTGACCATGTCTATACATTTTTTGGAGAATGTCTTTTTAAGTCATTTGCCCATTTTTAAATTGAGTTGTTTGTTCTTATATTGTCTAATTAAAAGAGCTTTTTATATATTCAAGATACTAGATCTTCATCAGAGATATGATTTTCAAATATTTTCCTATTCTGTATGATTTTTATTCTCTTGATAATGTCTCTTGATGCTCAACAGTTTTTAATTTTGTTGAATGCCTAATTTATCTATTTTTTCTTTTGATGCTTATGCTTTTGGTGTCATCTCTAAGAAATCATTGCCAAATCATAGGTTATAAAGACCCACTACTAGTTTCCTTGGGCTGCCATAACAAAATGCCCCAAAGTGGGCAACTTAAAACAACAGAAACTTATTCTCATGGTACTGGAGGCTAGAAGTCCCAAAGTGCCACCAAAGCCATACACTCTTTGACAACTCTGGGGGAGATTCCCTCTTTGTCTCTTGCAGCTTCTGGCATTTGCTGACAATGCTTGCATTCTTTGGCATGTAGATGTGTCACATAGCCAGCTTTTCTCAGGGTGTCTTTACATCATCTCCCCTCTGTGTGTGTCTATCTTTGTGTCCACATTTTCCCTTTTTATAAGGACACCAGTGATGTTGGATTAAGGCCTACCCTCATGATTTCAGTTTAACTTGATTACCTCTATAAAGATTCTCTTTCCAAATAAGATTACATTCTGAGATACTAGGGATTAGAATTTCAACGTATCTTTTGGGGAGACACAATTCAACCCATAACAACCTCTTAGAGTGTTGATTGTTTCCTTAAACTGATATCCTAGTTCCAGGTGGCAGAAAGTAATTTATCTACCTGTAAATATTTTTTAAAAAATCCCTTTGTGTAGCAACTTATTTGCCCTGAGAGATTTCCTGGTTAGGCAAAATAAAGGCAAGGTCTTTGCTTTAGTTCTTCAGGGAGTGATCAAACAGGTCGAAACAGACAACCACAATCAAGGTTAGCTCTGCTCCCACTATAGGCTGCTGTCTTCTAGACCAGCACTGAGCTGTGGACAGGGGCATGGGGCAAGGGTGGGTTAAAATGCTACGAAGAATTCCTGCCACATTTCAGTTGTTGTTTTCTTGATTGTTTGCTCGGTTGCTGTAAATCATTGACTATTTTCTAGAGTTCTGAAAAAGTTGATTCTGACAGTTTTTGTCAGTTTTTCAGTGTTTCTGTTGAGACATAATTTCTTACTGTGCCATTTTCCTGACATTCTTCAAACAAATTTAAGAAGTAGAATAACATAGGTGCTTGCCATAACAGTTATTAAGAGTTATAAAACCAGAATAATAAGATAGTGTGGTTTTGTTTTAGGATTTTTCAAATTGAACAATAGAAAAGAAGAGGAAACATGAAGGTAGGCTTCCATAATATTGTCAGGGTTCCATTTTTTAGTTTGATTGATGGGTACCAATTCCTACATACAGGTTTTTTTGAATGTATTAAATATGGCATAATGACATGTGTTTACATTCTAACTACTTGAACACTGAGAATGACATTTCTAGATAACCACTGGATTAAGGATGATTTCAAAACAAATTATGAACTATCTAGAAAGATTCTCTTTCCAAATAGGAAAGGAGTTCACTTCTCATCAAAACCCTAGGCTGCTGCAAAAGCTATACCAAGCTGTACTAAGGAGTGAAGATGTTAGCCTTAAATGCTTTCATTATTAAAACAGAAATAACGAAAAGAAAAAAGGATTGGATTCATAGTATATATCTTAAGAGTATTGAAAAAAAACCAACAATAGAAACCAAGAGATGGAATTTTAAGATAGGAAAGAAAAAATTAATAAATATAAAGCTAAAAATTGTAAAGGTAAATAATACTTTCAAAATAGAAAAGATCAATAAAATTAAACTCCTCTGGAGTCTGATTAAGAAAAAATAGAGTTGATAATACAGATTTTGCTCAATTTTAAGAAGGAAGCAAACAGGATTCTCTGATGGAAAAATAGCTACAGTGATTAAAGATAACATGTGGGGGGAAATTTTCCTAATCTAAGAGTGAGAAGGACCCAGTCTAGGTCTAGAACATTTGGGGTGTTGATGGGAAGATTTCTAGGATATTTTTGAGGTCAGAAAGAGTATGGTGTGTTAAAAAATTCAGTTTTCCATGTCTAGGACTCAGCAAATAAGGATCACATGAGGTAGATTAGTGGCTGAGTGAATTAATGATGTTACAGAATCTGTCTTTCTTTGCAAGTAGCCACGAGTTAGTGACAAGAGGAAAAATAAACAATATATATTATTATGATGATATATACCTTAAAATATATTATATGCAGGTGCAAACTGGATAACAAGTCCTGGATAATTTCTGAACACAATTCCAAAGGGAGAATTATTTTTCCTCTCTCTCTTGTGTAAGTTTGCAACTCAGGGAATTCTACTTGCTTTGCTTATATCATCATGCAGCTTAACACTTGTGTTAGTCACTTCCTATGTGGCCAATCTACTATGTAGATAAGTTGGATCCCCAGAAACCAGGAAGTATATGAGTAATCTCTGTGATGCTCTTGCTCATCATGCATTAGTGATTTGAATACTAATTACTGTTTATAAAACAGGAGGAGAAACAGGAATGAAATGGTGGTTGATTTTCATCACCTGATAGTAAAAAACATACCACAATGTTATTATAAAAAATAACATCCTACTGTCCTTTCATCTTGCTAATTTAAAGGAATGAGTCTTTACCTCATTCTACATGGAAAGATTTGGAGCAGATGACAATTAATAAAATATGGTTTCAAAAGGGATAAAAGTAATGAAACCCATACTTCTTTTTTTAATTTTAACTTTATTTTTTATTTATTTTTAAATTTTATTTATGTATTTTTTATTAAGTTTATTAGGGTAACATTGGTTAATACAATTATATAATTTTCAGGTATACATTATTATTTGACATCTGTATATTCTATTGTGTGTTTACTACCCAAAGTCCAGTTTCCTTCAGCTACCATATATTTGATCCCCTTTACTCACTTCACCCTCCCCCTACCCACCTCTATTTGACCACCTTTAACCGTCTACCTACCCCCTCCTCCCCCACTCCCACTAGTCTCTAGTCCATGAGTCTCTGTTTGTCCTGTTCATTTGTTGCTTTTAGGTTTATATCCCACATATAAGTGATATTATTAAACACAGGACTTTTAAAGGTACCCCTTGGGATTTGCGACGACTGTGTTCATTTTATAATTGTGATCATGCAACAAGAGTATAGGGCTTTTATCATTGTGTCATTATAGTCCTTGCACTTACGGTGTACCAAAAGGTGATTTGGTTCTCTTCCCATTTTAAAAGATGAAGAAACTGAGATACAGTGAATTTGATTTAGGAAAGTAGAGCCTCTTGACCCAAGTTTTTCTCTATCCCCTTGTTCACTGCTGCTCACTTTTCAACTCCTTCTAGATTATTTTTATGATTCTCTGAATCTCCAGCTATGTCCTGGAAGAACCACCCTCACAATTCCTTTTATTTGTGTTAGAAATTTGTCTAAACCACTGAGTCAAGATTCTTCAAGACTGGTTTTCTTATTTCTACACCATTGCCCATGATCATTTCTTTATCTTAGCTCTTCAGTTCGATATCACCTTTGATCCAGAAAAATAGCTATCCCCTGATTATTTTTCCCTTCATATTTGTTTTTCTTTCTTCAGCCCGTAGGTTTTGTCAGTTTTGACAGTCGCTCAGAAGCAGAAGCTGCAAAGAATGCTTTGAATGTGAGTACTAATGATGTAATCATTGGGGGCTTCCTTATGAGGTGAGGAGAAGTGACAGAACCTCAAATGGAAGGAATATGACTTCTCAATCTAACATCAATTTAATTAGCCCTCTAAAGAGATTTTTCCTAGAATTGTGGTCAGATGTACAAGCTATTAAATAACATTTTGCTCTTCTCTAGCTTTCACTATAATGCTCAAAATACCTGATGATGTGGGTCTCACAGCCCAGTTATATCTCAATGGTGGTACAGAGCTTAGTTTGGCCATCATTATACTCTTGATGGCTAAGGCTAAGCCAAGAGTAGATCAAAATCTTGATTTTCCTTATTTCATAAAGTTTTCATTTTATGTATGTGGCTTTTTGTTTTTTAAACAGGTCATAGTCTTTATTCTGATTGATAAAAAACATGCATATATGGTTTTCCCAAAGACATTCTGTACTATGATATAAAAGACATTCTGTACTGTGATATAATAAGTGATAGTAAACTATAATTGAATAGAAATAGCTGTATTTGGTTTGTAGGCATCTTGTCTGCCATATGTTGTGAGACTTTAACCAGCTTTACTTCAGTAAATATTTTTCCCCTTTGATGTGTTGAGAAACAAAACAAGAGAATCAAGCTAAGAGAGGGGTGGAAGGAAGCCGATTTAATTTAGTTCTAGATGCTGAGAGCTGATCCTCAGGTGAGGAGTCTCAGTGAAGAATCTGGCTCCATCCTGCTCCAGGTGTTTGGCCTAAGCAGCTGTGAATGAGGACTGAGTAATGCTGCCAAAAG
>NW_006438113.1:19447199-19456513 GCF_000325575.1 Pteropus alecto | reverse complement strand
TGTGCCAGAGACTTATCGGTTCTAGTAGCGCGCGTTCCTGTGGAGTCTCTAGGGTTTTCTGTATAGGGAATCATGTCATCCGCAAAAAGCGACAGTGTGACTTCTCCGTTTCCTCTTTGGATGCCTTTTATATCTTTCTCCTGTCTGATGGCCCTCGCTAGGACCTCCAGCCAGTGTTATTTGAATAACAGGGGCAATAGTGTACGGCCTTGCCTTGTTCCTGATCTTAGAGGAAAGGTTTTTACACCATACCATTAAGTATAACGTTGGCTGAGGGTTTGTCATAGATGGCCTTTATATTATGTTAAGGTACTTTCATTCTATACCGATTTTGTTAAGTGATCATAAATGTGGAGGGTATGGGGGGAGGGGCCCTCTGGGTTGGGGGTTTGGGGCTGCAACTCAGCCTCAGTTTTGCATCTGGGGCCGGTAGAACTGTTGTGTTGTTTGTTTTTGGTCCCATCCCACTTCTCTGCTTTCTTCTTTGATGACTGGGCCCTAGTGCCGGCTGCTAGAAGTTCTAGCACTTCTGGCTGATCCATGGGGGCTGTGGCTCAGCCTCAGTTTTGCAACCGGGTCCGGTAAAAATCAACTGTTGTTTGTTTTTGGTCCCATCCCACTTCTCTGCTTTCTTCCTTGATGACTGGGCCCTAGTGCCGGCTGCTAGAAGTTCTAGCACTTCTAGGCAGGCTGATCAGGGAAGGTGCACACCTTCTCCCCTCCCCCTCCTCTTGCAGGGAGCTCTAGAGGCTTCAAGGCGTAGCTTCAGTCTCAGCAGCTTTTGCTCAGATTCACCTGGAGCTCTGCAGTGTTCGTTCTCGAAGAGTATGGGGGTAGGGGCCCTCCAGGTTGGGAGTTGGGGGCTGCAGCTAGTCCTCGGTTTTGCAACCAGGGCCAGTAAAAATCAACTTTTGTGTTTCTGCAGTCCCATCCTGCTTTTCTGCTTTCTGCCCTTTTGACCGGGCCTTGCTGCTGGCCGTGTAGAACTCATAGGACTTCCAGGCAGGGCTGTTCAGAGAAGTCACTGCACCTATTCCCCTCCCCCACTTCCTGCAGGGAGCTCCAGTGGCTGTGAGAGGCAGCTTCTTTATTTCTCCCAGTCCACCACCCGACACTCACCCGGAGTTCTGACCTGTGATAGCTCTTATGCGCAGATCTCATGCTCAGACGTGCTGGTGTGCAGTTTGGATGTTTTTTGTTGAGTTTTAGATGTTCAGCTTATTGTTGTTTCAAAGAGAGAGATCTGTGGACGTCTCCCACTCCGCCACGTTTCCTATAATTCGAGACCCATACTTCTAATATCTCTTCTAATCATCAGACCTCTATATACAAAGACTTATTCATTAGATTCACCTGGATATTTTCAAACTTGAAAAAACTAAAGTCATTCATGGTGTGTTCTTTTCACAGTAGAATCAAGACAGAAATTAATAAAAAAAAAATAAATCTAACTAGAATAAAGTCAACTGCTTGATAATTAAGCACTTTAAAATTAATTAATTTGACAGTTTCTAGGAAATTAATTAATTAAGCACTTTAAAATCAATTAATTGAGACAATTTCCTAGAAAAATATAACTTTCTAAAACCGTCAGAAGTAGAAAATATGAATAACTCAATATCTTTTAAAGATATTTAAACCAGTATTTAAAAATCTCCTCCAAAGTAAACTTTAGGCTCATATGGTTTCACTAATAAATTCTTGCAAAAATTTAAGGAAAAAAAATAACACAAATCTTGTGCAAACTCTTCCAGAAAATAGGCAACTATTTTTCTAATGCAACTTTTATGAGACCAGCATAACCACAGTTCCAAAACCTAACAAGCACATTACAAGAAATTGCAGATCAATCTCTCGTGAACATCTTTAACAAAATAATAGACGATTGAATCTAATGATAAATAAATTGAGCTTATTCTAGGAATGCAAGATTTCCCTAGATTTAAAAATTGACCCAACCGCATTTAGGTTAAAAAAAGGAGAACGGTTACATGAACATCTTAATAGATGCAGAGAGACAATTTGACAAAATTTATCTCTCCCTCATTTATTATATGTAAAAAAAAGAACTTCACAAACTGAGAATAAAAGGCAAGTTTCTTAAACAAATAAAAAATATTACAACCCCCCACCCCAAGCAAACATCATACCCAACAGTAAAATATTAAAAACCTTCCTTCTGCAATTGGAAATAAGACAAGGATGCCAGCTACTTATATTCAATATTTAACTGGATGTCCTTGCCATTGCAATATATATTTTTAAAAAGGTCTTAGGACTTGGAAGAAAGAAAAGAAGCATGGTTATATGCCAAGAAAATCCAAAAGAATTTATAAACTATTTGAACTAATAACTGAATCTGCAGTGTTGCTAGATACAAGATCATTGTTTAAAAATCATTTGTATTTCTATATATTATTCACAAGCAAGTATAAGTTATATTTTAAAATATGCTATAACCTTAGTATTAAAATATAAACTACATAAGAATAATTCTAACAAAAGATTTGCAATGCCCCTACATTGAGAACTATAAACATCCTTGAGAGAAACAAAATATCTAAATACATTTAGAAATAAACATTTAACGTTTAGAAAGCTCAATACTGTAAAAATGTCAACTCCTCCTAAATGAATCTATAAATTAACACTATCCCAATCAAAATCTTAGCAGAATTTTTTTGGAGACATTGACAAACTGATTCTAAAATTTATATGGAAATGCAAAGGGCTGAGGATATCTAAGGAAATTAAAGAGGAAGAGCAAACCTAGAAGATTTATTCTACTTGAGAAAATCCATGATAAAGCTATAGTAATGAAGACGTTATGGGATTGACACAAAGTTATATAAACTAACCAGTGAACTAGATTAGAGAGCCTACACATAATTGGTCACTGGATTCATGCCAAAGGCAAAAAATGCAATGGGTGAGAGAACAGCATTTTCGATAAATGTTGCTTGATTAAATGTATATGTGAAAAAATATCTGGACCCCTTCCCATGCCATCACTCAAAAAACTAATTCCAAATGGATCGCTCATCTAAATGTAAAAACAAAACAATAAAGATTTAGAGGAGAATGTAGGAAGGCATCTTCATAACCTTGGAGTAGGCAGAGATTTTTTAAACAGGACATAAAGGCCCTAACCATAGAGAAAAAAATCCTCATATGTATAATGACGAAAGACTCATATCTAGAATATGTACAAACTGTTACTAATCAATAAGAATAAGACCAACGACCCAAGAGGAAAATGGACAAACGATTTTAACAAACACTTCACAAGAAGATATGCAAATATTCAAAAAACATGTGAAAAACATTCTTCAGCCTCATTAGCCATCAGGGACTTATAAATTAAACCACAGTGGGATGATCCCTACACACCTACCAGAATGGCTAGCTTAAAGTCAGGAAATTCCAGGTGTAGCACTTTGAATTTTCATACACAGCTGGTGGGTTTGCAAATTGATAAAACCATTTCGAATATTGTTAGGCAGTATCTACCAAAACTAAAAAGGGTACACATGATAGGATTTCATTTACATGAAGCACGCAGAGGCAGGTATAATCCATGGTGTTGGAAGTCAGAATGATAGTTACCCTAGGGAAGGACGGGACAAGTTAATAAGAATATGAATGAGTGTTCTGGGAAGCAGAGAATTGCTCTGTTTCTTGATCTGGATGCTGGTCATATGGGTGTATCTAGTTGTGAAAATTCATTAGGATTTACACTTATGATATGAAAAGTTTTTATATGTATATTCATCTCCAGTAAAAAGTTAAAAGTAATCTAACAACTCAGTTTTAGAGAGGAATTAAATTAGAAAGTAGACACTGAAGAACACTACTTACTTTCACCTTAGAATAATAATGATAAAAAGAAGCTATCTTCTTAACTCACCTTATGAACTGCTTACTAAAATACATCTGTTAGCACAGCCTAGTAAATTCTGTACTGCTACGGGGGCTGGTAGTGGGACAAAATCCTTCTTTTTTCCCAATCAGAAGAATTACTTCTATAGCCTATATTTTATTTTCAAGTTTAGTTCTCCCCTGCCTACAGTTATAACTTTTCTTTTTTTCCTCTCCGCCTCTAAAAACAAACATAATTTTCACCTAAATAGTAGAATAAAATTGCCTATTCTAGGTTCTAGAAAACAGCTCCTATTTTGACAGAGCATCAGTTCCGTAATTTATTCTTCACAGCATTACATAATTCAAACTCATTACCTAACAATCCCCCTATTTTAACTGCATCTTTTTTTTTTTCCTGTATATTTTATTCCATAGCAACATGCTTTCTAGCTCTCCCACAACCATTTCACTGAGGGGAGATGTCGCAAAGGTTTCTCTTCACATTATAAACTACCAAGAAAGGAACGGATTTGAAGCTTCGTGAATAAGAGACACTGAGAACTAGTCATTCATTGCTCATTCAACGATTAGTTTTTAAGGGCCCTCAGAGTGCTAAGCAATGTTCTAGGTACTAGAAGTACAAAGTAATATGGTCAAGCATGTAGGTTCTGAATTTAGGTAGCCTGGGTTCAAATGCTAGCTATATAAATTGACATCTTTAAAAATGATCCGTTTACTTTACCTATACATGACTCAGTTTATTCATTTATGAAGTACAGATACCAGTAATGCCTTTTTCCTAACCTTGTTAGGAAGGCATATAATGTGAAAATCTCTTAGAACTATCCTTGGCACGTGGTATATGTAAGCTGTTATTACCAGAAGAGACGACAGTTAATATTTGCCAAATTGCCTATTGAAAGACTTTTCACCAGGACTGCCTGCCATGTCCTCTCCCCTAACTACTACCTGTCATCCATGCTAGCAAAGGAAATGACAAATTCATTAACTGGATTAGCAACTAGGATTGTGGTACTGGAAAATCCTCAGTCCACCCCAGCTCCTGCTTTTTACAAATGAGGACACTAAATAAAGCCCAGAGACACTGCCCGAGCTTGAACTGAATCTCACGCAACTAATTAGGGGATAAACTGGTATTAGACCTTGGGTCTCTACATTCCTAGTCCAGGCCCAGGGCTGGAAAAACCCGCAAACTGGAAGATTAGCCTATTCTCTTGTCTGGATCCCATTTGACACCACCAAAGTTGCAAATCAGTCACACTCCTTCTAGTTGGTGGGGGTGGAAGATATGGGGGGCACCTTGCTGTAAGTTGTCTATTTTTAGCCTCTGTATACGGCCTGCTCTCTGCAGACTCGCTCGGGCTAACAGACTGCTGTGGGATTTAAGGCACTCTCCATGCTGTTGCTTGGTGGTTGCCATGCCAACGAAATTAATGGAAATAGAGTTTTCTAGTAGATTATTCTTGTGGAGGCTTTAAAGCAAGATTACAGCTCCAACTCTGAAGCTTAAATGATGCAAGTGATTAGTCCTGGTATATAGTAGGTGCACCATAATACTTGTTGAAAAACAGAATGAATGAATACATGAATGAAATTAGTTGCATTAGGGAGCTGAAGATGTAGCAGCAGAGAACTGACCTGCTACTTAAAGTCAATATTTAAAGTAAGTCTGGAGCAAGATGACTCATATCCTCTCTGGATTTTCATAATTACCTGACACTGATTTGTCTGATTCCAAAGGACTGTCTCTGATCTTCAGGCCACTAACTAGCTCTGCAACCTAGGGGGCTCTGACTGCACACAGATGTTTGTTGCAGACATGGAAAAAGTAGCAAGAATCTGACCCAGGACACCACTTACAGGCCTTTTATGAGGGGAGCTCATTCACATCTGAGAGGGTCGGTGTTCAGTCCTTCTAAGGATGCTTTTTGGCAAAGGTAATCACCATATTTAATGAATGCATTTTTTTATTTAAACAGACTGGTTCAAGAAACCCTTGTTTGAAAGGCCATCCTCTGGCCACAATGAGTGAACGTTATCAGAGAAGCAGAGGGTCAAGGGAACGCATAATTCTTTGTTCAATTTCCAGGTATTTCAGCAAAAATTCTCTGACAACCCAGCCTGATGGGTTCTTTCCCTTCTCAATGAAATCTATTTCTCTATTAACCATGGCCTTCCTTTCTCCTTCTTTCTCTTCCTCTCTCTGTCCTCTTCCTCCCTTCCTGCATAGTCTTCCATTCTGCCTTCTATTCTCTCCTCCCTTCCTCAGTGGCGGTGGAGCACAGTCTTTTGGAGTCAAAATTAGATTCAAATTCAAATTCAAAATTAGATTCAAATGCTTATTGGTGGTGGGACCTTTAGCGACTTTCATTACATCTTGAGCAGAATTTCCTCTTGTGAGCAATAGACTGCCAGTGTCTCTCTTGGATGGTTATTGTAATGATGGAATATTTCTCAAACTTTAGTGGGCATGAGAGTCACCTAGGGAGATAGGTGAAAATGCATATTCTCAAAACCCATACCTATAGATTCCAATTCATTAGGTCAAAGCCCCAGGCATCTGTATTTTAACAAGGTTCCCAGACTTCAAGGGTCCTGCTTTGAGAAACACTCCATATGCTTGTAAGAGCTCAGTAGAACAAGGCATATAGTGAATATTCAAAAGGTGAAAACTATGATCACTCTTCATTCAGTAAACATTTATTGAACATCTACTATGTACCAGGCATGATACCAGGCTCTGTAGATATGTCTCACTAAATTTCTTTTACTATGAATTTAATTTGTCCTGTATGGATTCCTTGTCCCATCTCACTAGTTGTAAGTTCCTGGAGGGGAAGATAAAGCAGCATAATGTGGTACAGAAGAACTTAGATGTCCTATTATTCACTAGCTATGTGACTTTAGGCAAGTCATTTTATCTCTTAGAGTTGTATTTTCTTAGTCAAAAACTGGAAAAGCAATGAATGTAGTGGTTAAAAGTCTAAAAGTTTGGAGACCTGGTTCTAATACTTTCTAAGTGTGTGATCTCGGGAAAGTAACTTCATTGAGCCTCAGCTTCTTCTTACACAGAAAGGGGATTCATTTGTTAAACATTCATTCCTCCAACAAATATTTATTGAACACTTTCTCTGTGACCAACACTGGGTTAGGTACTAAGAATTCATTGAGGAATAAGACAGACAGGGTCCCTGACTCACATAGCTTACAATTTAATGGTGGACACAAATATTAAATAGGTAACTACACAAACAATAAGTTCTATTGTGATAAATTCTGTTGTGGTACATTTAACTGGCTAACTTAGCCTGGGACTTCCTAGGAGAGGGGATACTAAGGAATGAGTAGGCATTACCTGGAAAAGAAGGACCTGAGATGGGAAGAAGCTGGACTCTTTTGAAGAAGTAAATTGATACTTGTGTGGATGAAACTGAGTGTACAAGGTCCTCCCACCACCTCATAGGCGTTGAAAGGATTAAATGAAATATTTAAGTGCTTAGCACAGCGCCCAGCACAAACATAATCATCATAGAGATAACATACCTTCTGATTTGCTGTAGACAACGTATGAAGTACTATGTAAACCAAAGGTTCTCAAATTTGTATTCCTCAGAATCACCTGGAAGGCTTTTTAAACCAGATTGCTGGGTTCCACATCCAAAGTTTCTGATTCAGTATATCTGGCCTGAGACAGATAATCCACAATTCTACTGTAACAAGTTAGCAGGTAATGCTCATGGTGCTGGGCTGGGGGTAGGGGTGGGTCTGGGAACAATTAGTGTAAACTCTAGGGTCCTAAGTGCCTGTCAATCAAAGTTGAATTTCCTTAGACCCTGCACAGGACAACCTCTCCAGAATTATTTGACAATACTCTTTAGATTTTTAGGGTGAGAAATGTCCTCAAAAATCCCCATCCCTTCATTTATACAGGAGAGGATCTCAAGAACCAGAGAAGATGAGGACGCTGCCTAAAAATGAGAGGAGCCTGAACCCAAGAGCCTTTCCTCTCAAGAACCTACCTTTGGTGTGTTTTGCCCTGAGGCAGATAGATGCAAGGCCGTCCCTGAGAGCGACTTACCCTGTATGCTCCTCACATTAGCTAGATGACCAAGATGACCTGGACTTCCATTACATGTATCTTGCACATGTAAAATTTTTTAGCAAATGAATTTTTTTTTTTTGAAATAAACATATTTTTGAGTTACATGACAAATTCAGTAAAATATAATCTTTTCAAAGAGAATATATCCTGGCACAATTGCCTGTCACGCTTTATGTGGAAGTGGAAACATATTAGTTCCTCTCATCTTTTATTTTTTTTTTAAATAGGTGTTTAGGTCTTGTAGTAATATTAATAATGGGAATGGAAACGATAGCTGATGTTATCAGTGCATGTCTGGGTCAGAGTACTTTACACTCATCACCTCATTTGATCCTCACCACCATATGAAGAGATAGGTCCTGGTTATCTCCATTTCACAGATGAGGAATCCAAGGCACAGAAAAGTCTAGTAACTTGATGCAAGTCCTAGTGCCAGGATTTGAATCCTAGAACTAGGATTTGAATCAAGGCTGAATCCAGAGCTTAGGCTCTTAATTACATTGATGTGATGATTCATTTGTTAAAAAAAAAAAAAAATCATTGTTGAAATCAGAAACAGTAAGCTCTGAGGACAAAGACACCCTGAGGAGTCAAGACAACGCATTTAAATAACGGTCTGCAGATGAATAATAGCTCCTTTGGACAAGGAAATGCAACAACTTTTATTTTGGTTTCATATTTCAAGAGTTAGACTAGAAATATCCCCAAACAAGTTTTGTTTTGTTCTGTTTTAAAGCTGAGTCATTAGGGTCCTTCAGAAGGAAAGAAACCTCTAGGATAAATCTTTGCTTCTGCGGAGAGGGGGCGTGTCCCTCAGAGATGGGGATGCGGATAACGGGTCTCGTTTCTTTATTTATTCACAGCCTTTATACTTTACTAGATTTAGTTCTGTTACTTAGTTCTGTCCGTTAACTTAGCACCAGGACACTCGGCTAAGGAGGCTAGAGTAGGTTCTCTAGGTTAGTTATTTTGTGACATCCTTTCCCCATTGCTTAGGATGAAGAGGTCCTAATATAAACACCTGGACCTTTCTGCCGGCAGATTTTGGAAGATGCCCAGCCATACTTCATCCTCAACCACCCTCTTCCGCTCCCCAATAACTGTAAAGTGCAAAAAAGGTTGCCAGGGCCTGCAGAAAGCGCCGCGCCTCCGAGGCTGGCACGCTTTGCCCCTTCACTCCCCTGGGGAGCGATCCCAGCATCTCTCCCCGCGAGTCGGTGGACTCCTGAGACCGAACCCGTTCCACGACTGGGGGAGGGGAGACGGTGCTCCGGGCTGCTGGGCAGAGCAAGGGTGCCACCCGCGGGACCACAGAGCTCCGGGTCCCCCC
>NW_006438113.1:19359092-19447063 GCF_000325575.1 Pteropus alecto | reverse complement strand
CCGGCGCCGGGGTGCGCGCGGGTGGGAGCGGGCCCGACTCAGCCTGATTTACGGCTCTGCTGAAAACCGCTCTGCTCCCGCAGCAGTAGCACCGGCCGCGGCGGCAGCAGCAGCAGCAGCGCCTACAGCTGCAGCAACAAGTCGGGTAAGTGGTAGCCGCGGTGCATCTGCGCCTGCGGCCCGGCCCAGAGGGTGCGGTGAAGGGGGCCGGCCGGGGCTGGGCGGTTGGTCCCGTCCCCTCACCAACGCGGGGAGTTGGGCTTCTCAGCCCCCACCTGCAGGAACTCGTGTGCACACGAACCCACTCTGGCACCCAGGGCTGGTACGCCGCGGGGCGGGGGCGGGGGGACCCGGGACCGAGGCGGGGTCCTTGCCAGCCTGACCTGCTCAGGCAGAGGCAATTAGGGCTTTTCCTGCTAACCCTGTGGACTGGTGTTTCCGCTGGGCCTTTGAAAGCTTGCGTACTCCCGGAGTGCGTGATTACCCATTTCTCTACTAGAATGCCACCCCTTTCCCATTGCCCCCTAAAACCCGGACTTCTTCCTTTACCTCTCGCCTGTATTTGGTCAGGGTTTGTATCCCATCCCAGAAAAACGATGGTTACACAGCCCGGTGTAGCACAGGAAGAGGTTCCCCTCTCTGAGTACCAGAGGCTTGTTAACCTGGAAGCTTTGCCTAGCTGTCCGGGGACCATTTGCACCTCTGCTTTTGAAGAGGTTTAGGGCCCAATAACAACACTTTTCAGCCTAGACCCTTAGCTGAGCTCCCTCTTTTGGGGGCCCAATCCTTCTTACACTTAAGTAGAAATCGTTCCTGGCGGAAATAGATATATGCTTCTTGCGCAACTAGGTTGCTAACAGTCATCTGTTGCTAAGGCTAAGATAAATTCCTACAAGGAAATAAGAACTTGCTTTTTTAAAAAGAGTTATGCTGATACCTGCTTGGTTCAAACATTGGCCATTTCTGGAGGTTGTCATTTAATGTCTAGAGGTTGATCCTTAAAATAGGATCAGAGACAAGGCAAATACATTCAGAACACTTTTTTTTTTTCCAAGAACACTTTTAATAAAGTCTTGGCCGTGGTCCCACTTAGGTCAAATAGTATTTGACACATTGAGTTTCCAAGTTTTAGTAAAACTGGAATATGGGGGCCGTTATTGTTACGATAATACTTTGATTTATGCCATTACAGCAGTAATCAAAGGACAAAACTAAAGGCAAAATCTCAGGTTGAAAACTTTTCAGCTGATTGTTTAATGCCACTGCACCTAGTTTGAGTAATGTCTTTTCTGTTCTTGAGGAAAAATCACTGAGCTTGCTCTCTTTGACAATTCATGCTGAGTTTTTCTCATTTTTTGTATTCATGCTTATCAGGTTGTCAGTAAAATAGGGCACAGTTTTGCAGTTAGTATACTAAATTCAAGAGGGCAGGAAACTTGAATCTACTTCTGGATCTGCCATTTTCCATCTGGCTTTGAATTAATTACTTTATCCTCCTTGCTCCACTATTCTCATCTGTGAAAAGGAATGTTACCTACCTTCCTCCCCGCCACTCCCCCAAGACAGGGGCCTGCAAACTTTTTCTGTAAAGGCCAAGTAGTAAGCATTTTTTTGGCTTTGCAGGCCATAGAGTCTCTGTCTCAACTATTCACCTCTGCCTTGTAGTATAAAAACAGCAGTAGACAATACAGAAATGAATGGATATGGCTGGATTTGGCCCAGGGATTGTAGGTTTTAATTGTCACATAAGATGTTATGTGCAAAAGTCATTTGACACCAAAAGCCTCTGCCTTCATGGAGATGAGCAACAATAATCATTTCAGTAGCATTTTAAAACAGACATGTAAGCTGTTTTATTTTCCCCTACCCAGGACTTTTAGAGTAATGCAACAGAAGGCTTTTGAGGAAAGCAGATACCCCTGGCAGGAGTCCTTTGAGAATGTTGCTGTGTGCCTGCCATTCCGCTGCCCGAGGTGTGGAGACCATACCAGATTTAGAAGCCTGTCGTCGTTGAGGGCCCATCTGGAATTCAGTCACAGCTATCAGGAAAGAACCCTCTTGACAAAATGCAGCCTTTTTCCATCCCTCAAAGACACAGACCTTGTTACTTCCTCAGAAGCCCTGAAACAGGGAAAATTGCAGAGCTGTGGCAACGTGGTGAAGCAGAAACCGAGCTATGTTAACTTGTATAGCATTTCGCATGAACACTCCAAGGACAGAAAGCCATTTGAGGTGGTGGCAGAGAGACCTGTATCCTATGTGCAGACCTACACTGCAGTGGATCTCCGTACAGACTCGCTGGATGGGCCGCAGTCGAGCCCTGGACTTCCCACTTCAGACCCCAAAGCTGCTTTTGAGGCCCATGTCAGAGAAAAATTCAATCGGATGGTCGAGGCCGTGGACAGGACCATCGAGAAAAGAATCGATAAACTCACCAAAGAGTTGGCCCAGAAAACTGCCGAACTGTTGGAAGTTCGAGCAGCTTTTGTCCAGCTGACTCAGAAAAAGCAAGAAGTTCAGAGGCGAGAGAGGGCCCTAAATAGGCAGGTGGATGTGGCCGTGGAGATGATTGCAGGGCTGAGGCAGCGCCTGACAGAATCCGAGGAGGAGCTTCTCAGGAAAGAAGAGTAAGTGGCTCTGAAACAAGATGCTAACCTGATTGCTTTAGGCACCTTCCCCCAAGTTACAAGTGAATGTTAAGCAAGGCTTGGTTTTTATTACTTGCAGATACCTTGGCTGCGTTTTCATTGATAGAGCTGAATGTGGGAGGTACAAGGCTTTTAATATTATTTGCCCTCTCTCAGTATGGTCCGCAGCCTAGCAACATAAAAGTCAAAATACCTAATTCCTTCTCACCTTAGAAACTGTAAAGTACAGATAATGTTTTTAGAGAGAGGCGTAGTGCATCGTTTCTGTGGTGGGCTCCATTCCCAGCAGCCACTGGTGAGCTGGGGAATTGAATGAAAGGGCAGAAAGGGCATGTTGGGGGAGCCTTCCTTCTTGACAGTCTCCATGTAACAGAGTTAAGAACATGAGGTGCTGTCGTATTCAAGTATAAAAATATGCTCTAAGTACAAATAATTTTGGTTTCTTTGCCATTTTGGATTATCTGCCACTGTTAATTAAATGTCGATTGCTGAGACTCCATTTAATTATAATTTTTTTTTGGAAGGAGCAAACATTAGGAGACCCAGAGGAAACTTTCTGATATTGCTGTGCTTCTATGATTTAAATTTTAGAATTTTATTTTTGTAAAATAATATGTCATCCTATAGTAAGTCATGCCTGCTTACAAAGAGTTGACACTGGTTTCAGAAATTATACGTGATCAGAGAGGCTAATATTTTAAAAATCATCAGGCTTGAAAAATACGTCCTTATCAGTAAGTATAGATTCAACACAAGCCAGAATAGTATACATAACAGTGCAGTGAATTTCCCAAATGCAGAATGTTGGATTTAATTTTAAATGGAGTCTCAGAATTCATAGAATGAAAGGGCATGAAAATTGATAAATACTCTAGGAGGAAAGTTTCCAAATAATTTGAGTTCTGTTATAGAGATGGACTTCATTTCATACTTTCTTTGTCCTGTGGCAGTCTTCTATTTGTGTTGTCTCTTAAAATACAGCAATTAAAGCTTATTCCATTTGTTAAGAGGCCGAGAAACACTGTATATTAAAGGAATCATCACCTGCTGTCACTAAATGCTTACATTCTACAGAGAAGGAAAAACTGCTCTGCTCAACTAGACATTTTTTAGATTACAGAGTGAGGACAGAATTGAATCAGCCACTGATTTAGTTTGCTCTTAGGGAGATGTTCTCCAATGAAAATTGTTTATCTCTTGGCTTCTGGTGTTTCCTGGTGGGAATTTAGTGCCTTGACCCATTACTGCCACCAGGGTGACTAACATTGCAACACTGGAAAAATGGCAGATGGGGTTGCCCTATGTGCAGAGAAAAGCTTAGAATTAAATTTTATGGTATTTCTGTTTCATTCAAAAGCAGTGGATTAAAAAGGTAACCAAACTAATTGTTCACACTTACTTATTTGTTGTATTTTATTTATTATTTACACAAGTTATAATGGATCTGAAATTCGAGGTAATAGTTGCCTGGAGTATGAGAAGATAGTATGGGGACAGGGAGGATGGAGTGGTTAGAGCTAGGTTATGGTCAAGGATCTAACTTTTACTTGGGGCGATGGGTTCAAAGATGCTTTAATATTAAAAAGAAGTGGTTAACTCACTTAAGAAAAAGTGGGCCATGCATGAATTAATAATGATAATGTTTTATTGTTAATCCAGGACCAGTTGAAAAACTAATATGAGCTTGTAAAACAAAAATTAACAGGGTAAAATTGTATGTGTTAAAAGTCTTCCCTGCTCTCCAAGTATACCCTACCTCATTCTTTGGAGATAGCCACTGTTTAGTTCAGTGAATGTCCTTCTAGACCGCTCCTGTGTGCATACAGTTACCTGTACTTTATACATACATACATACAGAGTTACTGTGTTTTCCCAAATGGAGTCATGACAGGGACTGTTCTACCACTTATATGTGGAATTTGTCTTGTTTTAACATAATATGTTTTATGTTATCTTTCATGCACTAAATATAGAGTTATATCAATTCCTTTGGCTATTGCATGGTATTCCATGGTGTGGATGCACCTTGATTGATTTAGCTTGTTACTAATGAATACATGGTTTTGTTCCATTTTCCAAGTTTTAAAAATAGTGCCCTTGTTAATATCCATATCTATCTATCTTTGTTCATATTTCCGTGAGTATATCTGAGGGTAAATTATGAGTTAATTTTTAGTATGACATTTTTTGGACTACCAGGGAAAAAAAGAAAAGCAATGACATTAAAAAAAAAAAAAAAAAAAAAAACCACTTTAAATGAGAATACAGTGAAACTGTGTTAAACTTTTAAACGTAAAATAAACAGAGTCTTCATTTTTTTAAGGTTTCATTTGGCCTATCCCATCAGTTTCTGTGTTCAATCCTCAAATAATAAATCTTTCTGTCCAGAATATAGGACTGAAAGAGTCTTGTTTCCAGGAAGGACAGTGGAGCCCTTGGTCTGAGAGAGAGAGACTCAGTGTCTCTCAGTGTCCAACCTCCACGCCACTCCCCCGCTACTCCTCCTGAAATGGGAATGCAGAGCAAGCCAGCTGCTCATCTGCCACACCCTTGAAACCAGGTTGATTTGACTGAATATGCCTGGCTGGGCCCTGCCGCTTCCCTCCTCACCACTCCCTCACTTCCACCAAAGAAGTGACCTTTCAGATAAGGGAAGCTGCTGTGTGGCCAGGGCCATACCAAGAGCTGTGCTCTCTTGCTAAACCCTTTCAAATGGGTTCTCAAGGCCCATTTGTGAGAGAAAGTAGGTTGTTACTGTCCCATTCAAAATTGACTTGAACTCCGGAGACCCTTTGAGACTTGGTGGATTCAGTTGAAAAAAAAAGCAAACATCTAGTATTTAACATTCACATTAGATTTTATTGCTTATGGGTTTTTCTCCCAGCTTTAAAATCCTTTCTTTCAAACTGAAATAAAAGACTTGAGGGCCAGTTTTGCCCTGAGACCATCTATAGACTGAAATCACCTTGGATTATAGAAGTCACCTACATGCTTTTTAACAGAGATTTGTTTGAATTGACAATATTTTGTGTTGGTAAGTCTCATTGTACCTTTGTAGAGAGGTATCTACATTTCTGGAGAGCAAGTCCATAAAAGAAATTGCTCACCATCTTAACAAAGTCTGTGCAACTTTAAAAGTCCTATGAAAACAGGTATTTACTTATTCAAGAGTATTCCGTGCTATAGGGTAGCACTGCCCGTAATCAGGTAAATCAATCCTGGCCAATCTTGCAGTAAGGTAACCCTTAACGGGAAAGGGTGGATGTGTACAGGAGCTGATTCCTGGTGGAGCTGGTCACCTGGGGTTTGAAGAACATCAGTGTAATAACAGTAATCCTAAATTTAGGTAATTCTAAATCTCTGTTGGTAAGGTCGGAAAGTCCAGACTGAGCACCTGTGATGAGCCCAGCACTGTGCTAGCTGTGTGAGGGGAACAAAATTATTGGTATTTTCCCCTAAGGAGCTTATACTCCACATAGGAAGAATAACAATACCCATGAACACGTCCATGTTCAAACCCAGAGTAGTTTGAACAAGTGCTAAAATACAAGCCATGTTTTAAGTTGGTAAATAAAGATTAGATTTTTCTACGTGAAGAGCTACAATGAGGGAGTGAGGATGAGGGGCAGGATTTGCATTGGTGGCCATATAGTGACATTGAAGGACAGCAGAGAGGTGACTGTTAGAGATGACCCATGAGAGAACTGTGTAATTTTAGTACTAGAAGGTACTCCCTGTCTCCTTCAAGAAAACACTCTCTTTTTACAGATCTGGAATATAAGGCCCAGAGTAGTGGAATGACTTTACCCAAGGACAGAAATTCAGTAGCAAAGCTGAAACTGGAACCCAAATTCCCCGTCTCACTGCCGACTGCTTTTTCCATTCACTGTGTCTCAGCCAGACTTCTGAGAATGTGATACTTGCTCTAAGTGTCAAGACTTAAGTAATACCGAATCTGGCCCATTTCGGAATGGGCTCCTTTGCTATTTTGAGAGGGCTGCCAGAAAGACACCATTTATTTTTCTGATGTGATTAAAGAAAATGTCAGCTGGCATCAGAGGTGTTGGAAAACTGGGAAATGGTGGCGTCATTAAGTGTGGTTACAATATTAAGCTTCCGGAACACCAGCCCAGGGCTTTTAATTTCCAACAAGGGCTTTTAAGTTGACTCTCGGCACATCCGTGCCCAGTCAGGGTGGAGCATGTGCCACTGCCAGCCTCGGGTTGTAGTGAGGGGCCTCTTTGTAATTCTGCTCTAATTTCTAGACTGCTACCTTGTGAGCTACGATAGGCAGAATCTTTTCCCTTCTTCCTTCATCATTTGCCCTGTTCCCGGCTTGGAGTCAGCAGAAGACAACTCTTTATTGCGTGCCTGCTGAGTGCCAGGTACTGTTCTAGGTTCCGGTCAGACAGTGGTAAACCAAATGAGTCCAGTTCTTGCTTTCATGACAGGAGTAAACCAGAAGGTAAAACAGACGTTAAATCATCTCTATGATAAAAGAGGTGTATGGGGTGGCCTGAGCCAGGTAATAACCATTTAGGTTTCTATCCTAAGCTGTCTGTGGAACACTGGCCTTTGAAAGGAAAGTTTGACTTGGTAACTTGCTCTGCACAACAACCCTCTTGCTGCTTAATTTGTCTTTCTCATTTTTGATCACTGAAGCAGTGTGTTGGAGACTCGGTTTCCAGACTGATTCATAGCTAGGAAGCTGGCCAAGAAAAATCATGTTAGATGTAGCATTCAATGAGACAGGGTGGGGTCTGTTCGTTCCACATTTTAACGAATTTGTATAAATGGGGGTCCTCTCTTTCCAGGCTATGTTCCATGTAGACTTACACACTAATGTAGGAAAAACTGGATGTCAGATATGTTCTCTGAGGGATGACATGCGGTAAAATTTGGAGACCCAGGAAAATTTTCTATTTTTCTGCCTCTTGCTCCCTCCAACTCCCTACCCATCTCCGGCCTGAAGGGCTTAGAATATAAGCATTGATTTACTTAGAACCAATTAGAATAATTTGACTTCTTCATTATTTTTCATTTCCTTGGTGAGAAATATGTATACTTTTTGGTTTATTCAAAGCCAATAAGAAAGATGAGGCAAAGGGCTGACAAAAGTAGAGATGTGATGTGGCCCCAGATGTGCAGCAGGTGCAGATTCTCCCCCATGGGGCCCCGTGGAGTACACGAGAGCCGTCTCCAAGCTCCGAGTTTGCAGCGTTTCCCAGTGCTTAGAGACGGTCGAGTCTGGCTTTGGGATTTGCCTTCTGGCTGACATTACAGTCTGTCTGAGGTACTCTGTGATCAATGGCTAGCCTATTTTTAGCTAGAGGTATTTTTACCATTTCATATACCTCTGAAGAGGTTCATAAATCAGTAATGTAAAATGAAATTTAAAGAACTTGGTAGAGCTTTCGCCTTTGGGACGAGAAGCTGATATTAAAGTGTTGTTTAAAAATAGAAGAGAGGCATCAATTTTAGATAGCACCCCACTCCTGTAGGAGGTACCTGTATCATAGGTTACTTATTGTTTTTATGCCCTAGTACTTACCTGGAAAAAGGTAAAAAGAAACCTAAAGATCTTATCATCAGTTAAAGATTTTCAACTAGAAATATTGCACATTTCAAGCATTCAGCAGAAATTTGTTGATCCCCTGTTGTGTGCTGGGTTCATGTTAGATTCTAGGGGTATCACAGTGAAGGAGCAGGCAGGGTCCCTGATTTTACTCACTGGTTTTACAGTGAGTGGGTAAATGGCACTAGTCCTCTGCAGCATGTTCTGTGATTAGGTGCAAGGTTCTGTGGGAGAACACAGCAGATCGCCTGACCTACACCTAGCCACGTGTGGCTAGCAGAAAGCTTCCAGCAGAAGAGCCTGAGGTTGAAGGGATCATTAAGAGTCGGGCTTGGAAAAGGTACGGGGAGGGACCCTGGTGGAGGAAGAGCATGTAAAAAGTTAGAAACTGGCTGATTGAAGAGTTCACTGATGCTGGAGCAGAGAGGGATGTGATGTGCATTAATGAAGCCCAAAGAATATGAGGCTACAGGATGGCCATGAAAGCTGGAAACAGAAGAATGGTCATAATAAATTGTCCCCGTTGTTGTCCCCATTAACAATGCATAGTTCAGTGCCTGTGTAAAATAGAAATTAACACCACCATTTATGTGCATTTGCCTCTGTCTCTATGCCTGCTACTAGGTGTGTTGATAATATGTCTGTAATTTTTCTGAATTAACCTGTCTTTAACCCACCTCAGAAAAAGTAATTGAGGGGGTAGAAATCAAATAATATCTCTGTTTCAGACCTTATGACCATTCCGTAAATGAATGAGTGCATGAGTGAACAAATATCTTTTCTAAATAAAGCTTTGATTATACTGAAAGGGCCTTTTCACTCAGTATTCCCTTATATTGTGTTTGTTTCTGAATGTCCTTGAATCTCGGGTTGTTGACAGATTTCCAGGTCTGCAAGTCATTCGGCAAAATATCGAATTCAGGCCAGTTGCTTGTACTGTACTGGGATTTTTTTCCTTTCGTGTCAAATATTGCTTTAAATAATCATATTTCCTACTGAAGTTTAAAACTTCAAACCTTGGATTTAGTCATATTTAACCTTTTTAAAAAATAAATAAGAAGTCAAAGTTGGGGCTGGAAGTAGCCTAGAATCGGTTAATTTCCCCAAAGCTGGTTTATACCCGCATCCTGATTGAATTTCACTCAGGTTTGCCCTTCTCATCTGGCCTTCAGCTTTCACACTCTGTTCTGAATCACAGGGTCGAGAACCTAAAATAAAACTACACAAGTTTTTCTTTCTACTTTTCTATCTGATAGTGTCATATTTTTCTTTTTCTTAGTCACATTCAACTCAGCTTTGTAATTACACATTTATTTTAGTATTTGTTGCTTTTAATGTCTGCTTTTTCCCTGTATCAGGGCTTAGCATACCACTGGTCACATCCAATCTTTGTGGAGGCCGTGAGCTGAGAACGGTTTTTACATTTTTAAATGGTTGAACAAAAGAAAAATTATAATTTATGGTAGATGAAAATGATAGGAAATCCTAATTTCAGTGTCCATAAGTAAAGTAAAATAATACAAAATAAAGTTTTACTGTTACAGCCATACTCATTTGTTTACATTTCATTTATGGCTCCTTTGCACTAGGCATAGTTGAATAGTTGTGACAGATTGCATATGGCCTGCAGAGCCTAAAATATTAACTTCCTGGCCTTTTTCAGAAACAGTTTGCTGATCCCTGGGTTAGACAGTAAGTTTCATGAATATAGCCATGGGTTCATGAGTGCCCCAGCACTGAGACCAATGCCTGGGAGCATTCATCAAATGTTTGTGGAGTGACTGAATAACGAAATAAACAAATATATGAATTGTGGCTACATCTTACTCGTGTTCTAGCCCACACTGTCCACCCTCATCAGAGTTTCTGGATCACCCCAGTACATAGTATGGCAGTAATTCTCAAACTTTTTGGCCTCACTTCCCCTTACACTCCTAAAAAAAAAACAAAACAAAACAAAAAAACCCTAAGGTCCCAAAAAGCTTCTGCTTGTATTATTTTTATCTATCTATATTTACTGTATTAGAAATGAAAACTTAGAAATTTTACAAACAATTCATTTACAAATAGCAATCTATTACTTGTTAACATAAATAACATATTTCTATAAAAAATAATAATTTTCCTAAAAACAATTTAGTGAAAAGAACGCCATTATTGATAAGTTTTATAAATTATTTTTAATGTCTGGCCTAATAGAAGGCATCTGGATCTCGTTAGCTCTTCTGCGTTTAATATATTGCAAATGTGTTATTATGGTTGAAGTAGGTGAAGAAAATCCAATCTCACATGGATATGTAGTGGACAGTGGAAGGGTATTTTAACAGCATTTTCAGAGAATAGTGGATATTCTGCTTTGATACTTTGCCAAAATTTGACAATTGGTAGTCTCTTAAAGGTTAATTACAACGTGGAATCTGAAATCATATCAGTGAGTGTTTCAGTCTCCCTCACGTTGAAATCCGTTGGTCTCTCTTGCACTTTGAATGGATACTTTACTGTTTGGAGTATAATTATTAAAGAAGTTACAAATGCAATGTAGTTAAACTTCTTTTTCATTCAGGAAATTCCCAAAATCCTCTGGGAAATCAGAGGTGTTTCTGGATATTGTTAATCCAGACTGAGCAGGATGTGAAAGGGGGAGCTGAAGTCGCACACACATGCGATTCCGGTTAGTCACTGGGTTTTGTTACTGTTTTTATCTAATACAGATACCCAACCACAATCTCTGTATGACGAATTTCTCCAGCCCTTGTCTTATGTAACTTCTCTTTTAAAATTATATCATCAAGCTTGTTTTAACTCTTTATTTTTTAGTTGACGTGAAATGCCCATAAACTGAAATTATGTTAGGACTGGTGCCAGGTTGGTTGAAAAATACAAAGGGCATTAACTTCTCAGCATCAGGGCACAAGATAATTAGATGAGGGGGAAGTTAGAAAAAGATACTTTTCTTCTACAACATGATATAACACTCCACAATTTGCTAGGATCTTAATGTTAATTCATAAAAGTTTTATCTGGAACCAGTAGCAAAACATAACATGATTTAAAAATACAGCTACAGTCATAAGCTGTATTGCATTCAGGTTTGTTTTCTTGCTTTTAAGATGCTAATCCTGTGGGATTAAGCTGTTAAATATTTCTGCTTTATATTCTAAACTGTACAGCTGGAGAGCCCAAGAATAGTAAATCTGCACAGAAAAAAAAAAAGACCGGAAAAAATATACCAGAATGTTGACAGTAGTTACCTCTGGGTAGTGGGATTATGGTTCATCTTTTGGTCTCTTCCTTGTCTTTTTTAAACGTTAATTACAACAAATATTTAATATTATGTGCCATGTATTGTATCGATTGAGGGGCTTAGAGCAGAGAACACAAAGCGGATTCAGCCCATGTTCAGTTAGAGCTTCAAGAGAGGTCAATTTTCATATTTCTTATGATAAGTGTGAAATCTTTCTGTAATGAGATAAATATAGTAACTATTATAAACCTAAGTGAATTGAAAGAAATACACTGGCTTTTTTTCCTTTTTTTTTTAGTTGAGGAGAGGGTTGTGGGTTTTTAGTTGTTTGCCCTGTTAAGTACAATTCAGAGAGTGTTTCATGATTTGAGTATCCTAAATATCACCCAGTAAGTGTCTACAGTGGGCTTGACTCCGAATGAATTGAAGCCTTAATGTTGGAAAGGGGAGGGAGGAGCCATTTTCTGGGCTGTTTTCAGCGGTGCTTTTAAGCGGCGAAGAGACTCTGTCTAAAGAATCTCAGCCATAACTAGGAACCATGAAGCAGCAGAGTGTGGCACTCAGACAGACCCTCCACTATTTTGAGGCTAGTTAAGGTTTGTGACTCACCTAGGAGGCAGATCAAAGCCAAATGAGGGTAGAGCTTGAAAATTGGCTTGTGGCCATGGCCTGAACAGCATAGAAAGTGCACGTCTTCTCTGCAGGGCTTGTTTGGAAACATCTGGAAATAAACTTGAAACTTGATGATGAAAGAAAAACTCCTTTACACAAGGACTCTTATTTCTCTCATGTGGATATTTCTTGACTGCTGAAAGATAATGGAATTTTACGGGATTGGGTTTATGTTTGATGCTGGATAGGAAACTGGAATAGTAGGGCCTGGTATAATGAGCAATTCTTTGAGTAAATCACTGTGAGAACCAGTCTCTTTTCTATTTTTTACAAATATATAATTCCCAGGGTTTTGCAGAGACATTTGACTCAGTAGGAAGTCTCAGAAAAGTTTCAGTATGGCCAAGTGTGACATATTTGTGAGAGAAAAATCATGACTAATTGTGAAAGCAGCTCACTGACTGTCATACAGAAAGGGGCTGGAGGCCCTGACCAGCTAATTTGCAAAACCTTTCTGTGAAACTGTGACTCCTGAGCCAGACTTCCCTGAAGTTCTACTCTTAAGAAATTATGGAGCTCGGTGGAAAATAAAGATCAAGTGGAGGTTGAGAAGATGCAGAGAAGGCAATGAATTTAATTATCTAGAACAATTACATGAGGTTAGATTAAAAAATGGGATTCATTTATCTAAAATGAAAGAGGCTGGGGAGCGGCAGTGATCAAAAGTGTTTAGAATCTTGCTTTTGCTTAAGCTGGGAATGGCCAGAAAATACTGTATTCAGCAGGTGATAATATTATGGAATTCATTAGCCCCAGTGGGGGTGACAGAGCATACAGAGGGTATGGCTGAAAGGATCTTCATGATTTCTTATTCAGTGAGGCAAATCAGATGAGAATTGTGATACTGTACAGCTGCTGGTAGTGCTGATTACCTGGAACTTGTCCTGAGAAAAAGGCCAAGCACCTGTGTGTGCGTGTATGTGTGTGTGTGTGTGTCTGTGTGTATATTTGTAAAAATGATTGTAAGGATAGCTACCAAAATGTTAATGGTGATTGTCTCAGGATAATGGGGTTTCACTGATACTTTCTTTTTTATATTTTTAATGTGTTTGAATTTTTATAGAAAACTTTTATTATTTATAAATCAGATCATTCTTGCATTAACAATAACAATAACAAGAAAATATAAAATAGTAATAAAGTCATTAAAAATTTTCTGGATTTGTGAATCCACAAGGCCTTATGTGGATAAAGGAGTATTGTTTGAGGTATTTTGCTCAACTTTTTAGGGAAGGGCAACCTGCACATTGCTTCTCTTATGTCAGCTAAAATAGTTTTCCCAGTGGACCTCGGATTTACTTCAAGATGGCATTTCTTGAGCTGTTTCATTCTGAGCTCAGAAGTCTACAATTGGGCAAGGTGACTCATTGTATGAACTTTGATGCTCAGCATGGCTTCTTCCATACCTTCCCTCCCTGTAGCCTTTTCTTTCCCAATAGTTAGACTTTTAAAATGTAAGTCATAACTTTTCTCAAAAACATCCAGTGGTTTCCCATCTCATTTTTAATAAAATCCGGGATCCTCCAGTGACCTGTGAGGCCCTCCCTGGCTCCTGCTGTCCTCCCCATCCCCCACTCTGCTCTGGCCACACAGGCCTCCTCGCTGTACCTCAGACCCATTTGCACATTCCTACTAAGTTCTTGCCAGGTATCTGCACGGCTTATTCCTTGCTTCCTTCAGGTGTCTGTTCGAATGTTACCCTTTGCAAAAGGTCATCCCTAACTTTGCTTTCTAAAATATCAGTCACTCCTTCCCTTCCTCTGTCACTCTGTCCCCTTGCACCCCCTTTTAGTTTTCTCCTTAGCACTCACCACCACCTGATATATATATTTGCTTGAATATTTTATGGTGACTGTCTCCTTCTACTAAAATGTAATCTCTACATATAATCACTAAAAAAGAATTTTATCTCTTTTGTCATTGCTGTGGCCATACTGCCTAGGGTAGTACCCGACACATAGTAGGCACTCAATAAATATGTGTTGAATGAATGAATTCCTGTCTCATCTCTCCATTTTGTTTTCTGACATTTTTCCTTGCAGAGAAGTTGTTACATTCAACCATTTCCTCGAAGCGGCAGCTGAGAAGGAGGTTCAAGGGAAAGCTCGGCTCCAGGACTTTATTGAGAATCTCTTGCAACGGGTAGAATTGGCGGAAAAGCAATTAGAGTACTATCAAAGCCAGCAGGCTGCTGGCCTCTGCCAAGATGTCAGTGAGCATGTGGTAAGTCACGCAGGTCCAGCCACTAAGTATAAGGTCCTTTGGTATGGGGAGTGACTTGTAGGGACTCTCTCGACATCATTCGAAAGCACTGCCCTGGCCGTGGCTGTGTTATGGAAATGATACAGGTGAACCCAAGGCACCTTGAAATAAGCAAAATCCCAGATGCACAATCTCCAGTTCTTTTTCACCCTCCAAAGTAGAGCCAAGCTGAATTGGTAGAAATATTTTTATGTTTGTAGAATAAAACTTTGAAGTAGCCAGAGAAATCATCTGTCCCAACCATCACTGATGTTCAGGTAGATTGGAAGATACTATCGTGTTTCGGAACTTTTCTAGGGAATCTTACGAAAGCTTTAACCTTTCTCAGTACAGCAAGATTTAACCACGTACTTCTTTTTTCCCTTTGTAGGAAGGAAAACACTATTCAGTAGTCTCTGTAGGTTATGCATTCTTTAAGTATATTTTCAAAAAGACAGAAAAATTCACAGATGATAATTCTATTATGGAATAAATTTTTGCATATAAGCTTGCATATAGTTGCCGGGGCTTAAGAAACTGCCAGAGTCCATATGAGAATCCTGGATGTGGATGAAGGTCCAGACTCTCACACTGGCTGGATCAAGATTCCCTGACCTCTTTGGAGGGCAGGGGGAGGTACAGATAACCATGCTGTAGGTGAGGGATGTGGGTGGTAATTTTTGCCCTCCATAATTTTCATGGTGGTCTAAACAACAAAGCCAAAGAAAGCATTTTTGAAACCCCAAAGTGTTTTCATTTTCAATAACGTTTTCATTATTTATTGAACTTTATTTATGCTTACGTCCTCCCCAGAAGATTTTAAAATGATTCTTTAATTTACCCCCAAATAGAGAGATATATATATATGAAACATTTATGCTAACCAAAAGTTTAGGTTGCTGTTGGTTGACAAAAAAAGTTTAGGTTGAGCATTCTGAAAGCCAAAACTAAAAAGAAACATAAATAATAAAAGGAATGAAGTAGAAGACAGGTGGGCAAAAGAAGAAAGACTGGAGAGGGAGAGAGCCAGACAACAGGGAGGAAAAGAGAGAGGGAGGAAGGAAAGGCGAGAAGAAACCTTACCCAGTGTTTACTGTTAATAATGTGCACTCAGCCTTAGAGCAGTACAGTAATGCAGGCTCCAGAACTTTTCAGTCAGAAACAAAGTAGACTGGAAGGAAGTACATTTGTTACATCTGTGAGGTTTCTGTGTTCAAGTAGTTTCAGCTACATGACATATTTATTGTTTTCCAGGTGGGTGTCTGTGGTCTTCCACATAGAGCTCTCCTGAGAGGGAACCTTTACCCCTTTCCTCCATCCCTCTGTTACCTCCTTGGGAAACCGTGAGCGTGTCCAGTCGTAACGTAACTGCAGCTGGAGGGACACGCAGTCCTTTCTTTTCTTTTTAGCTTGCCTTCTCTCAAGAGAGGCTTGTGGCGTGAGGTCACAGAACTGAGATGTGAGGTGAAAGGCCTGGCTTCCTGATCATGCCCACAGTTTGTCTTATTGGGCCTGTAATTCTTCTATACAATGAAGTAGTTGGACTAGATGCTTTTAGCCTCTTAAATTCTCTGATCATCACCTGACTTTAGTGGTTAGGAATTCTAAAATGAAAATGTGGCATTAGTATTTCAGTCTTTTGAATTATAAGTAACCTGGAGATAAGACATATGTAAAATTCTGCTCTACTAAGCCAGGAGGATCTTAGAGAGAAAACAATGGAAGGCAAGGAGGAGGAAAAGAATCCCATTAATTCTTTCTTATTTATATTTCTGTGCTCACTTCCTCTGCTCAGTTTATTTTTCCAGGCTGAAAAATTGAACACCTTTTAAAAGACATAGCCAGTTACTATTTCTCGTCATGTTGTACCATGTGATCAAAAGTTGAACAGCATCTCTGCTCTTCTAAAATTATATGTGTGCATGTGCACACAACATATATACAGGCACACATATATACACATAAATACACATGTGTACACATATACACATGTAAACATACAAATATGGTAGGAAATTAATAAATATTTATGTTTCTGTCCTCTGTGTTCCAAACATTACATCACCTGCCTTTGTCAGACTTGATTTACCTAGGAGAGAATTGTCTAATTCAAATAAAATGCGGTTAAGATTATAGCAGGGAATTTGGAGGTGAGAGCTCTCTGCGAATAGGGCATGATTACACTGTAGAGAGGTGAACTCTAGTGGAGGGTGCGTTCTTCACCCTGAGAAGACCAAGAATGAGGTGTTTGATTCCTGAAAGGATTTAGCAGATGTAGTTTCCCCTGTTTTCATGTATAATGCTTTAAACTCTGCTTTGGACCATAATGTACCACATTATGAGACAGTCCACAGACCCTGAGACCATGTCCCCTTTTTACTTAGTCTATTTCATCATAATAATGTACATTCACCTATGAAATTAGGAGCCGTGTCTTTGTTTTAATGGAAGTACTAAGTCTGGCCTCTCAGGGTGTCTGTGGCTCTAGATACACAGACGAAGTTGGATGCTTTTGGCAGGAAAAGTTTGAAACGTCTTTATTAACCTCTTTGACCCAGGCTTCTCGAGCCTCAGCCCCACTGAGGAGAGCTCCTGGCCCCAGTGTACCCAAGATGGAGCAGAACATTTTAACTTACTCCCCTTACACCTCAGCTCCTTCCTCAGAACCGTCGGAAATGCCGTCACCAGCCTGGCCTGACTCTCACCATCTCCACTAAGGCTACACCAAAAAAAAATAGTCCTTCATCTCTGTTCTTCCACCCACACCCAGTTCCTCCCTCTCCTCTTTCCTCTTTTTCTCATTACCACCTCCAGATAGCAGTGAAATTTCGAAATTGATGTATAAGTTGATTCTATGGTGTCTTCTAGCTTTAAAATTCTTTTGTGCTCTAGAAAAAATTTCTTCCCCTTCACATTTAGAACCTTTTTTTTGAAATAATGTTTCAGCATCTGTATCTTTCCTTTAATCCCCTTGAGCATTTATGTTCTTTTTCACCTGGCCAGTTTCTAAAAATGTAGTGTGCTTACTCAGATATTTTGTCTTCATGCTCTGAAAAATGCTGTCGAATTAGACACAAAGTGACCTAATATCCCATCTGCCAAAATCACTGACAGAACTGCTCACAGGGAAGGTCATGAAACAGCTTGGATAATCTTATTTTAAGCGTTGCATTTATATCCTGCAGGTTGCTAAATTAGGACTAGCAGTAACTCATTTAACATTTATTTATTGAGGATGCAACACTTACTGTGCGTTGAGGGAACTGCTGTGAATTAGATAGATATGGTCCCTGCTCTCAGTGAAGAGGGGCACACAATAAACAAATAACAAATGTAATTTTGTATAGTGATAACTACTATAAAGAAAAAAGTAAAATGATATGTTCACTTTAACTTTAGTGGAAGTTAGGAAAAACCTTGCTGAGAAGGTGACATTTGCACTATGACCTGAATAACAAGGAGGCAGCTCTGAAAATTTGGAAGTGGAATAATCTAAGCAAAAGAATAGGAATTGCGAGTGCCTTAGGAGGGAACAAGCTTGGCACATTTGTGTGGTAGAAGATGAAGTCAAAGAATTGGGAAGGATCCAGATCATGCTGGGGCTCGTAGGTCACGTAAGGAGTTTGGATCTATTCCAGAGCACAGAGGGAAGCCATCGACTGGAAGATTTTAAGCAAGAGATGATCTGTGTTTTAAAACAGTCACTCTGGCTGATCTGGGGAATTGACTAGAGGGGTACAAGAATGAGAGGTGGGTTAGAAGGCTATTATGATGTGGCAAGTGACAGGGGACGGCATTTTGGATAGAGGGAAGGTAAAGAAAAGTGACGAGTATAGGATATGTTCTGGGAGTAGAATTGACAAAACCAGTTAGCTTTGCTGAAGGATTAAATTTAAGGGGTGAGGAAAGAGGAATCACGAATGAACCTAAGGTTTAGGTCTGAACAATTGAGTATGCATTTTGCTATTTACACAAAGGGGAAGTTGGATGAGGGCCGGGTGTCCAGTTTCCTCAAGCCTATAATAACCCGAGACACCATTATTGTGTTTTAGAAGTACTTAGACTGGCTCTCAGTGCAAGGTTATTTATATTTTTCCTTCCTGGAGCCTCAATCACAGACACTCTTGATCTCCATCTTCATACTCCTCTCTTCCTAAACAAAACAAAGACAGACTAGACTAGGAGAAATGGAGGTAGGTAGAAAGGCTACGCAGGAAGAGCCTGTCCATCTGCCTGAGGCTGCAGGAGCCAGAAGGAACAGTGGCCTCTTGTGTTCACGAGGAGGAGAGCATATGGAATTCTGTGGTGTGCATAACCAGTCCCACCCCAAAACTCATAATCTGTAGGATCCCTGGAGAAATTCTGATCCAGACATGGATTCCACTTAACTTTTTGTGTGTACACTTCCTTGCTCTTAAACTTATATACACAACTCATACTTTTTTGGGAGGCTGTGCAGAGTGAAGGCTTTCTCTGTCTTGGAATGTGCTAACTTGGATTTGAAGCCCAGCCCTAACGCTGGTAAAGCATTGAGGCTTTGAACCGGCTACTTTTCTCCCTGAGAAGTTTTCATATCTGTAAAATGGGGATGATAGTGCTGACCTCACAGGGTTGTTTTGAGAGTCAATTGTGGTTGTTAAATGGTTAGTATTTTACCCAGTGTGTGACATCTAGACATGCACAATTTATGGTACATGTATATATGTGTATATGTGAGGTTGATGGATCATCTTTACCCATCTTTATTTATGTATTTCCCTTTTTGTAAAAAGGTAAATTTTTCTCTTTTCCTGAGGTCTCAGCAGGGTCTATCAGTGATAGGCATAGGAGCTAAGGTTGTAGTTATTAAAACATTTTGGAAGTCAGGGACTCCTTTGAACATTTGATAGCCCTTTTCTCTAGAGAGGGGTCTCTCTTTCTCCCCTTTCCTCTTGTCTCCCTCCCTCCCTCTCTGAATTTGGCATAAAATTCCAAAGGGCATTATGTATACATATGCAGTAAGTCATCAAACTATATGCTTACATACACAAAGTGAAAAAATTTTTTTCTGCCTCAGTAATAATACAGAAAAAGGAGGTAGGAATTTAAAGGAAGAAAGACCCATAATTATTTTTTACAGTGTACACACACTAAAGTCCATTCAAGGAGTTCAACTGAGAAACCCTTATTGGTGGTGGAAGGGGGCAGAAGGGCAAGAAGGTTGAAACGCTTATGCTTTGGAGGTTCCCAGAAGCTGCCTGCCTGGCGTTTATCTGAGCCATCTGTCTCATCCTCCTTGTATATTATATAACCTCACAACCCTAATGCAAGGAAGGTGCCTTTTTCTGTCCATATTTACTAATCTCACTAAGAAGCCAGCCAGTGTGAACAGAGTCAGCAATAATGCCGACTTTTGTCAAAAGGCAGAAGGCAAATCTTGCCTTCTTGGGGACATGACCCTCAAAAGTTTGTTTAAGAAACCTTTCCGATTTGCTCCTGACCAAAGCTCAAGCTGCAGATAGATGGACCGCGCCAGTGATCCTCTTATGCTGAACTTGGTTTTTCGGGTTATTTGAGTATAGCAGGAACCTGTGTCTGGGCCACATTGTGCCCCAACACCAAGATGGCCCTTTCTCCACATCTTCTGTGTCATCCTCATCTTCTATTGGTCTGTCTGCCACTTCCTTTAGTGGAGGCTACACAAGGAAGGTCAGGAACAGACAGCTGGGAATACTCTGGGTTTGCCTATATAGTGGTTGGTGACACCTGGATCACAAAATAATAATTATCAATTTATTTTGAAAATGATATTCCTAGCTTGACCACAAAAGTACATTAAGATATTTTATTGGGAGTGGAAAATAATCTCAGTGATAGATGGCTTCAGGAACAGCGGCGGAATTGGTTACTGTTTGTATGCTCTCATTTTAGAAATGATGTATTTTAGGCAATAAACATTTTAGGCCAATTTTCCCCTTAGTTGATACACTATGACCAGCCACAGCTATAGTAAATTAGCTGCAAATACAGCCTGAATCAATCAAGAAATAATGGCGCATCATTCCAGTTTTTAAAAACATGTTTCTTCAAATGTTGCTCTAGTAGGGGCTCATTGCCTTTTTAAAATTTTTGAGATCTGCTGATATTGGCTTCTTGGAAATCTCAGAAAGGGAGCTGTGGAGGCTCCCTGAATAAACAGAGGCCGGGTGTGAAATGTGCTTGTTGACTGCTGCGATGGAGGTGCCGTGGGCAGTGCTGCTGACAGAGGTTACTGGCTTCCTTAATGAAAATGCAGTTTCTTAACCTATAAGCAAAATTCTAAAAACTAAATCCAACTTCAGGTGAAGTAATGTTTTTTCTTGTTTTTCCTTTAGCTTACAGATATCTCCTCAAACAGGAAATCCAAATGCCTGTATGTATATCTTTTTATACTTGGGCCATTTGATAGTTTGCATGATATGTTTTCCTGATACATTTTATATGGCCTCTATAATATAAATGGACTTGAGAGTCTCAGGTGAAAATTTGCTTGCTTATGTACCTACCTTTCTAAAATGTGGATCTAACTTTTAGCTGTACTAGTTGTCTATTAGTATATGTCGGTATGATAGTACTACAGAAGTATTTTTATGGTATTATGCAGTATAACTTTCTCTTATTGAGGCATAGTATAGTCATAATAGCTCTATGGTTCTATTAATATCATATGTATACTACATTATACATACATAAATTTATACTATGAATCATATACTTTGTAATAGCTACACTACAGATTTCTCTAAGTCCCCTAGTAGCCGCTTAAAGACTGAGATATGGGTTCTGCTCCCATCTTCTCCGTAGACCAAGTGTATATATTAACTTCGGTAGCCACTTAAATCTTTTATGCCTCAGTTTTTATTACTGGTAAATAGGACTAGTAATATCTCTCTGAGAGTATAGTATCATAAGATCACTTCACAAAGGCCGCAGGAATTTTTGGAAGAAAAATACCATTGTATATTATTTGTTTTATTGGCAGCATTATCACTGCTCTAGCATGCAGGAGCAATTGTGCCGTGGGTAGTTTTTAATCTTTAAAGGTTTTAAAGAAATCTTTCTGTTCATCTCCCTCCTCCTGCCTGACCATCTGTAGAAGCCGAGGGCACCTGCATTCAGTGTGTAACCACCCCGATCTCAAGACCCATTTTCATCAAAAGGGAAGGAGCTACCTGAAAAAAGCCAAGGATGACAGAGCCAGCATGCAGCCTGCTAAATCCAGTCATGAGCAGGCCGAGTCCCCAAGAGAACTCTGCAGACTACCGAAGAAGGGGGAGCCTCTGGGGTTTAGTCGGAAAGGCAACATCAGGCCCAAAATGGCCAAAAAAAAAGCCAACAGCGCTCGTGAACATCATCTAAAAGGGTGGGAGGCTCTGGACTACCATTGCCGGGCTTTGGGGAATGTTGTTCTGGGGGCCGACAGTAATGTCCTTTTGGACATATCCCGTAGTAAGACACAGTGGGAAAGCGAGGGGTATAACACATTTATTTCCTGTCCATATAAGCACGTGGACTAACTGTAATTTAACAAACTGGAATCTCGGTGAACCAGAATTTTACTACAGGCCCCTTATAGAACCAAGAAGCAAATTACAGAAAGAATTTAAAAAAATGAAAGGAGTCTTGTCCCAAAATTTTAGTAAAACAAAGCTCCAATTTCTAAAATAGTTAGCCCAGTCTCCAGTAGCTTCCATATCTTGTGTTCTAAGCAGTGGTGATTGATTCTCAGACCCAAGGCCACACAAGATGCCAGGCACTGAAAAAAAATTCATCCGTGCTCACTGCTCTCTAAACTGTGGCACAAGGAACGGGAATATAAAGTTCTCTTCATTGCAGGGAAATAAAATTATTTCTGTTTGTTTTTAACCTTCCGCTCAACTAATTTGAAATCTTCCAAAATAAGGATTCCTGTTTCCCCAAGTATTCTGGTTAGTCAAGATTTCAATGTTTGGGTTACTTCGGGGACTCGTTTAGTTAGACTTCAGTTCTCATTTTGATGGACTGTTTTCCAGTTTGTTTGATTCAGGTTTTTTGTTGCCCTGGGCGCATGTTTACTTGGGTTTTAGTGCACTTCTGCTCACGTCTCTGGTTGGATTTTCTGCACCCTTAAGGTCGTGCCGCCAGTCTCTACCTTAATAGCTGTGTCTATGGTTCTGGTTGCAGAGGGCCAAAAAACCCTTTTGATCAGCACCCATCAGGAGTTCAGGGTCTGAATGGTTGGATGCCAGCGGATAACATGTAGTGCATCAGTGCATCGTGAGCCAGCCTGGAGACACCGCAACCCTTTCCCAAGACCTTACCTGGCAGTGTCAGCAGCCTCTTTGTTGGCTGTAGGCATGAATTTCTCCTTGCTGGACTAACGTTTTCACCTCCTGCTGCTCCTGTGCCCTTTTATGACTAAAATATACATTCTTACCTTTCAGCCAGGTATCCGAAGTGTACATAGTACACTGCTTTCTAAAGTAGTTTCTGACTTAAACTGTGCACGTGGGATCCAGAATCTGAGACTGTCTTCCTCTTCATCCTTAAAATGGCCTTTGTTTCCACAAAGAACCATCTGTTAAGAAGCTCCTGCTTTATGATTTTCTTCAAGAAAATCCATGTTACTTTTTTAAAAAGTTATCATTAGCATCGAGTCTCCTGCAGAGTTTACAAGTGCTGGCATCCTTCTGGAAATAAGAGTAATTACATCCACAAATATATACATATATACATATATCTATAACATATACAATATATATGTCAAGTATATTAATAATTTATTTTTAAATACTCATGGAAAAGGTGTGTGTGGTGGGTGGTTTTTAAGCTATCTGTGTTAGTTGATATAAATTGAATTCTATAATTTTAAAAATTAAAACTGTAACCTAATTAGTAGAATTATGATTGTTATTGCAATAAATGTCAGATTAGCAGTTTATTAAAAATAGGTAATAAAGCAATTACTTAAAAATGCCAGTAAATTGAAAAGTGTAACTTATTATTATATAAGCATTTTGAACCTATTATAGTGAAAATGTTGATTTTTGAATCTTCACTTTGACTTTTGGCTCATGGGGTGGGCCATTCATGTGGTGTATAGACAACTGTCAAGTGGGAAAAAACATTTCTGTGAATATCACTGTTTAGGCTAACATTGTAAAAATCGTAATGTTATGATTATTATTTGGAGAATTAACTTTCTCCAAGGTTATTTATTATTGATATTTGTACCATGATTGCACTTTAGCCTTTTACATACTAAAAAATTGACTTGTTGATTGTATTGCATGCAAATTGTCCCGTAACGTGTGTGCAATGACAACTTATTTTTAAAAGTGGCGTAGCCAGATTTTTTTTCCAATTTATTTAATGTAACTTACATTTTCAATTTTCATTTAATATACCTAGAGCGCATGACAGTTCTCTTTGACAGTGGTACCCAGTGACCTTTAGAAAGCACCATAATGTCATATCTACTCTATGTACATTACACAAGACAAATGCTTTTAAGGTATATTAAAACATTTTTTTTTTAAGTTCCAACTAAATTCTGACCCTCACACAAGGAAATGCATTATGTATGGTGTGCTTCTTTAGAGATGTAAATTTGCTATTGAAACACGGAAGCTGGCTCACTCTGAGGGACCTCCCACTTACATGCTACGGCCCAAGCTGTGTGCCATGTCCCACTTGGGTCTTATTTTTAAATATTTTCTTTGTCCACATGGGCAGTCGACTATAGAGTTGCTTTTTGGAATAAATCACCAAAGTTTCTGGGAAAACATGTTCAAGGTTAAACTTAAGAACGGATCTAATTTTATTTGTTTCAGATGGAAGAAATCTTTATTTGAACTGTTCTTTCATTCTTTTTTCCCAAACTAGAGATTCTTAACGGCAAAGTTCAGATTGCTTAGACACTGTTTTCCAGTATTTTTCAGGGTCAGTCAGTTGTCTGGAAGTTGGAATATTCTCTTCTAAGAATTAAAAAGAAAGTTTTTAGATTATGAAATATTATAATAATAAAGCTATATTTCTGACTAATGTGTTACTATGTTTTGTCTAGTTGAAATGTTTCTGGGGAGCCAAGTATGCTGGTCCATTAACAGTGAACAGAATGGTCCTTCATGAATAAGCTGTTAATTGTACATATAATCACTACAATCTCATACCTAAAGCTTTCTTGAAAACTTAGCGCTTTTTTTTATCATAATGTCTATATTTAAAAGTTCTTTTTACATATGTTGACACTAAGAAGTCCTCATTACAAGCCCATTTGTCACTTTTTTCCCATCTTCCCCCACAACTATGAGTAATTTTCCTACACTGTATTTTTAAACTTGTCAACTCTTAGCAAAAACCATGAACAGATTTCACAGTATATATCCCACAGTATATATGCTTTACATCCTAGCTATTGCAAGGCCCAGAGAGTGATCAAGATACATACCAGTATCACTGGTAGAATAACTCAGTCTTTGTTTTTTTAAGAACTGTGGAATTAGGAAAATTTAGGGGACTCCATTTGTTCAGGAGTTGTTAGAACTCTTAAGGAGATGACCTCAGTCTGTTCTTATACTTATGTTAAAGTTAATGGGTTCACCAGATCAAATGTTCCTCAGAAATAACTATGACATTCCTGATTCTCTCTAGGCATTAGAGCATAAACCCCAGTATCTTGATTCTGTTCAGTTTGGATCCTTGAAAAATGAATTCCAGAGATGGCATGCATGCAGTATCCCATAGACAAGCCCTGGAGCCATTTCAAATCTTTAAATGACAGGGAGCTTTGGAAATTGGATTCCTTTTTGTGGAATGGAGGTGGTGAAATATTTTTCTCTTTTGGGGATCCATGTACTGTATCAGTAAAAATGGAAACATCTGAAATACTCATTTAAGAAAGGAATCGTCAACCTTTAGCCCTATGATATGTTTACTCTGGATTTGCAGCTTTTATTCTAAGAAATGATTTTTTTCCATTAGAGAAAATTCATGCCCAGGCAGGCCCTGCTCTCCTGCCCACCCTGTGATGAGGATATTAATAAAATTTATATATGTGGAGGCAGGTGTCTGGGATGGTAAGGGCTTTGGTACCCATGTCCTGGTACCCTGTCCTTGAATATCAAGGGCTGTCACATGCACGAATACTTATTTTGTGTAGCTGCAAAAGACATTACTAAAATCAGTGAGTGGAAGTTCTGAAGAAGCAGATATCAAGCCATCGAATAAAAAATGGCTAAGTTCAACACAGAATAGGTCACCTTGTTGAAAAATGAGCTCCATGTTTTTACACTGCTCTTTCCTTTGTAGTAGATGGGACCCTTTTTGGGGTAGAGAATTATCTTGGGTTCTTAAGAGAACACCTGTAGCTCTGGGATACTGTTGTAGGTACTGATGCTACATCACTGTAAATGTTGGCTGCATAAAACTTGGTGTTGACCTGACAAATTGATTTTGGAGATTTTATTTCACTGACTTGAACTTTATGGAGTGTTCGATAACACATATCCACAGTTATCCTCATAGGTACTTTTGAGATAGTCAGGGATGAGGAGATATCATTTTCTTCTGTCAGCAGGTACAGAAACAGCAGTTGGGGAAATGGGAGATATACTTCTGGCACTGTTAACTCAGTCAGGACCATGTGCTTCTCAGGAAGCATCTCACCTCACTGAATGTGGTTTCAGTCTTTAATGAGACAGTGCATTTTTCTGTAACAACATGGCTCCTGAATGCTAGCCAACGATTTCATCTGGTGTTCAACTGAATCAACAGCAATTCTGTCCAACACTGGAGGAGAACTTGGCAACTTTAGACTTGGTAAGAGATGGTGTGTGCTATGTCAGGCTCCAAAATCATATCTTCCTCAGGCATTTTCAGGTAGTGCTAATTATACTAAACTATTGCCTTTCTTCTGACAATACTTAAGGATGTGACTTCACAATATTTTATAATGAAGGTGGGGCTTATAGTTGTTTGAAAGAGTTATCCAGGGCCCAAGAGCTCCATGACGGACAGAGCAAGAGCATGAACCAGAATATTGTCTCCCTAAATCTTAGCCAAGGCTTTCTGCACAACATCGACCTACCTCCTTGACAAGATTCCCAGAAAAATGGCCCTAAATGTATGTATTTGTTGATTATACAATAGTTCTCAGTGTCTTAAAATTCAGCTTAATATTTATTATCAATTATTGCACCTATTTAAACAAGCCACATGGGGGATATAAATGTCACCACCCTGTCATCTCTAGACCTCCCCCCACCTTATAATAGAGCCACCCCAATTTGCCAAAGAATTCCCAAGTTTCAGATTTGTCTGTTAGAGTTTAATGCACACATTTTTAGACACTTCAGATTGGTAGTTTGCTGACTGATAGGAGGGGCACTGCATTTACCTCGGTCAGTTTGATCATAGAGAAACATAAAGCTGAGCATATATCTCAACTCCTCTTTGTTCAAGACAGAGTGGCCATTCTCTTTATTCTCAAGAGTGTACCACTTTTGTTTTTAATACTTATTTAAGTCAGCCTATAACTTGACACCATAGCTAAAATGTCTTATATAACCCTAAACATAGAGGGCCAATGGAGGGAACTAGGAGTCTTATAAAGTGAAGGTCACTCTAGTGTAAACAGAGGTACTTACTGGGGGCTAAGAGCAAATGGGTGGACACACAGTTAGTTACTGGTACACAGAACAAAGCCCCGAGCTTGTCTGCGTGCTCTGGCTCTGGCCCACCTCCCCCATCTCCTCCAGCCCCATACCTCTGACTTGCTTCTCTCTGGCCACTGTCTTCCTTTCAGAGCATCGCAAATACCTTGCTCTCCCCCAAAACTGCTGTTCTGCCAGGTTATGCCTTCTTCCTGGAATGCCCTTCTCTTTTTTTCTCCACCTGGTTAATTTCTACTCAGCCCTCAGATTTCAGATCAACTGTCCATTCCCCAAGACAGCCTCATAACTCTCAGAATACCATCTACCTTTTCACTGTAGGGATGATCTCAGGTGCCCTTTTACATTTAACGGTGTTATTCCTTGACTGGTATCTGCCTCCACCACTAGCCAGTCATTTCCATGAACAAGGGGCCATGTCTATATCTTTTATCCCTGGTATGTCCTTAGTGCCAGGGACAGTACTGGCACAAAATGGGTCTTCACCAAATATTTGTGGAGCATGTGAGCATAAAAATCATAAATATGTGCTGTGTTAAGCCACTAAGTTTGTGATAAACTTCAGCCACTGAAGACTAACACACCAGTTAATCATTTGGCACACAAGTGCAACCTATTTGCCACTTCTCAACAGTGGTGCAGTTGAAGGAGGGCTGGTGTTGGCTGCCTGCTTTATGGCTTATATCTGCTGTAACTGTAGATATAAGCCATATATACAGTCCGGTTTCCTCAGCTGGAAAATTGACAGACATAATGTCATGCCTTGTCCCTGTAGGAAGTACATGGGGACAACCATGAAGTCTTCCTCTCTCCCTACCAATGCCCTACCCAAGAACTTAAAAATAAAAAAAAAAATAAACTTCTCCCCTTTATATTAAAATAGAAAGCAAATTATAATGAACCAGAGCAGAAAATTATGAAATTATGTTATACAGTCCAATGACAAAGAATTAACTATAACCTGTTTGATGATATTAACCTACCTAGTGAAACAGCTAGATATTAATATACTTAAAGAAAGCCATCAGGCTCTACCACTTGCTAGTTTTGTTATCTTAGGCAATTTATTTCATCAAATAGAGTCTCAATTTTCTCTCCCTATAATTAGGATTATGAGATGATCTACTTAAAGTTTTTAGCACAGTGCCTGGCAGGGTCAGTAACTAATAACTTTGTTTATTTAAAAGAAAGTTGGTTAAATATGGAAGCTTAGAAAAGAGAATGTCTGACAAATAGCAACAGCATCTGTTGGGGATATGTAGGCCAGTAAATAAAATTCCCTTCCCAAGTTTGGAAGCAACCAAAAATTATGACACATAAGTTCAATACATGGAGACCAAAATATCAGTGCTACTGGTTAATCTGAATTCTAGAACATTCTTTGGACCCACACTTTTATGCATTGCTGTTGAACCTTAATTCATCTGCTTTGCTTTTGTTCTTGGGACCTAAAGGTCTTCATTCATCAGCAGGGTCAATGTAGTGTCCTTGTCTTTCTTTTCTTGAATTTCTACTCTAGCTGCAGTCAAAATCTCTATTTTTTGGTTGTCTATTATTTAAACCCCCTTCTTATTCTTCAGGGAGATTCTTCACGTAAAGGGGTAGAAAATTTCGTCTAGAGAACTTGAAAATTCCACATACTTTCTTTGCCATCTTTGCCAGAACTCTATGACTTAGACTCCGCCAATCAGACAAGTCTACTTAAGTTTTTGATCAGCAAGAAATGACCCAAGGAGCGATTGAAATAGTGGAGGAAACAGTTCCATCCAGTTTCCTGAGGCATCAGCAATGACAGTTCTGACCGCAGGATCCAACATCCAGTTTGGTTGGGTCAAGTCGTGTTTGTGCCCACTGGCAATGACCCTGGTGTTTTCACTGGACCATTTTAGTTGTATAATTTTGGCTTTGTTCCTGGCTGGGTAGCACCTCCTCACCTGAGATAGGCGAGGCATTGTAAGCTTACATTATCTCCATCCTTCCCAGAGATAATATGAGCTTACAATGCCATTTTAATAAATTCCTGTCTGATAAATCAGCTAGAATCAGTTTCTGTTGCTTACTACTAAGAACCTTGATGAATATAGCACATTCGTTTCAAGTAGCTTGGGAAGAGGAATCACTTTCTTTTAAGCGGGTCTGTAATGAATTTCAGATAGACTACAATGAAGTGGCTTTGACTCTATAGCAGAAAAGAGGTTTTGTGTATTCTTACTTAGCCCATTTCCTTCTTGTGCTTTAGTATATAAGGTAGAGTATTTCAACATGTGCCTAATCATTTAGGAGGGAGCTAGCTGTTCATCAGAGTGAATGCTCAGTTTGGCCCAATAGCTTTAACATGTCCTGCTCTAAGGTCTCACCAGATGGATCTTGTCAAAATCACTAGAATTAATTAAACATCCAACCATCCATCCATCCATCCATCCATCCATCCATCCATCCATCCAACCAACCATCCAACCATTCACCAATATTCACAGAGACCTATACAATCCAGTCACTATAGTAGGTAAAAGAAATATCGGCTGCCTCCTAACCAGATATATTTGAAGTAGCTGATGAAGTTTTCTGAATCATCAAGGCCAAACCAAGTCACTATTGGCTGCTCTGGAATAGTGGGTTCCAGGACCCAAGTATTGAAACATAATTCCTGACTCAGTTATTCTCTGTCCTATGACACTGTTTATTTTCTTCACAGCATAGGTTACTATATGAAATTATCTTTTTCTTAATTTGTTTATTGTTTGTCCCCTACCCCTGCCTCATGGGAGTGTGTTGTCCACTGAACACTGCCAAAATCCTGATTGATGAAGATTTGTTCAATGCATCAATGAATTGGTTCTAGAGGGAAAATCCTTTTTGTGTACTCTGATTTGGAACAGAGCTAAGGGATAGCCACTGTTGACTAGGAGGTTACAGTAAAAGACTTAGAGGAATCTCTTCAGTATGTAGAATATATAGAGGAATCTTCGGGGTGCCCCATTTAGTCTGAACGTTCTTCCTTAGATGAAGGCAGTTTGTAGCTAATGCTGGTCCTCTCATGGACAGCAGAGGCTTGTGCAAGAGGGAAGCTGGGCTAGCAGACAACCCTGCCTCCCCAGCTGGTAACAGAAACTCCTCTGAGATTACTCTACACAGCAGAGATTCTTAAGCCTTCGTGGCAGTCATATCACTAGGAAAATTGGGTGAAAATACAAAGGCATAGGACTTATCCTACTTCCGCAAGTCCTGTCTTCTGTGTTCTCCATTAGCTCTCCAGAGTTTGTAAACTTTGGTGTGTATTGAATTATGCTAATTCAATACACACCAAAGTTTGTAAACTACTGTTCTGTATGGCTGCATTTCCCAAAGTTTGTTCCATGGAATACTAGTTCCTTGGAACGTTAATAGTTAAATAAATGAATTATCAGGTTAAACATGTTTCCCTACTGCAGATAGTTTAATATCATTAAAATGCAAGCATGCATTCTCAATCTCTCAGAGAGGAAAAAAGTATACAAATGCTCCCAAAACTTATTTGGCCATGGAACTTTCTTCTAGGGAACATGCATTAACATCTTCTGCAACTACTATAGTTAGTGTTCAAAATACACTTTGGTAAACATTTTAAAAGTGCAATCATTGGGTACTCTTCTCTCTTTTTAGGAGAATTTAAGACCCCTATCATAAAGCAGCACACAGTTAACAGCAAGAGTGGCCAATTTTTAGGTGATTCGGGGTTCACCTAAACCTTTGCTTCTCAAAATAATCTGTGGACCAGCAGTTTCTAGTATCACCAGGGAGTTTTTAGAAATGCAGAATACAAGGTCTCACCCAGAGCTATTGAATTGGAATCTACTTTTTAATATGATTCCTGGACGATTCATTTGCACCAATATATAGAAGTGATTTTTAATCAAGGATACAGAAATATATGGGTAGACATTCAACACTCAATTACTAGCCCTTTCTTCACCATCCTTTATCAGAATTTCTGATTCACTCTTGTAGAGAAAGAAGGGGGAAATGTCCCTAGATAATAGTGATATACACTCTGGGTCTTCCCTTCTTTGACTCAGTTTTTCCAAAGCTGGGCTGGCTGAGAAAGTCAGGGATAGCAGCCATCACAGATTCAGGATATCCAGCAAAAAGCAAAGCCTTTCTGAAACTCAGTATTTCTCAAACAATAAATTATTTAAATTAATTTATTAGATGTAATAGAGAGAACGAACTATTGTATCTCAAATTAATTAGTGCAAAAATTGCTTGTGATTTTATCATTGTTTTTAGGCTTCTTAACACAAGTGAACTGAGTGAAGTTCAAGGTTATTCTGTTTCTTTTGTCTTAAGAGCTTTCACTTCCGTCTCTGAAATATGCTGCCAAGTGTACCACCCAGTGGATCATCCAGGTAATCCATCCTCTTATTTTCTGTTAATAGAGCCTTTTCCCAGTTTCTAGTCTTTAGATATGTACCTGGAGTATCTCCCTTGCCTTGCCATTTGGTTTTCAGCAATTTTATCATGATGTGCCTAAATGTGGTTTTCTTTATACTTAATGTTGCTTAATGTACTTAATGTTGCTTAATGTTTTCTTTGTACTTAATGTTGTTTCTTGAATCTATGACAGTTTCATGAGTTTGTGTTGATATCATTCTTTAAATTTGCGAAATTCTTGGCCAATTTATCTTCAAAATATTTCTTCTGTCTCATTCTCTCCTGTCCTGGTTCTCAAATTATATCTGTTGTATCTTTCACCGTGTCTCACATGTCTTGTGCTTTTTCCCTATATTTTCCATTCTCATTTTCTCTGTGCTTCAGTTTGGATATTTTCTATTGGCCATTCTCCCTGTTCATTAATTCTGTCTTCTGTGTCTAATCTCTTTTAAAACCATAGTAATAGATGTTATATTTTTTATGCTAAAATTTCTATTTGATTCTTTTTTACAGATTATAATTCTCTGAAAAATTCTCAACTTAAAACTTAACTTTCTACATTCTTAAACATATTGATCATAGTTAAAGTCCCTGTTTGAGAATTCCAATATCTATGTCACCTGTGGTTCTATTAGAAGTTTTTGCTTGTGGTTTTCAGTAATGTGGTGACTCATAACATGTCTATACGTTTTTTATTGAGTGCTGGCCATTGTGTATAAAAATTAGATAGCTCCAAATGACTTTTTCTTCCTTCATAGTGGGTTCATCCTTTCCCGTGCTAGGCAGATGAAATTGGGACTGATCCTTTTAAACCAATTAGGGGATGAACAAAGTTGAGGCTAACTTTTAGTTTTGGTAAGGTTTAGTCCACCTCTGATTGGTTTGTTCCTACATTCTTGTCCTTCAAAGTTTTCAACTGGTCTCCCCTTCCGGGATCCAATCTGCGTCTCTTCAGCATTATGAAAGAGTAGAAAACATTTCCCTGATTTTAAGTGGTTTTGGGCTTAGCTTCCAAGTCTTAAAGTCTGCTCATTCTTTCTCTAGTAACATTCATTTATGAAAAAAAAAATGCTATTTTGTATATCAGAGGTTTTCTGCTTAACTTTTCGATCACTTGCCCTCACAGCTTTAGAAACTGGCACATGTATCTGAGGTTCCTCAAGCCTTTAATTACATATCTACAGCCCCATAAGACCATTAAAATCTCTGCTGGTTTTTCTTTCCCACAGCCGTCTGGGAAAATCTCACATTGCCAATCCCAAGGGAAAAGTGATGTGATTGAGAGCTGAAGTTCTCTCCCCTTGAGAAATTTAGCCATTTTTGTCCTCTTTGATTCAGCAGCCATTTGATGTCTTTAAACAAGTGATGCTATATCTTATCCAGTGTTTGTTTTTGTTCTTGAAGATGGAAGTATTGGTCAGCCTCATATTACTTCATCCTACCCAGAACTGGATGTCCTTATCTTGCCTTTTGGATTGACACTTTGATCATACAGTTTCTCTGGTTTTCCATTTTTTGGTTTCTCTCTGGATGCTATTTCTTGGGTTACCCTCCATTCTGAACCATGCAAATCTCTCAATCTCTCTCTCCCCAGCACAGGTTTTTAATATAGGTCAAATGACTTATGCTTCCACCTGAGCAAATGGAAGATTATTAGGGGGGGGGGGAAGCTACTATGAAACTAAAACAGTATAAGCCAAACACAGCAAGCCAAATGCAAGAAATGACTGTGGAAAAATGATTATTTTTACTCAAATAATGTTTTCCTAACAAAGAAAAGCATCTTCTGTAGGAATTCATTCTCTGAAGAATTCTATCATCTGAAATATTTCCATGTTTTCCTAATACTGAATTAAAAAAATGCACAACTGATATCTTGATGAGAGGGCCTATTACTTCCAATTTCTTGATGACAAATAACAGAAAAAAAAAATCCACAATGAATTGAAGATTTTTGAGAGTCCATGGATCCTGAAATATTAGGTGGTAACTTATAGATCAAAACAAACTTTTCCTATTTACATTGAAATTTTATGAGAGAGAAATTGAACAGATATGTGATCATACAGCGTGAGGTTATTACTGCATTTTATGTTCTTCTCCAAACCAGTGATAAGAATCATTTAAGGCCAGGTACCTCTGTAGCTCAGTAACCCAGAGAATTTCAGAAGAAGATTTGAGATCTAATCAACCTATTTTCTTAGCAAAAGTTTTTGGAAATAATATTAAAATCTGTATTTTTATTCAAGAGAATCAGACTCAATAAGTGTACTTACTTTGTTTATCAAATGACCACTTATATTGTTCTTTAAAATTTCCAACATTAGTCATCAACTCCTTGAATCTACTTGAGCTAAACATACTAGGCTTTCTTCTTATTTTGAATCATTATAATGTTTATTCATACATCAGCCTAATGCTGATTATTACTATGCATCCTGTCTGAAGTGCTTAGAGTAGATTATTTTTGTACTTTGGGCCTTAGTATTCATTTTTAAAATACCAGTAATGATTCCAGTGGGTAAAACATTCAGTAGTCTTTCATAAATAGAACCTGCTCTAAACATGAACAAAATGTCCATTCTCATTTCTTTGCTAATGCTATGTCTCATTCAACTAAGGTCCTTTCCTGCAACCTTTACCTCTAAAGGGTTGGCATGGAAAGTGAGAAAAACAAAAATCAGCTCATCTAAATTATAATCTTGGGACATTTGCTCATATTTGTCAGACCTGTTATAGAGGAAGAAAAATAATTTTCCCTCTACCTTTCTAGATTTTTGGCTGAAACCCACCCCCTGCCCCATAATAAAAGACAAATTCATAAGAAAAAACATTTTAAGTATGGATATATGGACCTATGAGAGTCCCATAAAGATATGAGACTCAAAGAAGTGACCAAAGCAGAAAGCTTTTATACCTTTTAGACAAAGAAACAATAAATTTATGAAATATTGACAAGACAGAGGGGTTTGGGCTATGGGTAGTAGTTGGTGAAGAAGCAAAAAGATTTGTTTATACAGCCTTGGTGGCCCTAAATTCTCTGTCTCTGGCGATAAGGATGCCTGCTACCCTGCTGGTACAGGGAGGGTACCTTTCACATGGGAGATTTATCTCTTGCTTTCAGGGGGACAAAGGTGAATTACAGTATGGTTTTTGCACTGGCTGTTTCTCAAGTACCTTTAATTCCAAATAATCAACATGCCAGAATCATATTTTGGACTGACACATTCTGAACCCCTATGGTATTTATCTAAATCAGGCTAGATGTGCTTCATCATCCAACACTCGGATGTCGTTACAGCATTTTTGTTTTGGAGATGGACAGGACTTACTGATCGTTAGTTCCTTTCCTGTTTTATACTTGGGGAAACAGATATGAATTGATAGTGTAACTTTCCATGAATCACCCAGAGAGTTAGCAGTGGAGAAAGAACTCCAGCCTGAGTCTCCTAACTTTATTAAACTTGATGCTCCTTAAGAGCAAGTAACAAATGTATTTTTCTTTAGAAACATACTTTCCTCTTACAATGCAACTCTATGTAAAAAATACCTAAATCAGAATTAGTGTGTGTAGTGTGTATTGTAGTCTACCTTTGTGTAAGAAGGAAAAGGGAATAATGTGAAATATATATTTTCAAAAGGAAACAATGGAATGATAAACTAAAAACTAATAAAAATTAGTTCCATTCCTAAGGGCAGGGAGAGAAAAAGGAGAGGGTGTGGATACAACTAAGATGTCTCTGAATTACTTTGTTTTATGATTTTGATTTTAGAATCATGTAAATGTTTTACATAATAAAACACAAACTTAAAAATATAAAAATTGAAAAAAAAATTGCTTCCATATCTTAGCTATTGTAAGTAATGCTACAATGAACATAGGGGTGCATATGTCATTTTGAATTAGTGTTTTCAAATTTTGGGGGGATAAATACCCAGAAGTAGGATTACTGGGTCATATGGTAGTTCCATTTTTAATTTTTTGAGGAGTCTCCATATTTTTTTCCATAGCGGCTGCACCAGTTTACAATCCCATCAACAGTGCATGATATTTTTCTTTTTTTCTCCACAACTCAGCTTCATTTTGCCACCTTCTTTGTTATCCTCATATAGCAGGGACTAGAAACCTTGAAACTATATTTCTCAGAATCCCCAGCAAATTGAGTCCCAGTTTATATCTGCCAAAGAGAGACACTCATACACAACTTGGAAGGCAGAGAGAAGCTGAGGCCGTTAATTCTTTTTGTAACAATAGGCAGATAGATACATTAGTTTTGGCAGATATGGAATTTTGCAGCAACCTCCAGATTCCTTGCAATGTTACTTCAGTGCTTCAGGCAGCTGTGACCACTACCATCCATATTAGCACAGCTAAATTATTCTTCAGCAATAAATTAACCCTGAAATCTAAGTGGCTTAATACAAAAAAGATTTTTTTCTTTCGAATAATTGATGTCCACTATGGGTTGATGGGATACTCAGCTTCACATAGTTATTTAAGGATCCAGGTTGATAGAGCTTCCACTGTCTTTGTAAATGCACAAAGTTTCAGTTTGTGCATCTTTCTAGAAAAACATGGCACAGAAATCAAGAGACTAGAGAATTGCATGTGGGATTTGTTTTTCTTAATCCAGAAATGATGCACATAGCTTCTCCCATTTCAGTGACCTCCCATAACTTCAGAGAAGCTGAGAATCAAAGGAAAGCAAATAGCATACTTGGCAATCTTTTCTATCTCTGACAGCTTTTTGAGTTCTTGGCCTGGACTGCAGAAGTAATATCTTGATTTCCTACAAATTGGCAGTGAACTTGAAAACAAGTGATGGCCTTGCCTGACTCTATCTTCCAGCCTTTCCAATGGTTTTATGAGAACCTAGATCCCTAATTAGGTTTTGTAGGCGCTTAATCCCTTCTGGAGAGATTTCTGTTTTTCTCACTCAACCTTGACTGATAAAGCGTTTTGTACCAGAAGCAGTTCTGGGAAACAAACTCTCAAAGATGAGAATCTGGCCTACTTAATTTTAAAGGCATTGATAACTGATAGTGGTAGTTCATGACACGCAGTTGCAAAATATGTATTTATTTATTTTCATTTATTTTTGCTTGGCATGGAATATTTATTATGTGGGAAGTCTTTGGGAAACCAAGTGGCTGCTACAATTGATTGCTCTGGTAGGAAAATAATAATAAAAAAGAACTACGGCAAATTCTAACTGAATTTATAAGCTTGGGTTTAGACATGGTTGCAAATCATAATTATGACTACGCTAAAAGAATACATTATCTCTTATAATTATTCTGTTAATATATATCAAACCTACAGTCCAAGTTTGATTCTGTAGGCTGCTTATATTTACAGTGTTAGTGTAGGTATTTTTTGTGAAAATTAGAGCATTGGCCGAGACCCTGAGAATTGGAATAGGGAAATTTGGGCAAGTATGGATAAATCTAAATACCTCAAATCCCACGGAGCATCCTCCTTTCCTATTAGAAGATGCTGATTTCCCATTGCTTGAGGACTCTATTATGACATTACCTTAGGCAATTACTTTGAAAGGGGATGCTGATTTTTCTTAAGACCCATCCGCACTCACACTGTCTACAGATTGGTAACCAGAGTAAGATCCTCAGCATGTGATAGGGGAACAACTACAAAGTGTAACTCATAGTGGGTAGTTTAAATACCGAAAGAATTGTATGATGTGACTGATTTATATTGGCAGAAACTTGGAGATAAGTGTGGGAATGGATTATAGGTGTGCTAGACCAGTTAGGAATAGGGCAACATTTTCTTATGAGCTACTTAACAAAAATTCTGGATTCATTGTGTTAACTCAAGCAACTACAGGTAGCTTTACAGTTTATTAGTTGATAGAAAATGGAATCAATGGTGGCCTACATTAAATAGAGTTGAGTTGCTAGAATATTCTTGAGATAACATAAAGAAAGCAATCTAAAGGTTTAGGAGGATAAGAATATTGGAGTGGAAATATCATGTGTGTTCTTCTCCCCACTCTTTCATTATATCCTCTCAGAAGGGCCATTGGATATGGCTTTGGACAAGGCAATGAAAAAAAGTTTAAGTATCTTTAGAAAGCTCTGCAGTAGAGGTCCTAGGAAGTTCAGAGATTATGGTGGGAAATGTTATCACAGAAAAGGACTCTTAAATTGTAGTGAGGATGATGGGATCCTGAAGTGGTAGCAGTCAAGTGGCAGTACTTAACTTTCAAGACAGAATAAACATGGTGATTGTAATGGGTGGTAGGGTAGAATGGTTATACTTCCAGACATCTTTGGTAGCACCTAATTGATTATGTTGTCCCTTGGACTGAAATAGATAGGCAATCATTTTGTTTGATAATGGAGACCTAAGTCATCGACGATCATTTTCTCATGCCCAGTTTCCAAACTGAGCCAGCTCACAGGAGGGCTCTGTGAATGGAGGGGTATCTAGTCAACTTGATGAAGGATCCTACAACACTGGCACAATTATATACTGGGTAAATCTGTTACCCAATCCTTCCCACAGGAATCTGTGGCTATTTGCCAGAGATAATACACAGTAAGTAAAGTAAAATACCCAAATTTTCAAGGGTTACTTCTTACTGGCCCTGAGCTGATGCAAATCCCAAAAGGCCTTGAAGTCTATTAGTTAGAGTTGGTGCTTCAAAGTTTAGGTGGAAAATGGAATTTTAACCTAAATTAATATCATAGCTGGCATAGTAGATCTGCAAAACCAGATCTACTAATCTGTGAAAGCATGGCTGAAATAGATTTAATTAGCTACTGGCAACATCCCCACATTGGCATTCACACCTTAAGAGTAAAGGCTTTTATGATAGGAAAGGCCAAGTAGAAGTCTTTAGTATTATTCTCCAAATGTTAAACAATAATTAATACTACATTCCTGAGGCAATTGCAAAGATCAGTGCCACCATCAAATCTTGAAAGCTGCAGGTCTATTGATTCATTTCACATCAACATTAACTCATCTGTTTGGTCCATGCAGAAATGCAGATGACTCTAGAATAATGACAGTGGATAATTGCAGTTACAACTATAGATGTTGCAGGTGTGGACTTTAATTCTGAATAGCAAAATACATCAGAAGCGGTTTGCTTTTATCTACCAGGACAGCAGTATACCTTCATTATCTTCAATCAGAGCTATGTCAACATTCTGGTTTCTAGCAATAATTGAGTCCACAGAGACCAAGGTTGTCTCACTACTTTACAGGACACTGTGTTAATTTATTACATGGGTGACTTGTGCTGATTAGACCAGGTGAGTAGGAAGTAACAGGTACTTTAGATGCCTTAGTAAAATATTTGCATGCTGGAGTTGGGGAAACACTGCATAAAATTCATGGCATGTCATCTTTGTGAAATTTCTAGGGGTTAAGTGGCCTGGGAAATGTGATATCTCCTAAGAAATATAAATTGCTACCTACACCTTACACCCTTATCACTAGAAGGTACAATATTTGGTAGGTTCCTTCGGATTTTAAAGGTAACATACACACATTTGAATGAGCTGCTCTGACCCATTATCAGGTAATGATCTGTAAGTTTGCCAGTTTTGAATGGGCCAAGAGTAAAAGAGGCTCTACAGCTGGTCCACACTACTGTGCAATTTTAGACTACTGCTATTTGAGCCTTATGACCTAGAAGACCTGGCAGCTAGGGATGCTGCATGGAGCTTTAATTCACCCTAGTAAGAGAAATCAGAATGCAGATCCTAGGATTTTAAAGTAAAGCCATACCCTCTTCTAAAAACAGTCATTCTCCATTTATAAAATAATTCTTAGCTATCTGCGGGGACCTAGTAGAGATTGAATGTTGAAATAATCACCAAATGGCCATGCAACCTAAGTAGTACATCACGAGTTAGATATTACCTCATCCACCAAACCACAAAATTTGGTGTTTATAAAGTACTCTATGATCACAAGAAAGAGAAAGAGTTGTCTATGGGATCTAGGTCCAGCAAATGTTGAAGACTAAACCAAGTTGCACGAACAGCTGGCTCAGACTCCCATGGCACCTATTTCCATCTCTCTCTCAATTCACACCTCTGGTCTCTTAAGCAGTTCCCTACAACTCATTGTCTGAGGAAGGAAATCTCTGGACCCGGTTTATGGATGAGTTCACATAATACGTTGCTACTATCTAGGAAGAGACTTACTATAATGTTAAATAAATTTATTGTGAGACCAACATATATAGTAGATTTTCCATAAATGTTAGTCTAGTTCAGCAATTTCCAAACTATGTTCTGCAGGATGTCACTAAATGAGATACTCAAAAAGAGTTTCTGGTTTGTGGGTCCCAGGCCTGGCGGGTCCCAGGTCTGGCTGTGATCCAGGCTCACAGCTAGTAATAGGACCCCGGATTTAGACTGTTACATTAGTGTAGTAGGGCGCCCATGCCTAAAATTCAGCTTTTTGTATCATGCATATGCGGCTGAATGCCACTATTGTACTCTGATATATGTGGAGCCATGCGGTTCTCTGGGGAGCCGAAGGGGAACACAAGAAGTGCATGCAATATCATGCTCTCCCTTAGTAGAACTATGCTCCCCACAATAAAGTTGGTGCCTGCTGTTTCATTCTCAAGTTGGTCCCTTGTGCATTCTTTCAACCGGGTGTCTCACCATTGAAACCTCTTCTTGATCAGCTCGGCACTAACATGGTTTAATAAGTTTGAAAATTTTTGACTAGAAACCTAAAAACAAAAACAAAAACAAAACCCCAAAACAAAACAACTAGAAACCTAAAAAAACAAAACAAAACAAAATGCAGTTCTAAAGGAGCTAAGATACTAAGATATATTTTGAATTTCAGCATTTCCTAAACTTATTTGACCCTAAGACGACTATTTCACAGAGCATTTCATAGTAGTGCTTTTTGGAATCTGCTTGGGGAATTCTGATTTTTAATGATTTAGGCCCTGACAGAATATTAGTTTTGATAGCTAGGAATGAAAGTGTTAATTTTAATACTAACCGACTAGGATGTAAGATGTGCCCATCGTGGTTATTCTAAAGGACTGGAATTCTTAGTTGAGAAAGATTTTAATAGAAAATCCTTGCCGTTAGGGTAATGTAGATGACGCTACCCAAAAGGAATGTGTAAATCAAATTTAATGATGGTATTTCATTTTGTAGTAGGGATTAGGGTTATAAGGAGATCACAGCTCTGTGAATCCAATTAGGATATAATGAAATGCTCCCTTTGAGCTTACAAACCAATTGATTTGGAAAGAGAAATAATTATAATAATAAGCATAATATTTGGCACTATGATTACATGTTAGGTTATTCAAATTATTGAAATTCTTAATTTCAAAATTGAATGTACCTAGTTTTGCACAATGCATTGAAGTTTATAGAGTCTAAAGTTATATTATACTTTCTTTTGAGACAATAGTGGGAGGAAAGAATTGTAAACAAGATGAGGGCATAAGGTTAGCATAAGGAAAACATTAGATCTTATTACAAATGACTGTTATCAATGAGCTTTTATAACAGGCCATGTCAACATTATTATGTTAAAAGAACAAAAAATGATCGATCAGGCCAAACTTCTGAGAACTCTATTAGAGAAACCCACAAGTGAGGTTGCCTGTCCAATGAAGCTTAATTTAATTTTATCCCATTACCCATCTTGCTACCAAATTCAGCATTTTTTGTTCTGCTTATAAGGGACACAAATGAACAGGTGGTAAAATATAAAGTATAGATTTCTTTTTTCTTTTCTTTTTTTTTTTTTTGCAAGTAGGATATCTAGTTCTATTTCAGCAGTTGCATGATATTATAGACCAGTTCTTCTCAACCTGGGTTTTGGAAGAGAATTAAACCATAATCGCTCAGGAATCCATTGTATGCAATGAATTAACTTCCCTCCTGTGCATCAAAAACACTGCTAGCTATGTTTCATCCCTGGAAGAATTGAGAAAATAGTCATTCAAATAATTCTTTGTAGAGCTAATTTTCTAGTGGAAATTTATTTGATTGAGGCTACTCTAGATTACTGATTTCAAAACACTAGTCAATGAGAGTTAAAAAAAATTCCTGCTTATCATCCTCACTGATTTTGATTCGATTGATCAGGAATGAGATGCAATAGTCTGTGTTATGCAAATGTCTCTAGGTATTTCTGAGATAACCAAATCTAAGAAACAGCTGCTTCAGATATGAACACTGGTTCCCAAGACCTCTTATGAAACGAGGGTTCCATTGACCAAAAATGCTCTTGTTGGAGACACTGATGATGTTAACATATTAAAGGATCACAACTGTCCTATAGTTAAAAAATAATTATCTCAAGTTTTTCAAACTTATTATATCATGGAAAACTTTCTTGCTGGATACTTGTATTCATCCTATGGAACTAGAGTACCACAGAAGCACTTTGTGAAGTGAGACTCTAGAGAATAGCTGTTGGCATCTGTGAATGTCGATTTTAGTAGGATCTTTTCCAATGAATTTCAACCCAGCCTGCCTGTTATATCGCCTTTAGAACTTTGATCCTTTTGGGTCTTGGAAGTTTTCAATTTCAAGAGTCCCTTGTTTTTTAAGCAGTAAACTCTACCTTATTTATTATAAAATAATTTCCAGATGGATCAAAGTTCTAAATGTTATTTTTTTTTAAATCCACAAAATTAAAAGAAGAAAAAACAACACATTGTTTTTTATTCGACACGCACATCCTAAATATGACACACGCATCCTAAGTGGAAACAGCTCTGCACCTGCTACTGCCCTGTTTAGAAGCCTCTCTGGTCTATTCCTCATCCCTGCAGTTTAGGTTCTCCATGAGCTGCTCAACTGCCTTTCAGTCTTTCCCTCCTAAACATGTGCATCCCCAGTTCCAGTCTCCTGAACATACCCAGAACTTTCTTCCTTTCTAGTTGTTCTGTGCTCTTTAAGAGATGATCAGTCAAGTGTGGCCACTAGAGGGAACGCAGGAGAAGCTCAAGAAAACAAAGTGTATTATATTCACAGGTCCTTGAGACTGAGGCAGGTCATGTCAGGTATACCAGGTTTTGGTTCAGGTGGCAGAAGACAGGAGCCAGAGAAAGCTAAGACTAGAGCTTCCATTGGGGTTTCTGTGGGAAAGGCAAGGCAGGGCAAAGTAAACAGTTTAGGATAGGCCTGGGTGAATAATTTCAAAAGGCTATAAGCCTTTGGGGTGATTCCTAGTTGCCTGGCCTGCCCCTGGGATGATTAAGGCCGAGGAATATTTCCTCCTGGGGTACAAGGGCCAGATAGAAGAAGAAGGGCTCTGGATTGGTTAGTTTGCATATCAAAGGAATTCTCCCTACTGGGCTCTTTGCTATCTCTAAGAATTGGTTAGTCCCAGGAGGGGTAGTCTCTCTCAAGCCAGAAAGGTTTTTAAGATGTTGAAACATCATACACAATACACAGAAAATAAACAATATGAACAATACAGTACTTCTGCCTATGCTATTTCTATGACTAGAATACCTTTTGCCAAACACTCTCCTTCCTCTTATCTATTACTGAAAGCCTACCTAAACTTTAGGTCTCAGTTTCCCCCAGGAAGTTTTCTGATTTCTCTCAGCAAGAAACAATATTTCCCTATGTGCTCCCATAACACTTTGTAATTTTCCTTTTGTATTTCCACTTTGGTAATTGGAGTACTTGCAATACTGCACAGGGTTAACCAAAAGTAGTACTGATCCTTGCCAATCACTCTGCATTTGCTAATGTCCAGTCTATGAAATGAAGAGGGAAATAGGCTTCTGTTCCTCTCTATTAACACCTGTCTAGATTGATGCTAGAAAGCAGCTCCTTTGTTGTTTATCTTTTTGTTCTGTTGATGCAGTAGGTACCAGTGCTATTAGATAGAGCTGCCTGCCTCTTGCAGAGCAGTCTTCACTATTGCTGAGAAATAGCCATGAGAAAGTTAAACATGTAGGAAAATTCTATATTCATTCTATTGAACATCAGAGTGGCCAGTATGATGGAAAAACAAGAGTGGTATAGGAACTCCATAGCTTCAATCATAGATTAAGTCAGAAAACCAATTTTTAGACCATCCCTCACTGACTTACTCTGAGATTGATCCTCTATCAGCTGTTCCTAACCTTTTTGGCACCAGAAACTGGTGCTCCTGTGAAAATCTAACGCCTAATGATCTGATACAGAACTGAGATGGTAATACTAGCACTGAGGAGCAGCTGCAAATACAGGTAAAACTTCAGCAGCTGCAAATGAAGGCTAAGTTTTGCTCGCCAGTACACTGCTCACCTCCTGCTCTGCGGTCCAGTTCCTAACTGGCCACAAACCGGTACTGGTCTACAGCCCGGGATTGGGGATCCCTGTCCTATGTGATTAATTCCTGCTTGGTCTTTCTGAAGGACAGGACCTAGCAGGAAACATGTCAGGACATGGATATTATGATATTCATATAATGGGGCCCCTCATACCACAGCTCACAGCTCTTCAGCAAAATTACTGATAGTACTATTGTGAGTTTAGAAATATTAGACTTTTAAGGTCTCATGGGATGTAGACACGTACTCAGAGACACTTGCTAGATCTCATGTCCTGTTTTACCAGCCCAACATGAGAGGGACCCATAGAGGGGCCCTCCCAGGGCGCACAGTGACCTTCAGAACTGATGTGGTGAAACTCATTCTAGTAATAGCCCTGCATCATGTTGCTGAATACAGCTTGTCACTCAGACACTTCAGTCCCTAGATGTGTGCCCTGCATCATGTTGCTGAATACAGCTTGTCACTCCAGACACTTCAGTCCCTAGATGTGTTCTCTTTTAAGAGCTCTTCCAATGGTGTGCTAGTAAATGTTTAACATCTGGCTTGGGAGGTGGGGGTGGGGAAGGTCTTAATTTATAGCATTTGTTGCTTTTCATGGTGTAAATGCTCACACTATAGTCAGTTTCTAGCTGCCAGTGTGTAGTCACTGAAGGGGAGTTGGGAAGAGAGGTGAACAAGGGGTCTCTCTAACCGATGGAACTGGCTCTAGCACACCTCTGTGTTCCTCACCTTTCTGTGCTGTTGATTCTGTCTCCAACCAGAAATGTCCGTGTGTGCCAACTCTAGTTATAGGCACTGAGTTCTCCCAGGAAGCTTCCCAGCCTCCATGTAAACCAGTGGCTGCCCGGAGTGGGAAGTGGGAGTGTCGCCTATTGTGCATGTCTAGTAGTGTATATCCCAACCTCAGCCTTCACTCATTTGAGAAATCCTATGACATATATTGTTGGCGTTGACAAAATAAGTACTGAAGGTTGTTTAGTATCTAGCCTGAGGAACTCAAAGCGGTTTTTGTTGTATTAAACTGAATTGTTATGAGCACAAGTACCATTTAAAGAGATTACGATAAACTTCCTTACAATAAACTTCCTTAGGGATTGCTGAGTCCTTTTGGTGCTCCCTTCACACATGCTCAATTGGTGAACTAGTCTTAACTTCAACTAGAACGAGATTTTGACCTTTTAAATAAACTAGAAGACGAACAAATTTATCACATTTTTGGTAACAAGTTGGGGTCAATCTATCACTCTTAAACTATGTGTGTGTGTGCGTGTGTGTGTGTGTGTGCGTGCGAGTATGTGTGTGTGTGCGTGTGTGTGTGTGTGTGTGTGTGTGTGTGTGTGTGTGTGTGCTTGCATGCTCTGCAGGGTAGAATTCCTTGGATGTGCATATCTTAGTTTTCCACAGTTTAACTTATTGAGAATATAGTAACATGAAATGTGCCATTCTTCTAACTTCTCAGGAAATTTCAATGATTGGCTTATAATGTCAGGGGGTAGAAATGAGTTCCTTTCTTACCGGTTGGGCTTTCTCTTTTGCCTTTTGAAACTAAGTCAGACTGAAGCCAGGTGTTTGGCTACCACTATGAGTCATAATTGGAACTGGGGAAAAGTTAAAGTTCTGGTTTTCTTGCACTGGTATTGCTTACCGTAGAAGCTTATTCAAATAGGTTCAATTCCAGTTCTGGTGGCATGCTTAGAATGATGGTAGTGATGCTGACATTATGGTGAGTGTGTACAGGACTCCTAGGTGAAAGCTGATTGGAGCCAATCACCAATTCTCAGTGGGCAGGTGGTAGTTACTGAGCAAACATTCATGAAGATCAGTGACATTTGTACATTTCTGTTTTTCTGGTAATGAGAGAAATAGTCATTTTAGAAAACTTAGAGTATAGAAAAGAATAAAATCATCCCAGATCTCAGAAAGAGTGACGGTTAACATTATAAATAATAAAATTAGATGAGACTATATGTGTATGTGATACACATAAATATATAATAACATACATATGTTATTAATATTCTCAATGATGCTATACTATTCTATCATATGAATGTACTGTAGCTGATTTAATTCTTACTATTTAAGATAAGCATGATTCCACAATTATAATAATTTGAAGAACATCCTTTGTCTACCTCTTTGATTATGTATTTAGGATATAATTACAGATATAAAATTATTAGCTAAAAAAAGTAAGGAAATTTTTAAGGTTCTTGTTTTATAGATTGCTTTTGAGAAAGTTTTTAAAAGATTTAAAATTTATGTATTTCCATGGATTCTCATTTTTCTAAGATTAATGATATATAAATAGAATGGAATGTACCATTGTGAGATTTTTACCTTAAGCTTTATCTACCATAAAGCTAGAACTCTAGAGAAAACAGGAAGTCCTAGTATGGCGACACTTTATAAACAATCATTCATTAGTCATCACCAAAGTGCAAGCTGCCAAGATAGGAAGAAGAAAGAGACATTGACAGAGTTTATGGGCCTTACGCAAATGCTCATCTCACCTGGATATCTTGTTGTGTGAAATTTCTTTGGTTATTTTTCTTCCTGCTGTAACACTAAGCACCAAGTATCTGACAAACAAGATGTAATATGACAAACAAGGTGTGGCCTCAGGTGTATTCCTGAATGAGTGGCTGTCACACCCGTCTTCTAAGGAGGTGATAATAAGGATTAAGAGTCTAATCCAATCATTTTGCTGCTGTTTCTATTTATCATGTAGGTGTAATTATAGTGTTTCCCTTTTAAATAGCTCTTAATGTGTTTGGCCAAAGGGGAGAACCAAAACAGTTGGTAAAAGTCAAGTGTTTCACCATCTGTCTCTCTCTCTTTACCTGGTTGCAGTTCCAGCAGCCCTGCTTGGGAGGACTACTTTTTACAAATAGGTCAAATTTATTTATTTTGGCCAACAGCCCCAGATTTAGAAAAACACAAAGGCCTCCCTCCTATCTGCTCTTTGATATTACTTATGAAATTATTATCAAGTAATAGTGCAAATAGTAAAAACAGTACTGCTCTTGAGTATCCTTCCAGAATTTTCTATGTAGAAATAAATAAATAAATAAATAAATAAACAAACAAACAAACAAACAAATAAATAAATATATATGTTTACACACACACACACACACACACCACACACACTCTTAATAACAAACCCACATGGAGTCATCCTACATGCATTCTTGGTTTACTTTACAACATATCGTGAACATCTCTTTATATCAATAAATAGGGATCCTTTTCTTGTTCTTGTTCTTCTTCTTGTTCTTGTTCTTCTTGTTCTTCTTCTTCTTCTTCTTCTTCTTCTTCTTCTTCTTCTTCTTCTTCTTCTTCTTCTTCTCCTTTTTTTTTTAAACAACAATAACATAGTCTATGTATGTCTCTAAGGTAACTTTTTAAACCAGTTTCCTACTGACAGATATCCTGTTTTTGATGTTTTCAATCATTGCCACCATATAGATCCCAGTATACTTTTGATAGTATATGTCTATGATGAAGTTCTAGGTCAAAGGATATATGCAACAAAAGAAACTTTCAATAAGAACAACGCAAAACATAGAATGATATTCTGGATATAAGAATGAGCTAATAATCTATGGCCATGCTATCCTGAACAAGCCCAATCCCATCTGATCTCAGAAGCTAAGCAGGGTTGGGCCGGTTAGTACTTGGGTGGCAGACCACCTAGGAAGACCGAGTGCTATAGACATAAAAAATAAAATTAAAAAATAAGGGATTATAAGATGACAAGGTCCTTGCAATCTGTGAGGTCCACCAAGGGTTGCCTCGCCTAAAAAAAAAAAAAAAAAAAGAGGTAATAATGGGTAATATTTTAAGGAAGATTTCATAAAAAGAATCATCTGATAAATTTTCCATTCTGCTGTTTTAACTAGAGGCTTAAGTAGCATTTATTCTTTTTCTGTTGTTGTTTGCTTAAAAACAAACAAAACAGTGCAAATGGAGACTCCAGTAATGATATTGACATCCAAAGACAGCACTTAAAAAAACTGATATAGAGGAAAGAATGGGAGACCTGGGGTCATGTTAAAGTTGGTCATAAACATACACTGTGATCTTTGTCCAAACATCTCTTCTGATCTCAGCTTTCTCATCTATGAAAAGAAAGTGTCAGAAGACCTTTAAACTATTTTTTAGAATGATTTCATGTAATTTGTTTCCCACTTAGGGCTTCTAGTAGTATTGTTCATGAGTGAATGCTGGTCAAAAATGGAAGCTATGGTTCTCTGAAAATGGGCTCTGTTGACAAGGAGTTCAGCCTTTGCCCAGATTAGCACTGGCGAATGCTAAGGGGAAAACATAAGATATTTCAGGAGAACATTTTTCATGTTTCCCATACTGTCTTTATCATTTGGGCCCAGACATATGCTCATCAGCTCCAGGAAGAATTTGAGCTAATACTCTACTTGACTCAACCTTCAGAATTTTCCATAGTAAGGAGCAATCTTAAGAAATGATAGTTTATCAGTGTTGCTTCTATGGTTTGAGTAGCTTTGCTCATTCCCGTCTTGGAGTCTAATTTCCAGAAAGTGTTTCACTGAAGTGAGTGTCTTGGTAGTCACAAATTTGGCACAGAAAGATTGACCATTCACATTTTCTGGGTTTTCTTTCTAAATCCCTCACTTAAACAAACAATTAATATTGTAAAATTCCTTAAAAGATTTCTGTCTTTTTAGATCACTGTGAGCAAATTAGTACCTCCATGTTTTCAACTTAACCCAATGGTGGGTGAAAGTAAATAAATGCTCAATAAACAATAGCAACTACTGTTATTATAATGACAGAAGATGAAAAAATTTGCAATAGCCAATTAAGATAAGGTTCAGAGCCTAAAAGACTTTCAGACAAGTCAGCAATATTGAAGAGCATCTAGATAGAAAACATAATTTATTTATCTCAAAGAGTATACAAAATTTTTAGTCCCCAGAATATTTTATTTTAATTTCTAAAATTTACATTGAGCTCTCTCCCTGTAAATCCAAACTAGGCATTTACTCTTATTCACTTTTCATTCATCATGAGGTTTAGCAAACCTCAGGATCTGTCCCCAAGCAAAACCACTCCATACTTTGGGTTTCCCCTGAAAGTCCAGATTACCAGGGAAATCAAAACAAAAGGAAGTGCAAGTTCACCCTAAATGTGAATTGTTCTTTGTAGGACCCGCTTCTTGATATTTCTAAGTTCATCTTGGATTTCTTTGAAGAGAGAGAAAAGCTTTGGGTGAAGGAAAAGGCCAGGGTAACTCAAATATAACTAATGAGTTACTAATGAGTTTAATGAGCTTTTGGAGGTCCCTGGAAATGGGTTCCTGAAATGAATTTCCTCAGACAGTAGACAGATGACTCACTAACTTTGGCCATCAAGGCAGGATGAATCATTTAAAGGCAGCTGAATCACCTGCTTTAGCTCTGTTTTATAAGAATTGGGGCTAGCTGGATATTTCTGTCTTTGATTGCGAGTATTAAGCATTTAAGTTTATGGAGAATATGATGTCCTTCTTAGGAAAACTACACAAATTGCTCATGCACAGATGGACCACATTAGTGAAAGCAGATTAGTAATCGTTTTTAGTTCCCGATGATGAAAAACTGCTCTGAACACCTACCTCACTGGATTCTTTACTGCCAGATAAGCCAAGTGATACTTGATGAGGATCCAGGTTAGGATTTAAGACACTGATGGCTAATGCCACAGAGCCATAAGACCGGTCCAGAGGATATCCTGAGATGTCATTTGCAGAACTTGCATTTAAAGTCTTGATGCTTGGACCACACACACGTTATAAGCAGAGCGTTTTTTAAAAGAAAAATTTTCAAAATGAGAGACTACTGAAAGAAGTCAGCTAACATTTTCATTGGAAATACTAAGGAAACATTTTTGGGTGCTCAGGTCTCCAGTTGTGTGGGGTTTAATATATATTTTTTAGAGGGATGAAGATTTAGTGGAGGTGGGTTGATATACGAGAAAGAATCCAGATCAAGGAACATGAAGATTCTTGAGCCATGTGACCCAGATGAACATCCAGGCCTTTCTAAGCCTCAGTTTCTTCATCTGATAGGGTTATGTTAGGTTGATGTTTCAAACTTGCTTCATCATGAGGATCACCTGGGGCGCTTGTTAAAAATACAGGTATCACTTGCCTCACCCCAGCCTATTGAATCCAAATCAACTAGGGTGAGGCCTGAGAATTGTTATTTAACTAGCACCTTGGGTGATTCTTGTGTTCAGACAAGTTTGGGAAACATTGTTAGATGATCAGTAAGATATTTTTCAGCCCTAAGATTGCTCAAATGATCCTACGAAACACCAAACTTTTTTCCCTTCCCTCCAAATTGGGGAGGCAAGAATCAAATGAAGAACAAATCAAGTTATGTTGTGGGTGGAGAGGTATTGGTAGGGCTGGTCTGCCACTAAGTTGTAATGTATATGAAGATCATCTTGGGTACATTCATCCTTAGATACTCAAGGACTGTGTGTTGTTCCTGCTCTAAATTAACACCCCTCAGGAAGGGCCTGGTCAATTCATTCACCCTGGAGTTTAAATAGCCCAGGAGCCTCCTTGAATTTTCTCTCTTGTATATTAACAAGATTCAAAGTCAACGGAATGGAGGCATCAAGAATGTCAGCAAACAGGGCAAGCACCAAAAACAGGCAATGACCTTATCTACTCAGAAAACTTCCCTGAACTGGTCCCACATGAAGCAGGGGAGTCTGTGTCAGTTCAAAGACGGTGGAATGGTGACATTAATCACCTAAACAAGGAAGTATACCAGAAATCAGGGCAAAATTAATGTCACCATTGAAAAATACCAACTTTAGATAGCTTCCTTCAGCAGTTCTCTTCTCATAAACCCATCTGCTATCAACAGACATCAGAGCAAACTTTTTTAGAAGGGCAGAAATTTATAAATCATAAATTCGTTCATTCACATGTTCAACATTATTTATTAAGGAAATTCATTTATTCATATATTCAGCATTACTTATTGAGTTCTTCCTTGTAGCAGGCACTGTTTAGGTCCTCTGGATACAGCAGTGAACAAGATGGGTTCCTGAGTGTGTCCTAGAAGATATTCCAGAGCTTATATTCTAGAAGGTGAAGGATACCAGAATATGCTACCCCCAAATATGCCACTTGGGCATAAAGATTATTTTGAGCCAAATTAAGAAACAGTAGATGTAGGTAAAAGCTCCTGACCCTCCCCCAACCTTCTCAAGGCAGGGTATAAAATTCCCTTTGTGAAGGTGTCCCTTCTCTCCTCTCTCCTTCCAGAAGGAGCAAAACAGCCTTCATCACCTGAAATGAAGACTGTGCCAAGATGAATCTGCACAATGAACTTTACTAAAATAATCCTAATCTTTCATTAGTTCCTCCTATATATCTACCTTCCTACAATTTACGGCACTGAAAAGCTTAAATCCCTTTTCCTTTGTTTTGTCACTGTTCTGCAAATGTATTATTCTTTGTTAAAATGGTATATAAGCCTCTGGGTTTAACTGCTTTTTTTTTTTTTTTTTTTTTGGATTTTCACTTTATTTCTTGAGACCTTCATATGCATATGAAATAAACCTTGTTCTCTTGTTAATTTGTCTTTTGTCAGTTTAATTTCCAGGACTCCAGGTCTAGAAGCTAAGATGGTAAATGAGTTTGCTTTTCCTCTCCTGAAAAGGGGAGAGAGACAATAGTGAAAAATAAATAAGACCATTTCAGAGGATGGTAAGTGGTATAGAAAAACAATAGATAAATGGTCTTAAAGAATGATTGTCTGAGGTCCATTGAAACAAAGGACTTACGCAGATAATGCAGATAACGGTGAGACTAGAGCCCAAGTTTCCTAGGGTTTGCAGATAACTTTTTTTCTGATAAACTTAACCTACTAAATGTTACTCTCAATGAAAAGGTTTTATTTTTGCCTGACAGATACCTTACACACATTTCTCTGCGTCTTTTGTATTCATCACTTGCAGGAGTTTAAGTGCCGAAATAGGTTTAGAGTGTAAGGAACAGTGTAAGGCTCACCAGCCGAAGTGCTGAGGAATTTTAGTAACCCATTTTCAAAAGATTAAGGAACAACAGGAGCTAGAAATGTTGTGGAACTGTAGGCTGTTAACTTCACCTGATAAAAACTATGGGAAGATGATTCGTACTCAATCAAGATCTGGAATGGTCTGATCACCAGAAATGAAGCCAGTTTCAGTTCCCACCCATTCTGTTAACTAATGTGGAAGTTATTTTTACCATGGATCTTTACAAACCACATTTTTATCCAGACTCCTGGCAATGCTTGAATCCTTCCATTGTAAGAAAACAAAGAAATTCATTTCTTTCAACATGCATTAACTCAGTCTATTCTGTCTTGCTTCCCATAAGCCAAATGCATGAATGGTATGCTCAGACATGATACCGTTTCTGAAGTATTTAACAAAAGATGAGTTGTATCAGAATGATTTTTTGGTATTGGTACAAGCTACCCATTCTAATAGTTCTATGGCATTTTGTGCTTCTCTTTCTTTGATGCTTGGAAGGTGGGATTTTATACTTGAGGCTTATGGAAATTATTACTTATTTGGTGTTTGATTTTCTCTACTGTAGTATTTTAAGACTAACATTCCTTTCTTTATCGCCTAACTGATGCACTAGTCTGAACATCTTTGTGAAGTTCCCTTATTTACATAAAAAGGAGCCACTGCCATCTGGTGTATTAGAGAAGACACTACAATCAGCATGTTACTTGTAACCCCACAAGGCAAACAGCCAATTTTCCAAACCATAGGAATTTTCTTCTAGACAGATGGGGAAGTTCCAATAGTCAAACAAATTTAGTAGAATAAAATCTTGGTTAACTTGTACTAAAGTAACTAAAATCCTTAATTAAATTATCTTCTTTTGTGATCGAAAAGGTGGCATAGGGCACTATACTTTTTATTTAGAGAAAATAAAAACAAGTGCAACAAAATAAGTAATAATTGAAATTTGGTTAAATTAAATTCTAGAATGTGTTCAGGTTATCAATAATAGCATATAAAAATGTAATGTTAAGAATAATATTGATGCCCTATAAGACTTTAGTCATTAATTAGGTTTTTACTTTTTAAGAGAGAACGATTTTCATCAATCGGTTTTTAGTCAGTAGGAGATAAATATTTCCTGAAGCATTTGAATCCTGCCTAGCATCCTCAATGACCAATTTCATTGCGCTTACTAGGTTCTTGCTTGTTGAGTAGGACAAATTAACTGAAAAAGTCATTGCTAAAAGGACAGCTAACTGGAATCCAGTAAGATCTAGTCTCCACAGTTAGTAACTTTGTGTCAGGAATTAATATATCTGAGTAGGCTGATCCTTAAAGTGGTGATAAAAATAGTGTCTATTTTATAGGTTGGTTAGGAGGGTTCCATGCCAAGTTCAATGCATGGTACATAACTAATGCTCAAAAAAAAAAATGTTGCTAGTACACACACGTAGATACACACACACACACCCCAAGCATTTCAAACAAGTTCTATAAGCAGATGATCTTTTCACTTTAAACTCTCTTATAAACTCATTATAAACGCTCTTTAGCTAAAAGGGAGAGTCAAATACCAAACAGAAATATATGTATGAAAAAAAAAGTGTTCTCTGCTCTCATAATGTTTTCAGAATTCAAGATCATTTTGGATGCTTTATTTTTAAAAGCTTTCCTCAATCTATACTCATAGATACAAATATAGGTTTCTGTGGGTGTTTTGGGGGCTAGGATTAGGTGGAGGCTGGGAGATGTTGAATTCAGTTAAATAACTGGCTGTTTTGAAACTAATGATTATAAGTAACGGTTTGGCTGAATTTAATATATATTTTAAATATGTAGTTTGCTGAAATTCATTTTAAAAGCTGATCTATATCAAGCTTTAATGTAACTTTGTCATGGTTTCCTTGCTTTCTAGAAGATCTATTTATGTCATGTCAAATTTTAAATAGGAAATCAATATTCTTCTCTAAGACGCTTTGAGAATAAATCACTATTTTTACATCTTTTTTAGGAGAAGGTTCCAAGAGCAAGTGAATGACAGAAGTGGACAAGGTTCAAAGGGAATTTTAAGCAAGTTATTTTCATCTCTAGCCACATTTTTCAGTAAGTTAACAAAGCCAGGTCATTGAAGGAAGGTACAACTGATAGTGTGTGTGCATGTGTGTGTGTGTGTGCATGTGCATGCGTGTGTGTGTGTGTGTGTTACAGATAATTCAAATTTGGTACTTTTCTGCAAAAGCCTCTGACTTCTTTCCTTTCTTTTGAAACTAACCTGAAATGTAGAGCCTTGATAAGTATAATCGTTACCACTAGGGGGTGACAGCTGATAATGAATCAGCTTTCCTTAATGTGAGCCAAACCACGGGCTTAGTTTGGTAGGTACTGGAGTAATGTTTCTTCTTTCATTGATTACCTGGTGATGTTTGGTTTGTACTTTGTTTGCTGAACATGCTCTACACCCAATATCATTCCCATTGTGATACACAACATGGGTCTGACAGAGGACAGCTAGTGCTGGACAGCTTTGTAGATTTCAAGTAACTGTCTGGAAAATTAGTTAACAGATAAGACCATTTATTCACTCATGCATTTATTTAATATACATTGAGAGCCCACAGGCCCCGTAACTGGCACTGGGGACAAAATGGTAAACAAAAATATGTCTGTCTGCAGGGAGGATTTCTTGCAGGAGGAAAGATAACAAAAACCAGGTAAACAAACACATCAATAAAATAACTTTGAGCTTTAATAAGACAGATGAAGGAAAGAAATATGAGGATGAGATATAGAATAACTGGAGTTAGAAAAGAGATACTACATTAGATCAAATATTACTTTACCAAAGGCTTTGCTGTTCTCCATCTAACTAGTGGATTTCAGAGACACATTATATCCCCTACTTTGGTTGTTTTCCACTTGCATAGATTCTGTCAATGTTCTCATAACTCAGCATTTTGCTGCCTTTGAAGCCAGGAATATCACTAATGGTTGATATCTAGCACTAACATCCCTTCTCAGTATACTTCTCATAGATATTTGTAAAGCTTCATTGAGAGAGGCATCGAATGAAAGGAATATACCTCTTTCCATTCCACATTACAGAATGAAAACTTCTGTAATGTAACTGGCTAACTTGCACCATTTTTTTCTAGATAGCTGGAGCACTTTTTGAGAAATATCTCACACACATACACACACGCGCACACATTTTTAAAAAAAGATATTGTTAATTTAAAGTTAAAATTATCTAGCATGCAAAATAAAAAATTATCCTAATGCTGATATAAATATCGATAAGACAATAACCTTGTCGCTAATGATATTGCACATTTTCTAGTCATTACAGAGTATTTAATGCCATTTCTTCCTTTCTTGATCTCTTTTTTTACCTGAGAGACCCTCCCCCTTTATTCTCCATAATTTAAGTCCACCTCATCTTTCATCTTCTAATGAGTGTTTCTTTCTCTCTCTGTCTCTCTTTAAATTCTCCTGCATGCTATGTGTATTCCTTTCTTTTCTTTATTTCAGAAGTACTCACATATTTGAGCCATTGGTTAAATAGTATATTCTTAGGTTTTTATAATCACTTCATCTCCGCTGAAAAAGAGTGTTGCCTGCCTTACCCAACAATCCCTCTTTTTCTCAGCCTCACTTGCAGCTAGAGATGAGACATGTGGCCCAGTTCTATCTAGCCTGTGAGATATAATGGTATCTTCGGAGAAATGTACTGGTATCTTCTGAGAAAGATATGTTTTCCAGGACAAAGGGAAAAGGTATATGTGGAGGCTTTCTCATGGCCTTGGCTTTTTTCTTGCCCTTCCTTTGGATAAGGTTACAAAGAATGTAATGTCTGGATCTGTGAAAAAAATGGGAAACCCAAGAGGCTCTTGGAGATGCCAACTTAGTGCTCTTGACAGAGTAGAGTTGATAAACCAGGTCTGTGATGCTTACCTTTCAGCTTCTTATTATATCATTTAATTCAATGCCTTTATTATTTATACCATTATTACTTTATTATTCTGTTCCTGGGAGCCAAAATGATCCTAAACAACACAATCTGAATATTAAAATCCTTGAAAACATCTCCTTTTAATTTTGATACTCCTGAGAACTTAGCCCAGTGCTCGATATAGAGTAGCAGTTAAATAAATATGTAAAATCTACATGTTTTCCTTTGTCTCCTCTTCCCTTTCTCCTCATCAAATGAACTTCTTGAAATTAATCTTATATGCTTATTTAAGACACTGTTGAATTGGAATAAAGAACTTTCTCTACATGGGTCCTTTTTATAAGATGCATGTATGTATTTGTCAGAGGGTAGCTTATGCTCACTTTGCCATGCAAATTTTAATGATTTTGAGCTTTATTAATACATGCTTTTAAAGGGCAGAGGTCTCTCTTTTTTCACCTATCTACAGTGCCAGCTCTGTGCCTTGTATAGAGTATACAGACAATGGCTGAATAGGTGGTGAGGAGAGAGAAGGGAATGAAGTTGGAAGCAGAAAAATGTATTTGGCTACTTCGAGGGTATGAGAGAGATTACTATAAAGTCCTTGAGGCAGATATATTGCCTTATTCTTCTTCGCATCTTCGAAACTAGTGCTTCTAAAAGCATAGTCTAATAATTCAGAATAAACTAGAGCTTTGTTAAAATTCACATTCCTGGTCCCTACTTCAAAACTACAGAAAGAAAATCCTGAAAGGCGGACCAGGAACCCATGATTTTAGTCATTGCCCCAGTGCCTAGCAAAGTTCTTCGTATATATTAGACACTCAGTAAATAACAGAATGAATAAATAAGTGATGCAAAGATAACACAATCTCTCAAACTCAAGTCCAATCTCTAAAGTCATTTCTTTAAAACCTAATATTTATTCGATGAGGCAGAATGTTTCATTTAAAAAAGTAGAAAATCCTCTTTTACCAGTGGCAAAATATTTTCTTTGATAACCAAGAAGACAAACTATTTAAATGATTCACTTAGTCTCAGATATAAATAAGTCGAAACCAAAAATAAGATTCTTTTTAAAATACTTGGGTGCGTGGAAATGAATATGAAACATTCTAGGTCCCCAACCCCTTAAACATTCCTGACTACTTCTCTAATACTTTTTTCCACATACTCCTCCCCAGAACCTGAGGATAACTAGATTTGCCCACTCGTTCACTGAAAAATGAGTTCACTTTCAAGACAGGGATAGAACTGACCTGCAATGGACACAATGGTGAGTACAGATTCCTCTTCGAAGTGGTCATCTGGCTCTCACCCAGCATTTCTGACCCTATTGGGAGGCTGAATCATCTCCATGCCAGTTATAGCCTCACTTCCTTTAGAGCTGTGTTTACAGAGACTTGTGCATTCTTGCTCTGCTGAAGTAGGTTGTGCTACGTATGGTCCACCCTGGCATAACCAGATCAACTGTATAAGGAGGCGCCATCTAGATTATTTCTGTGCAGGATGAGAGAAAGCTCTTGCTTAAATAGCTGATGTTGGGGAATCCATTTTAATAGTGTGTGGTTACAAGGAAGTGAGGAAGTATCTGTTTGGAGGGAGTGAAGAGGTCTTCTTTAGCCAAGAAGTTAGCACAACAAACTGGAGAATCTGACCCTACCTGTGCTATCCAAACTTACCTCTCTCCTGCATTTGCTCAAGATCTTTTGCTCCTTACTCTTTTCTCTTCACAAATAACAAGGAGAATAATGCTCACAATAACCATTGAGTGGTTACTATGAGCTTTATATACATTGTCTCTTAGAATGTACTAACCCCTCTAAGAAGTAGGTACTATTATTATCTCCTTTTTTTAGATAAGAAATGGAGCTGCTGGTCCGCGCAGAGGTGTTAAATTACATGGCTAAAGTCATCCATCCAGTATGCTACAGAATTGAGATTCAAATTCAAGGATGTCTGATTCTAAAGTTCATGGCAAGAGCCATCGTACACTCGTTGGAATTTGTTTTGCTCCTCTAAATCCCACATTGACCATGAAGCCCTCTTTGACTTTTTATGTTGATTATTAACAAAACCATACATATTGGTACTTTAAATAAAATCATAGAGTGTCAGAGAAAGAAGTACTTCAGAGGCCATTTTAGAGATGAGAAAACTGAAAATCAGAGAGAGACCTCTGTTCTTTTCAGAGGTCTTACAGAGCTCAGTCATGCACTTAGGGCAGTCATGTACTTGCTGATTCTGCCCCAAAGTTAGCACTCACTAATATTCTGTATCACTGGGTGTTCGACTTGTGTTCGATGTTTCATCTGTTTCATCTGTGTTGTCTTATTTCTCAAATCTTACTCTATTAAGACTTTGTTCTTACTTCAGTATCCTCTACAGTGTCTGATCAGGAGCTAGACATATTCTAAGTGTCTGGTAAATGTTTGTGAACTGAAATTAAGTAAGTTTTGATACTGAATATTTGACTAGGAGGTGGCAAGGAAATGGATTAGTTCAAAGGCCACATAGAGCAAATCCTCCATGTGGGAGGCAAATAGGTAGGGATTATAGGATTTGGCTTGTCTCATTTACTTCAGCTTATAATGACTCGGAAGCCTGGTTGGCCAAAGGTTTCAGATAGCGGAGTTCTGATTTCTTATTGTCTTTTACCTTCCCAAGCTGAGTAGACATGCTAGTAAATGTGACCCCCAGATTCTCGAGACATGTCTTATTCTGCTATGAGCACACGGAACCGAGCCCTGGTGACACTCTTGTCTTGGAGTGGAAGAGCCTTATATGGAAGTAGAGTGTACTTTTTGCTTTATCGAGGGATCTTTAAATAGCAGGGAACAGCAACTCAAAGCTTTCAAAGAGCTACTTAAAGTTATTTTTCTCCATGACAACAGCCTGCCAATAAGGATAGAATTTAAAGAGCTAGGACCCCAAGTAGAAAGAGAAAAGGAAAATTTCCCTGCTAAATTTTATGCTGAGAGATGAACCACAGCCAGAGTGTAAATTCCATGCATTGACTCACAACTATAGAACAGATGAGATGAGCAATCAAACTGCATTCTTTAATTATCTGTGTACAAAATTAGGAGGATATTTAAAGGTGTTCACTTGGTAGATGGGGTGGAGGGAAATAATGACAGGCATACACAATGATTGCTGTTGTTGAAATGATGGATTCATTTTCTTATGTGTTACCCTTAGGGGGTTGAAGTATTGATTTTGTTTTGAGTGCTTAAAGATCAAGTTCTAAATAATCCTCTTGGCTTCCCTGTACCTCCCCTTACAAAATCGCCTTTTCCTTACCTCATGAAATCTGACTCCAAGGACAGGCTGTAGTGGATTCAACTCCTGATTTCTTCTTTCCTACCAAATGAAAACTTTCAGTTGCCTTCTCAGGGAGCCCCTGAATGAGAATATTGTATTTTTTTTAAGTAAGACTTATTTTTTAGAGCAGTTTTAAGTTTACAAATTGAGGGGAAGGTAGAGAGATTTCCCGCGTACCTCCTGTATCCACATGCATGGCTTCCTCTACCCCCACCCCCCACCACTACCAGAGGGGGACATTTATTATAACTGATGAGCCTACGCTGATGCATCACGATCCCCTAAAGTCCATAGTTTACATTACAATTCACTTTGGTGTCACATATTCTGTGGATTTGGAAAAATATATAATGACACATATCCACCATTATGGTATCATAGAGTGTTTTCACTGCCCTAAAAATCTTCTGTGCAGTACCTATTCATCCCTCCCCCAACCCCCCAAGCCCTGGCAACCACTGATCTTTTTACTGTCACATAGTTTACCTTTTACAGAATGTCATGTAGTTGGAACCATTTAGTATGTAGTCTTTTCAGACTGGCTTCTATCACTTAGTAATATGCATTTAAGGTTCCTCCATGTCTTTTCTTGTTTTGATAGCTCATTTCTTTTTAGTGGTAAATAATATTTCATTTTCTGGATGTACCAGAGTTTATTTACCCTTTCACCTATTGAAGGACACCTTGGTTGCTTCTGAGTTTTGGCAACTATAAATAAAGCTGCTATAAACATCCATGTGCAGGTTTTATGTGGACATAAGTTTCCAACCCCTTTGGGTACATGCCAAGGGCACAATTGCTGAATCTGCTGGATTGTTTGGTAAGAATATATTTAGTTTCCTAGGAAATCATGAAACTCTCTTTCAAAGTATCTGTACCACTCTGCATTGTCACCAGCAACAAATGAAAACTCTTGTTGTTCCACATCTTTGTCAGCATTTGGTGTTGTCAGTGTCCTAGATTTTGGTCAGTCTAATAGATGTGAAATGATATCTCATTGTTGTTTTAATTTGCATTTCCTTGATGATATATGATGTGGAACAGTTTTTCATATGCTTATTTGCTATCCATAGATTTTCTTTGGTGAGCTGTCTATTAAGGTCTTTGGTCCATTTTTAAATTGGATTATATATTTTCTTATATTTGAGTCACATTGGATTTTTATTTCTCTGTTCTCAGAGGCCACTTTTATCCCCCACATTGGAAAAATTTATATGATTTACCTTCTAATCGTCCCTAAGAATGAGGATGGACTTGCCTTAATAACTTTCTTAACCCTCTGCCTCCAACCAAGTCCTAGTCTAGCTCAACAGCATTATCTTTAAAATTGATCAGTTTTAGAAACTGAGTTCTATCTGATACAAGGATACCCTCTACATTGTTCCCTACGAGTGCTCATCCAGGCTTTAATCAGTGACAGATAGCTCTCTAGATTGACAGGGGCACTGACCAGTACCAGAGATTACAATTCACTTAACAAATATTACCGGGTGCCTTTTATATGTCAAGCTTTAGGCTTGTCAATGGAGCAGTGAATCAATCAGACAATTATCAACTTCTTTCTTATGAGACAAAAGTAATTTTCCTATAATGGCCGGCTCTAGTTCTGCCCATTGAAACCATATAATTAGCCATTTCATTCCTTCAGAAACTTGAAGACAACAATCATCTCCTCAAAGTCCATTGTCATTCTGGTCAATCCTTCCTTTGGACATGTTTCAGCTGGTCAGTGACCCTTTCAAAGGAGATTGCTCAGAATTTCACCTTACTTCCTGGGCTCTTCTGCCTGTGTTTGGATGCTCGGGTCTTATTACTGTTGCCTGAATCTATGGAGCTACATTCCTTGACATGTTTCCTGAGTCTAGAAGTGCAAGCTTGCATATGTATATGTCCCTTGGGGAGAAGGAGTTGAAAAGATTAACTTGGACCTGGGGAGTTGTTGTTCTTCTGCTCTTTAACTAGAAAATAAATGTGATTGTAGCTTTGAAAACTGAAATGCTAGCTTTTAAATAACTTGCAAATAATAGAGTTCAAGATTTCAAGGGGAAAATGGGCTTCATAAAAATTCTGTAATAAGAACTCCTACATTTTTCTTTTAGTTGATAAATTGACTATAAATGGTAACCAGAAAGTAATCACTTCTAACTGCATTTCAATGAGAACTAATGTTCCTTTGACCAGTAAATAGTGTTAACTTACAAAAAATTTAAGCCAGGTTTTTTCAGTTTGACAACTGAAATAGGCAATGATTATAGTCCTTAAACTTTTGCTCCCCACACTGTCCCTTCCCACCTCTCTACAGCATGACTTTGAGGGAAGGGGCATATGAATCTGGGGCCAGGCTGTTACACCCAAGCCCACTCAGTGCCACCCATGATAAGGCTTTGTGGCTGATATTACCAAGGATCGGACAATCCTTTTGCACTTAGACTTGGCTTCTTCTAGGTCTGAAAGGCAGACTGATTCAGGGGAGAGTCCACAGCTTCCTCTTACATCGGAATTTGGAAGAATCAACTTGCTCTCCTGGCTGATTATTCTCTGCTCCCATTTTCTGCTTTGTTCTACTCTCTGATTGTATTCTCTGCCTTTCTCTGCCCTGCTCTTGGCCCCAGGAGGCTGGCCCCTGCAATGCATCTCCTGGCTTGTCAGTTAGCTTCCAGTTGAGTTTGGTCAATGAGAAGCCCAGGTAAGAGTGTGAGAAGAGAGTGCGGTCAGTATATATCTTCCAATCCTTGTGCTTCTGTAACATGTCTCTAGAAATAGCTGTGCTCAATTACTCTAAATTACAGGTCCTGAACCTAGGGTTCCAGCTCTCACTATGCTCTAAAAACTCTATTTCCTCCCCTAGCCCTCCACCCCCTGGCTGGTAATCATTGCTACTCTCTGGGAGCCTCAGCTTCCTGAACTTTTCCTTAAACCCGCCCTCTCCTCCATCCTGTTATCACAGCCTATTCATTCAAATCAGCTCACATGAATTCTTTCCTGCTTGGGCCCCTACATAAAAACTTCTGGATGTTCGAGGCTCTTCTGTAAGTCACAGAGCACCATGCCTCCTGCATCAGGGAAGCCTTCTTATCTCCTTCAGGCCAGCGTAGGACCAAGAGTTGGCAGTCCCAACCTGGCAGTTCCTCCGAATAACTGGGAGAGCTTTGAAAAAATACAGATTCCAGAACCCCACCTGGGGCAGAGTCCTACAATTTCTACTTTTAAAAAGATCCATGAAGCAAGAATGGCTAAATAGTGATAACTGTTCAGGTTGGATGATGGATATATGGAGTTCATTATATCATTTCTGTATAAACAATTGGAATGGGCCAAAGAGATCCAGCATCTTCCATTTACTGTAGTCCTAGGTACCAGAGACCCAGGACCTCAAGTCCCTACCTCACAGATACCTTTGTAAATTGAGGTTGAACAGATTTGGCCAAATCAACAGTTCACATTTATATAGACATGGTTTGTGACCTTTAGCCAAATTCTGTCGGTAGGAATTGGAAAATCCAAGTCACTACATTCTAGTGTGACTCTCTCCTCTATCCCTTCTATATGAGAAATTATTCAAAAGTCCCACCATTTTATTTGTGCCTTACCAGAAAAGGACCCAGCTTTTGAGTAACGGATTTAGATTTCTAGTCCCTGTTCCTGTGCGATCTTGGGCAAGACACTTACCTTTTCAAATTCTTCGATTTAATTTCACAGCATAATAGTTAAAAGCCTGTCTCTGGGTTTGAATCATAGTTCTGCCACTTCATAGCCATGTGATTTTGGGTAAGTTACTTAACTTCTGTATGCCTCAAATTTTTCATCTGTAGAATGGAAATATTAATAGAAACCATATCACTGGATTGTTGGAGAGATTAAATGAGCACTAACATAAAGGGAGTAGCATGGTGCCTGCTGTATAAGTTCTTTTAAGTGCTAGCTGATGCTGTTATCATTATTGCTACCTAAATTTACATTTATAACTTTGGAGGAGTAGGCAGGAGCAAACTAGCAACTGTTTCAGATATAGAGTTCCCAGGGATTTTAAAAATCATAATAAAATATGAGAACTACTGCTGTAGATTTTGCACAAATTAATGGCTATAAAATCTGAGGTGGGGAGAAGATCCACTCAAACAACTCAGTGTAGCTGACTCCCTAGTTACTGGTCATTTTGTAAAATTCTGGGCTTTGGCACCAGCCTGGGTAGAAGGCTGGCTGTTTCTGGAACTGGTCTTCCCCGGCTTTGGTCTGGACTGACACAAGCAGCCCAACTTACTGGGTTTAATGTGTGGGAGGTAGTAGTGAAAGGAAGAGCCGAGGAGTGTTGGGGATGATCCTAAATCAAATGAAAAAGACAAAAATGCAGAGATGGCCCTGGCTTACATATGTCCATTCCCAGCCAACTTGAGGACACACAGCTTCATTTAGCAAACCTGACCTCATGTTCCTGTCAATTAAGAACTATGCAAATGTGTTTTGAATTTCCTAGGCAAGAGTGTATTACCTCCTAATGCTGACTATTAAAATTCCTGATAAAATTCAATCTCCAAAAGTTGGATAGCAAGAGAGAGAAGGTCAGAGAAAAAGAAATTTGGGCCTTTTAATAATTTAGCACAAAAATATATATCAATGCATAGTCGTATCTTAAAGAACAACCCCTTAAGTCCTTGATTGGCTGGAAAGAAAAGGCTAACCCCTCTTCTTTACACCTAACCGAACCAACATCCAGTTTGAGAACCCTTGTTTAGATGTTTTTGAAGCTAAATTTATTGGGGTAGCCTCAGTTAATAACATTATATAAGTTTCAGATGTGCAATTCTATAATCCATCCTCTGTATATTGCATTGTGTGCTCACCACCCAAAATCTAGTCTCTTTCCATCACCATATACTTGACCCCCTTTACTTTCTTCATCCTCCTGCCAACTCTCCTTCCCCTCTGGTCACCACCTTTCTATTGTCCGGGACAATATATATGTGGAATATAAAACAGAAAGCAACAAATGAACAAGCAAAACAAACAATCTCATAGATGCTTTTTAAAATGTAGATCTGGGTTTTACCGGAGCCAAATGCTGAATAAATAAACTGATGCACTCTTAAGCCAATGTCTAGCAAATGGTTGAAAGCTAGCCTTTCCTTGAACAAGTATATCTTTACTCTGAAATACCAGTCATTTACACTCTTTGGCATTTCTTGTTAATTTTTGCTACTCCTGGTGGCGTGTATTTTAAAGTCACTAGCTAAGAAAAGTCAGATCTTCTATTGTTAGTTTTAGTTTGTGAATGGCAAGGAGACATACAGTCATAGTGCAAGGACACAGTTATAACCTATCATCTGCCCTGTTGTTCTGAAGACTGTCAGGGGGTCATATTGGGGTGGGTCCTTGCCTTGTGATGTGATCCAGATGCCATGTCTGTGGCACACCCCTTTCTTTGTGGGGAACGACATTTCTTTGCAGTTCTCAACTTTCCGCTCCCTGCTTTATCATGTGTCCTGGAGCTGTGTGACAGTGCTTTGCTGGATACAGTGGATGGTTTAATAATAGGCAATTAACCTAAACTGAACAGTCAGTGTCTCACAGCTTACTTTGGGTCAAGGCTGGGAGGGAACCCAAGCTGGTCTAACTAGAGTCTTTCTTCAGGTTTGACTCCCTTTATTCGCAACATATTATGAAAATTTTCAAACATACAACAAAGTCGAAAGAATTTTACAGCGAATACTCATGACCTAAACTATACTGTTAACTATTCATATTTTACTACATTTGATTTATCACATATCCATCTATCCATCCCTCTATCCAGCTATTAATTTAGATGATTTTTGGTGTATTTCAAAGTAGATTACAGACATTGTACATGTCTCTATAAGTACTTTAGAATGCATTCATTAAGTGAGGTTCAATATATGTTTACAGTGGGGTTTCGTTTTGGCATAAAAATATAAAATGAAATGCACATTTGAAATTATACATTTGCAGGATTTTGACAAATGTTTACGCTCGGAATTTATTTTCGTCGGGAGTGGAGAGAAAGCTTTTTTCTTCTTTGGAAGGCTGAGATTCAAAGATGTGAGCCCAGAGTGGGCAGTTATGACTCCAGTTGCAGATTCTGAAAGCCTTCTGGGGCTATGAATACCAACGTGGAGGTAGCGCTATAAGATAAAAATAATTATGAAAGTATTATAGTCATTTCGGTCTTTTGTTTTTGCACTTTATTTACATTAGCCTGTAAATTTTCTTATTTGCCTAAACTATTTTGAGTGTTTTTCTTTTACTTGCACCTAGTCTTGTCTAATATATATAAACCATCCCCTTTAATTTAAATAAGATATTATGTGTCTATTGCAGGTATTAGGACCAAGTCAGGAGAGGTTAAGAAAATCTAAGGTTTCTTATGAATCCAAGAGACTGGATTTAGTAAATTGAATGCATTGGTCTTACCTAGGTTCTAGCTGTGGATCCATCATATGTGGGAATAAGAGGCAATTTTACACAGGCACTAGGTGAGTTTATTCAAAGTAGAATCTTTAACAAATAAAAATAAAAGCAAAAACATGACATATGATAACTTTGATATTAAAAGTATAGTTACCGATATTAGAAACAGGACCCTGGTGGACTTGATAATTATTCTTTCCAACTTTGAACATTGCCCAGTGTTTGTGGCTTTTGCTAAATAATTACAGAAACAGAGGCAGTGTGTTTTCACTGTTAGAGGTGGAATAGGTTGCAAAATGCCAAAATGAGTCCAATCTGGAAAATGTTGAATCCATGTATGAGAGAAAGGAAAAGAGAGCAAGACTCTCAATCATCTGAGGGGGAGTAAAGGAAGTATTGTTTTACCCAAGAGAAATTTCTTTCTTTTTTAAAAATTTTGTTCTTACATATGATACTGTTTATTAGTTGTGTTATTTTCGTATTCCATGGTCAGAATTAATTTCTTTTTCTCTCTTTGTCTTGATCCAAAATAAAAAGATCTTCCTTGGTGATATCTATAAAAGTCAGCATAGCGGTTACGTTGGGGAAAGGGAAAGGCTTGTGAATGGAAGGGGACTCATGGAGGCTTCCGGGGTAGGTGTCTGAGTTTCGCTTCTTGACCTGAATGATGGCTACAAGGGTGTTCACCTTATCTTAAACTATGTATTTGTTTTGTGGGGTTTCCGTTTTTGTTTTTTATACTTTACACTAAAAGTCTTAAAATTCGAAGCAAGTATGTAAAGATGTTAAGATTTGATAAAGCCATGAGGTGGGATATATTATTAGTGCTTATTTCATTATACTCTTTATTTTTCTAGATCATTGGAATAGTTCACAATATAAAATTTTGATTAAAAAATTCTTCTTTAACCTTCAACATGTCTTTGAAAGGACAGAATTTTTATATAGGATTTCATTTCTGAGGCCTGTCGAAAGTAGCAATAAATGACGATCATTCTAAAATTGTCACTAGCACCTCTTCCTTTGCACTGGTTCCTCAGATTAGTTTTTCAATCTCCAGATATTCTAGCTCCTCAACTCTTTTGTGTGAGTCTTAGCCTGATTCATTTTAACAGAACATCTGACATTTACTATATATTTTTATAACTTCATATTAAATTTTATCTGACTAGATCTACTCATCACCAGAGTGAATGGGAATGAAGTAACTACTTGGGTAATTTATGTTAATTGTTCAGTTAATTCAAAGAAAAGCAGAGAAAAGAGTGTAGAGGTTATTTTCCTCTATTATCTAATTAGAACCCCATTTCCAAATTTTATTTGGTAATTGAGGTTCTTTTTTTAAAAAAAAGACTACGTTTTTTAGAGCAGTTTCAGTTTTACAGCAAAATCGAGAGAGGAAGGTATAGAGATTTCCCATGTACTTCCTGCCCCCAACATGTACAGCCTCCTGCATTATCAACATCTCCCATCAGAGTGGTACATTTGCTACCAAGAATGAACCTATATTGACACATCATAATCACTCAAAGTCCACAGTTTATGTATGGCTATTATAGTTCACTGTTGGTGTTGCACATGCTGTGAGTTTGGACAAATGTTTAATGACATGTATCCATCATTATGGTATCATACAGAATATTTTCACTGCCCTAAAAATCCTGTACTCCACCTGTTCATCCCTCTCTCCACTCACCAGCCATTGGCAACCACAGATCTTTTTACTAGCTCCATAGTTTTCCCTTTTACAGAATGTCATACATTTGGAATCACACAGTATGTAGCTTTTTCAGATTTGTTTCTTTCACTTAGTAATATGCATTTATGGTTCCTCCATGTCTTTTCATGTCTTGATAGCTCATTTCTTTTTAGTGCTGAAAAATATGCCATTGTCTGGATGTACCACAGTTTATTTACCCTTTCACCCATTGAAGGACATTGTGGTTGCTTCCAAGTTTTGTCAACTATGAATAAAGCTGCTATAAATGTCCACATCCAGATCTTTTGTGTAGATGTTAGTTTTCAACTCCTTTGGGTAAGGAGTTGTAATTGCTGGATCTGCTGGATTATATGGTAAAAGTATGTTCAAGTTTTATAAGAAACTGCCAGACTGTCTTCCAAAGTGGCTGACTCTGCATTGCCATCAGCAATGAATGAGAGTTCCTGTTGCTCCACATCTTTGTCGGCATTTGGTATTGTCAGCATCCTGGATTTTGGCAATTCTAACAGGTGTGTGATGATATCTCATTGTTGTTTAAATTGAGGTCCTTAAGAGCATCATGGTATAAGCAGGTAATTGGTGACAGCAGTAGCTAATAATGTTTAAACACTTGCTGTATGCCAGGTACCGTGTTAAGCAATTTACAAATATCATCTGATTTAGTCATTCCACAACTCTGTGAGATAAGTATTATTATTATCTCTAATTTAAAGATAAGAAAACTGAAGCTTGTGAGGGTGACTTCTCAAAACTTTACAGTTAGCGTGGAGCAAGCTGGGCTGGCTTCCTAGACATGGGGTCTGGGCCATCGGTCATACAGTGTCCTGTGCTTAGAAGAGCTCCACATTTGGTTTAATGTTCTGGGGTTACTGTCTTGAAATCCTTAATAATTTTTGCACTAGGGGCCCTGCACTTTCATTTTATACTGGGCCCAGAAAATTCTGATCTGTGGAGTAGAGTTGCATATTTGACTCCAGAAGCTGTGCTAGTAACCACTATTCTATTCTGCTGCTTTATGGCTCTTTAAATGAGTCTAGGAGAAGGAAACACAAAGAAACAAACAAACCAAAATAAACAAAAACACCCCAAAGAAAGAAAGAAACAAACAAAAAACCAGCAACAGATGACCAGTTGATGTGGCATATGCACATAACTAAAGATAGTAAAAAACCAGTATGGGAAGAATAATTTAAAAATGTGTGACTTGTGCTTAAATTAACATTTCTTGGCTCTAGTTCTTGGTAAATAAAATTAATATCTGAGACTTGTTATACCTTAGGAAATACACATGCTCCCATGACATAAAGTTCATATTTTTTTTCCCGCATTCATTGCATGTTGTCAAAGCAAGAGCATTTTCTGAAACATACCATTATTTGGGGGAACAAGAGGGGTGAACTCAGCAAATCTGAGCAAACATCTGGATCCGCTCATTGTTTTTCCCAACTGAGGACAGCCGCTCACTGGCCAGCTTTTACACCTGTAAACTCATCTACCCTTGCACCAAAATAGAGCTTCGGTACAGAAAGTGCCAGAAAAAAATGGCTACAGATTGGGGAAGGCTACCCTGTGAGTGTTCCCATACATGTGATCCCTTTATTTCCTGCTTACTCTAATTTAGGTCTTGAAACTCCTTTTCCCCTTGATTGCTGTGGTGGCTGTGTTTTCCATTTTATTGTGATTTTTGCCCTTGTTTTGCTTGCGGTCTTTGTCTGTGCTTGTCTCCTCGCTGGAGTTGCTCAATTTGAGCGGCTAGTTAATAGTTTGTCTAATTTAGCCTCAAGGGTCCTCATCATTTGGTGGCCAGAAGCAGCTTGGCTCCTGCTCCTCCCTAGTATGACTTGTTCAGTGGAGCATGAGGGGAGGACTGGTGGCAGCAAGAAAGTGGAAGCTAGTGCAGAGGATCCAGCCTTCATTCCTCCTGCCCCTGGAAAGCTTTGAGGCTTAGATGCCTCAGGAGTTTTAAATCTTATAGCTTAGCTTTACTTCTTAATCAGAAAAATGGAATAACGGGAGAAAGAGCTTTTCTTGCCACATGGGGGCCTGGCTAAGGTTCGTTGGTAGTTATCAACATTTCCCCTCTTGCTCCACCCAGCTCAACAATGCCCATCATTGTTTCCAAAAGAATTTCACCTGTGTGTGGTGAGAACTTGTACAGGCAGGTCCACAACAGCATCCAGCTGAGGATTCGGCCTTCTCAGAGCTGGAACACAGTTCCCAACGACCAACGTTCCAAACTGAAGGATTGTCGTAATAAGTAATTGTTTTCTTCCTTCTGGATAAAGGATGGATATTAAATAATAAAAAATAATAATACCTACTCCTAGCCCCAAAGTTTGTTTATAAGTTTCTCATCACACATCTGTCAGATAGTCGAGATAAGAGCCATTATTATTCTTATTTTGCCAATGCAGAAACTGAGTTTCAGGAAAGTTGTCATTTACCCAAGACCTAAGATGTCAGCCTAGATCTTTCTATGCTAAGAACAGCATTTCTCTGTTACTCCATCACATTACTTCTATCATGAAACAAATCTAGAGTAGAAAGAAGGAAGTTATTTGAGAAAGCTGGTGCCGCTTTCAGGGTAAAGGTGGGAATATCATCATCATCATCATCATCATCATCATCATCAGTGATTTTAGCTTGTGTACCTAAACTGTCAGCCTATTCAGTGATGGCCAGGTTTGATCCAGGCTGACTAGAAGGGTCATCTCTGTATCAGGGATCAAGGAACTTGATAGGAAGGAAGGAAGAATGCTGACCCCAAGGGAAAATTAACCACCCCCAGAATAGTGACCTCACATTTTATGGTTAACTGAGGAATGCATCTTGTTCTTTAGAATCTTACACAGACTGAAGTTGAAGGCATCTTAGAGAGAGTTCCTTGTTTCTCAAAGTGGAGTACATGGGGTCTGGAACCTACATATTAAATTGTGGCACATCTCTCCAGAGCACTAATACAATTTGAGAAAAAAAACAAACAAAGAGAACAAACAAAATGTTTTTATTTGTTAAAAGCACCAACATCTTATGAAAAAGAAGGCAGTTTTGAAAAGAATTTTAAAGAAGAGAAAAATTGCACACCTGCAATGAGTCTCTTTAGGTCAAATGCATCCCAGTTTATATTTTTGGATTATTTCTGTGAAAAGTTTGAGAACCACTGGTCATTTTAATAGATACGTTGAAAGTAAAAGACGTTTAATGATTCTCCTAGGCTAGGCTCTCAAGATCCCCTGAATCCTTGTCTACGATTCTACTACTATTCCATAAGTACATTCTTTGTTATGGAAATACTCCTAAAAAGAAGGTATATTTTCCTGCCTCTAGGAAGACTAGGATGCAGAAATATGCCTATCTTGGAAAATGTAGATTGTGCGTTATAATGAGTATGATGTCTCATTGCTAAAACATCATGGGACATGGATTGTGGAGAATCTTGAGTTGAATGTGACTGGAGCCTCGAGAAGCCCAGCAAAGGGCTTTCCTAACCACGCTCGGCTGTCATCTTGCTTCTAAGCCTTTGCCTCTTTCTTCTAAAGTAAAAATTCTAGTTATTAAGATAAAAATGCTCAACCTCATTAAACATCAAGCAGTACAAATGAACATAATAAGCTACAAGTTTTTCTCTCGATTTATTGGTAATGATTTTTTTTTTTAAATACTGAAAATACTCAGTGAGGGTGAGAAAAAACAGAGTGGAATAGAAATTTATCTGATTTATCTGGTAGAATAAAAACTTGATAATATACATCAAAAACCTTGGAGTTTGCACATCTTACTCTTTGACAAAGTAATTCTACTTCTAGAAAATTTTCCCCAAGAAAATAAACATGAAAGTCTGAAGGGATTGATTCAGTTACAAAGATGTTCATTTCAGGGTTCTCCAGAACAGTGAGAAATTAGAAACAATTTAAATGTCTAACATTTGGGATTTGATAAAGTAAATGATAATATATCTTTATAATAGTGTTATTCTAGTCATCATTGTGTCTTGACTCCCCCAGTGAATTGATGCTGTGAATGTTAAAAGGCAGTAGTGAGGTCAGGTGGTTGAGTAAGAGATTCTAGAACATTCCTTGGGTTTACAACCTGGTTTTGCCACTTACTTACTATCAGGCAAGTTTCTTAAATTCTCAGTGCCTCAGTTTCTTCATAAAGATAAGGACATACCTTCTTCATAAGGTACTCATCAAATCGTAGATACTCATCAAATCTTAGGAATGTTAGATAAACAGCAACCCGGGGAAGTTGTTTTTTACTTATTATTAACTAGGAATAGTAGGTTAACAAAAAGAGTTTGTATAGCATAACAATAAATTTTCTTTTATAATATCCTTTTAAAAATTTTAGACCAGTGGTTCCCAAACTTTGTGCCAAGGTTTCCTGGGGCACTGCAATGAACTCACAGGATCCCACAGGTTATTTTAACATTTTAAGAGAAACACAACACCTTTTGACACTCTGTGAACTACTACTATTAAGTTGTTTGGACCTAACTATATAATATTTTTCTGGTTTTAAAGAACCAGAAGAAATTACTGAAACACTAAATGTGCCATGAACCAAGAAAATTTGAAAACCTCAAAAGTAGTGCATGGATGTATACCAAGGTGTTAAATGCTACTGAGAAGTGAGATTACGTGTGCTTACATGTTCTGCTTTTGATTTATCTGAACTTTCTAGTTTTTCTACCATGAACCCTTATTGTTTTGAAAGACAATAAAAGTTATTTTAAAATAACTTATTCCTGAATCTATCTTTGCAGCAACCACTTACTGAGCACTGTTTAAGTTCAATTTCTGTCTGAGCTGGACATAAGAAGGCAAAGATGCCACACCCTCAAGGAGCACATAATTGAGGGTGAGTCGGGAATGTAAACACATGATTGTTGTTCAGTAGGACAGGCTCTGAGTCAGAGGTGCCAGTGGGAGTGGGAACTCTGAGCTCTGCTTTAGGAGACTAGAAAACCTTCGCAGAAGGCAGGTGTTATGTGAGTCTTACACAATAAATAGGGCTTCTCTAGATGGAAAAGGTAAAGAAGAGTGCTCCTCCTTGCAGCCTATGGGTAGAAACTTAGATGCTTTAGGGGGTTGGTAGGAGGATAGAAAGACACAGGCAAGATTAGAATAGAAAGGTGTTGGTGGGTCATGCCTTGGACTGGGCACTTAATTTGTAAAAAATGGGAAAAGATTGACAGGTTTTAAGCTGGGGAGTGTTATAAGTGTCATATTGTAAGTGGAAGGATCACTCTGGCAGCACCGTGGAGACTAGACTGAGAGACTGGAGCAGAGCTGGACAGAGGAGGGACCAGCCACAAGGATTTTGTAATAGTCCAGGAAAGAGGTCACAAAGCCCCAGTTGACTAATGATGAAGATTTAAAAATGGGCCCCTGTAGACTAAATCAGCAAAAGCAAATGATCCAGATGTAGCATGTTATTCATCTCAAAATATGTTGTCTTTAAAAATAAAAACTTCATTTTATCTGATAAAGATAATACATGGTCGGTGTAAAAATTTGGAAAATAAGATAGAAAATGAAAGCATTTATATCCCATGAACTGGAGCTGAGATATGTGTGTATACATATCACATACAAAATATTACATATCAATCTTATATATATATATATACATATGGTTTATTTAAAATATGTGAATATGGCAAAACAAAATCTAACTTACAGAAGGATAGAGAATAAAAATAATAATTACTGAATGCTTACCAAATGCTAGGCACTCTTAGGAGCACAAAATATATAACATTACATATATTCACTTATTCAGTCCTCACAACAATGCTGTGAGTTGGGTCTGGGTGTATTTTGCAATTTACAGGTAAGAAAACTGGAGTGTAAAAAGATCAATGCTGTGCCAAGGGTTTTATAATTTCTGTCAGAGCCGGTATTTGAACCCAAACATTTTATCTCCAGGGCCTGTATCTTTAAAACTCTATGTACAATTTTGAGTGCTATATTTAAACTTCTGTTTTTTTGATTAACTGTCTTTATGCAATGACTCTTGACACTATGATAGTGTTGTCCAACTGAACTTTCTGTAGTGATGAAACTATTCTACATCTGCCCGGTCCAGTATGATAGCCACTAGCCACATGCAGCTATCAAGCATGAGAAATATCACTATGTAAATGAGGAACTGAATTTTAAATTGTATTTAATTTTAATTAAATCTGAATACCACCTGTGGCTAGTGGCTGTGCATTGGACAGCACAGATCTATATAAGATAAAAAAATGGGGTACCTCGTCCCCTTGTTATACTCCATGTCCGGTAATCACAGATAACCATCTTTGATTATTTCTTATTTCAGACCTTCCTCATCTTCATCTCTATTAAATCCAGAATGTGTGCTTATATTTATATTTCTTGATTTACCTACTTGAAACTTTGACTATGCCATGCAAGATGAGGAATTAGTTTGTTGTGTATTCTTCCTTCACAACTTTCTCTCTTTCTAGTTTTTGTTAATTATTTTAGTTCTTCTACTGGTTACCTATATATTTTGGTGTCAGTTAAGATTCTTCTGATTGCAAGTGGGAAAAAAGGCCAAATAAATCTGATTTGGGTGATGAAAACAGAATTTATTGGCTCATATAAACCAGAAGATTAGAGGCAAAACTGACATTAGGAAGGCTGAATTCAGAGCTGAAACGATGTGAGCAGGATGCAATTTCCAGTCAGCTCTTGTCAGTCTGTAAGTTTCATCCTTAAATTCTTTGTAGAGGCCACAGCCTCAGGAGCTATAGCTTTCTATCTCCTTAGATTCCAGACTAGCAGGAAAGAATGCAGGTGTCTTTAGTGTTGTGCTATTTAACTAAGACCATAATAATGCTGATTTAAAACACACACACATATACACACAACCTCAACGATGTACAATAATAAATATTTATTTAACTTGTATATCTGTGGCTTGGCTGAGGTCAGTTGATCTAGATTGGTCTTGATTGGGTGCATCTGCTGATCTAGGTTGGGACTGCTCACAGCTTTGGGCTATAGCTCAGCAGTGCTCCATGTGTCTCTCATCTTCCTTCTAGGACTGGTGACCTGCCCCCAAGGATGTTCTCATGGTGATGATGGATGTACAAGGGCACAAGACCAGATGTACAAGAGCATCCCATTAGCCAAAGAAAGTCATATGACCCACCCCAAATCAACAGAATGGGAAGGTATACTCCCATGGAAGTGAGAAGAAGGGTGGGAATATTTCTAAGCGTATAGGCTTGGCTTGCTCATTTCAAAACCAGTGATTGTGCCCAAAGGCATGGATCACATGCTTCGGTGTAGGCCTAGGTCCCATATTTTGTAGTGGGGGCAAAGCAAGCATTCAGGTTCTCTCAAAGTACGTGGACAAAGAGTAGAAGAAGAATGGTTACCTCAAACAAAGATCAGAGTTCCATTGGCCACATGAATGGGAAAAGGCAAACCATAATGATGTACCCGAACTTCTGTTTCTTGAGCCTTTGGTTTTGGATAGTATTCCTTAACATCACACTTATGAGTTCATTTTCACTCCACATTTCCCACTTATATCAGCTTGATCATTCAAGGTATTTTTTTAAAAAAATTTTTATGAAGGAATGACCAGATAATTGATAAAAGGGGATGGGTGTGGGTGGTGCAGTTCTCTGCCACTGAGTAGGAATGTTCCCTCAATGAGCATATTTCTCTGAAGGTGGGGACTGGCTTTGTACATGGGTGGGACATGCCAACTAACAAGTTTCCCTTTAAGGTACAAACATAGGGGATCATGCAAAAATGTTCTTTTCCCCTCAAAACACCCAAAATAAAAGTCTTCACTGTAGACTACCAGATCTCATACAAAGAGCCATAGTGCAGCCCAGGTAGCAATCTTATTTTCTTAATAGAGCACGTCTTAAGGAGGGGGTGAGAGTTTCTGAATCTTCCCTTGCTGGTACATCTGCATGCTTGGGAAAGGTGAAGAAGGATGAGAAAGACCAAATGGTACAGCCATTCTCTGGACAACATTTGGATCTTCTTCCAGTCCCAAGCTCAGAATGTGTTAATGCCCAGTGTGGAGACTCCCCAGGCTTCGTTGGTAAGAACATTTCTACTATTTCTCCTGAGTGTATCTAGGCTGTTGCTTCCTTTGCTCTGCTTCATCCATTTACACAATTCACTTCCTTTCCATCTTCTAGAAAATTATCAGAATCTCTGCTGACTGTCTTCTTTTTATCTTCAGCATCAATTTATTCTCTTTACTGACTCTTCAGCAGAATTTTGAAAGGAAGTATAGATAAAAGCATGTGCCCAATCTTGAATGTACACATATATAATATTGTCTGTGTGTGTGTGTGTATAAAACTTTTAAACAAAATGAGACCTTGCCAATTACATTTTGCCACTAGCTTAATTGAATACTGTTCTAGTAGAATTTCAAAAGTTGTCTCTTGAAGTCACTCTGGGGAAACAGGGATCTTCCTCTCCTTCTTTAAAAAAAAATGTTAACTGGGTTTTTGGTTTATTTGTTTTGCTACCTGGATGAATAAATGACTTCAGATTTCAACTTCAGATATGATGTGATCCATTATGCAGACATCAGATTAAGTTGGCATCTAAAAAAAAAGGAAAAGATATACATGAATATCAATTGATTTTAACTTCTGGAGGTTAGAAGGGTTTTTGTTGTTGTTGTTGTTATTTATTTATTTATTTATTTTATTCCTGAACAATTCTAAAACGTAAGCTTTTATCAAAGTAGAACATTCACTTCAAATCCTGAAAGTAGTTGGTGAGGAATGGTAGGAGGGGGCCCGGAATAAATGACCCATGAAGGAAATGACTATCTTATGTTGGATCTAAAACCTAACTAATATTTATATTATTGTTAGTACCATGTATATTTATTGTATGACGATAGTATTTAAAATAGATAGGTCTACTATGATGGCTAAAACACACATAGGGTGTGGGAGGGTTTCTGTCTAGTGGGTTTCAAATTGCAGAGATGCACAGCATTGAGATAGACACTTTCCAGGAGAAAATGATGACTCACACGGGGATGACTTAAGTGGCATCTGGTTTCCATCTTCTTTGTTTCTACTCTTGGACTCCATTCAGAGGCACTTCCTTCCAGCTGGAGATTTTAATGGCATAATGTGAAGGCAAGATCCACAGAAGTGGGTTTAGAGGAGGGACTTAAAGGAGAAAATGCAGATCATCAGGGGAGACTATGGAAAATTACACACAGATGGGAGGTAGCAGAGAATATATACACATCCAGACTAAAATGTAACAGCTAAAATATTTAAGGAAATGCAGGATTTTTTGCTTCACCGATTTAGATAAATCTGGAAGCACTGCTGGCTTTACACATAGGCCAAGGGTCCATGAAATCAGATGCTCAGCAGCCAGGCAGTCACCATAAACGTGTGAATCTAGACAGGTGTAAAGCAATCGGGAATGGTGGAACTTGTGATGAACTGAGGGCCACACCCCACCAAAAATATTTTAATTTCATATGAAAAAATCAAAGTCAAATAATTCAAGTGATTGTCTACAGATCTTCTCTGTCATCTAAAGTCTTCTCAGTGCCTCCAATTTCAGACTCCAACTATCTCCTTCACCCCAAAGAAAGAACCATGCTTTTCTTCAAGAACACAATCATGTCTACATAACTAACAGAATCTTCTAGAGTTGACTCTTCCAGAACTATGATAGAGTAGGCCACAAAGGCAAACACATTCTTTTACTATGGAAGATGGGATTCCATGGAAGTCAGTTTAATTAGCTTCTGAGGGGCATTCTGTCATATGTGGGCCACAAACCCAGCAGTGGAAGATTTGGTAGAGTTGACTGAGTCTCTCAGTTTTTCAGAGGTGTTCTTGGAGTTCCAGGGCTGCCCCAAGGCAGAGGAGAAAGAGGAATGCAGTTTCAGTCAGGGCAGCTGTTTCACGGGTTGGGATCCTGAATAAGATTTTGTCTGAAGAGAGAAAGACCTCTGAACATTGTTATGATGCAGATGAACAAACTCCATCCCACCTCTTCAGAGGACTTGAGTGTGATGCCTCGTCTTGGCTTTCCTTACAAAGTTCCTGTGAGGAAAAACTTGTCTTTCTCCTTTACCCACTACACTCAGAACACTTCACTTCTGGTCACCAAATGTGTGGGTGGTTTTCCCCACATTAAGTAATTCACCAAATCTCGGCAGAGATTGACTGGATGTCCTACAAATTTAACTCAATTATGACACATTTACCTGGAGATAGCATCAGATCCCATAGGTTAAAGGCTCAGTTCCACAAGACTGCCCTCACTTTAGATGACAATCACAGGTCTCGGTAGTCACTTTACTTCTGACTGACCAGTTATAAATCAGAGTTCCCATGACCTGCTCATCTGGTTTGATAATTTGCTAGAATGGCTCACAGAAATCAGGGAAACATTTACTTATGTTTACCGATTTATTATAAAAGGACAGAACTCAGGAACAGCCAGATGGAAGAGATGCATAGAATGAGGTATGGGGGAAGAGACATGGAGCTTCCATGCCCTCTCCAGGTATGCCAACCTGCCAGCACCTGCAGGTATTCACCAAACTGGAAGCTCATCAAATTTCTTTGTTCAAGAGTTTTTATAAAGTTTAATTTCCAGCCCTGCAAATGCTTGGTCTTTCTGGAGACCAGCTCCCCCATGAGGCTGTCAAGGGCCCTACCCTAAGTCACCTCATTAGCATGAACTCTGGTGTGCTGAAAAGGGCTTGTATGAATAACAAAAGACACTCCTATCACTCAGGAAATTTCAAGGTGCTTAGAAACTTTGTGCTGAGCCCAGAATCAGAGACAATGACCAAATATATTTATTGTACCACAGGTCCACTTAGAGCTTTTCCCTTTGGCATACAAGAATTTATCTACACCCACCCCATCCCATTTCAGTAAAGGCGTGCCTCAGATGGAACTGCTCAATAAGGATAACTTATTGAGACAGAGTAAAGTCACGTTAGTCCTGATTAAATTAGCAGCTGACTTTAGAATTTTCCAGAATTGAAGAAAAACAATTCTAGGGTTGAATGTGCTCTAAAAGTACCAAATAGTTTTAAAGAGAAAATTATAAAGCTATACATAGCAAAACTACAGAACACAAGAGAAAAAAGGAAAAAACTTACAAAAAATTAGATTAGAATTCAATCCGTGCATGAAATATCTAGATTTTCTCCTTTAATCCTTTTAATAATAAACAAACCCATCAACATATATTAAGGTATATTAAATCAGAATGGTGTAAGTTCTGTAGGCAAATAGGAATACTTCATCCATTCTCTTTTTAATACTAAGGATTTTAGGCATTTGCAAATAGACTTTCTTCTTGTTCCTTTTTTTGTGGGGGTTTAACTCAGGGATTCCCAAACTCTCGTGTGAAGGAATATTTTGTACAGCATTGGATCCCCACCAACAATCAATATACAAAGGGAATTTTGAGTATATGAGGTTCTCATTGATATCCAGTTAGATATTACAAACCCCACTTCCCCTCCTACACACACACACACAAACACACACATACACACACACATAGAATGAGGTATGGGGGAAGAGACAAGGTGAATTCGATTGTGTTTGTTTTTCATGTTTGACACTTTCAAACAGGTAGCCTGCTTGTTATTTCTTGATTATGACAAGAAAGGAGAAAGCTTGCTTTTGAAAGGATGCTGAAAGAAAGAAGTTGCTTTCCTAGGCTGGAAGGGACCCCTGGTTACTGTGAGTAATGGGGCTCCAGGTCTCACTCTGTAACTGTACCTCTTGGAGGGGAGGGCTGCCTATGCCCTAAGGGAGGCTAAACCCCAGGTGTAGGTCTCCTCACGTCACCAGAGATTCCCACCCACATGTGGCCTGGAAGCAGCAGAGGTAGAACATGAGAACATCGTGTAGACTGGGACAATTGCTATCTCACTGATACTCAGCATAGACAGATGACAGAATACTGAAGGATCTTCCCAATGCCTCTACACCGTATAAGGCACTGCACTCTGTTATACCCAGACTTTTGTAGAATCCTGGTGTGTTGTGCATGGGAGCATCCTAGGTATGGCAGGGTTAAATTTTCTGCCAGCTGGTGGGCTGGTTACTCAGAATCTACATTTAATTTGAGGTAAGAAAATAAAAAAAAAAAAAAATTCATGTTTCTCTAACGTGAATTCATAGACCAAGACTTATATCTATTTTGAATATTTGTTGAATGACTTGCTGATGGGAATGATTTCCTGGCAGCTACTGGGGATCCACTTCTGACAGGTTGGGATGGATGTGCATCAGAATCTGAGCAAAGGAGGGAGGAAAGTCGTGTGCACGACAGCAGTAGGAGGCAATGAAAATGAACTACACCAGTTTCTCAGTCTTTCTGAGGCTTTGTCATGGAACATTTACCTCGTTCCCTAATCTATCCTACCAATACTTCGGGAGAAAAAAAAATAAAAATGCAACATATTAAAAAATAAACCAACAAACAACTTCACTCTAGCCAATCATTTTATTAGGCTCAAGATGAGTTCCTGCCTGCAAAGCTCTCAGTGCCAGCAACTGTAGGCCAGGCAGCTGCCTACTTCCCATCTCAGTCACGCTGTTTAGGGTTCTACTTGAATGGCTAATTACTGGTCACCTTACCTTCTTGTCAAAGCCAAAAGATTATACTTAATGCACAACTTAAGCCGTCCCCTGGACCTCACTTATTTGGACTGGCAATCACATTTTCTGTTCCCTTCCCCACTTACCTTAAGTTTTGGTAATTGCCCTCTAGGCTCAAAAGAGCTTCCCACTAGGCCATTGAAATGTTGAAAAGCTCCCTGACATGGGAAAATGTTTATCTGCTCTCTGAGAGAAAGAACTGGGACAATATGTGCGGCTTTGGTACATGACAGGATGCAGATTTCTTGTGAGCAATTTCTTAACTTTCAGCTGAATAATAACTATAATCAACTCAGTGCGTTGAGAACTGTTGTTAGGCATTAACTAGAAACTTTAAAGATGGTAAATAAGTCATAATGGTGATCTTTTGCACAATGTAAACATAATGCCTAGTGTTCTTTTGGGCATTGCAAAATGCAGGAATACTTTTTCATTCTATGTCTGTAGGAATGAGGAAGATAAAAAATGTATTTTCTTTAGCTCTTCACCCATCATTTCTGCTATGGATTTGCAGCAGATGAACATGTTCCATCCTGGGCAAACCTTTCAAGGATGCATGTGGTGGATCTACTACCAACAAGTCTCCTTCCAACAGATGAGAGACTCAAACTGTGTGCCTTTGGAGACTACCTCGAAACCTTGACTCCAGCAGGTTGTAGATAGAATCATCAAAGAGGAGCCAGGCACACTTTATCAGGAAAAATAAAAGTCTCTGAACTCAAATAGTCCTACTATTAAACCTCAACATCCCCAGCAGCTAGCAATGAGACAAGTAAGTAACTTAAGAGACAAATACATATCTAAACCTTATCTGTAGCATAAGGATTACAATGCCTTTTGGACTTACTGTTTTTGTTCTTTCCTTTGGGTCTTTATGCATGTCGTTTCATCTTCCTGCCTAGTCTATTCTTATTCATGCTTAATATCCCATTGTAAATATAATTTTCTTTAAAAAAATCCAGACATGATCCTCATATTATGCAAGGCCACTATTACATGGGTGCCCACTCAAAACACATGGTCCTACTTCTTCTCAACGCATAAAGAATTATAATAAAATCATTTTCTGTGTAATCTGTCTTCACTGCTGGAATACAAGCTCCATGTGGGTAAGGAGTGTTTATCTTATGTACTGTGACATCCCAAGCTCCTTATACATAACCTTATTCCTAGTAGATGTTCAAGAAATAGTTGTTGAATGAATGAATGGTTGATCTGCCTCCTGAGGCTGATGGGAGGCCTGTGAGATGATGCCTCTAATAGAGTCTGCACATAAAATCAGTCTAATCAATCCATTTTAGCTTTATTCCTTTTTTCTGTGTTTTGCTGGTGTTTGACAGATGTATTCATTTTCCTGCTTTCTTCTACGAATTCTAGATCACATGTATCCTGGTGAAGAATAATAATTCTAGAGCTGGATTATAGGAAAATCATCACTTATGGACTCTCATGTTAGAGACATCATAGCTGAAGTCAGAAGAGTAGTCACTAATTGTTAGGGTCACATAATCTATTTGGTGGCATGTTCAGTACAGGGTCTTAATCTTCTGCTTCTTGGATCCTAGCTCCGGCCTCCTTGTCACATTCAGTATGTATAGTCTTTTACTTTCTTTTTCAGTCTTCAATCTTTTCTCAAACTCTTGCCCAGACAAGAGCATTCAACAAGTTATCTGAGTGGCTAAACTGACAGTGGCCTGGCCTGGCTGAGACTTTTCATAAGGAAAAAAATTATTATTAAATTAAATATACATTAACCATTTGTTATAAGTAAAATAATCCAAAAAAATTTCTCTAAACCTGAAAAAAAATGGAATTTATTTTTAATAGATAGGATAACTCCGATGAAAAATAAAGTATGTTTTTGTGGGTTTTTTTTTTCCAAATCCAAAGAGAAGTTTGGTGCTTTCTTCTTCTGTTGTATGATTCATCAGAATTTAGACTGTAACACTTTCAAATTAATTTATCACATGATTCAATGCTAAAAGTGATCAAAATTGTGGATTTTCTTTGTTCTAATGCCCTTGACCTTTGACAATTTATGGGCTATTTGGAAGAAGTGGAAGTTAACTGGGAAGATTAGATTTTAACTGACTAGATGACTGAGTAGCAGAAAGTTGTTGAAGGTACTGAACACATTTAGATCAAAGATTTCTGGAATTAATGGGTACCCTAAGAGAATAAATCTGTTAGACCCCAGAGAGAAGTTTACCTTATTTTCCATTGTGACCTGGCCTGAACTTAATGGGATCAGAAATTCTGAAGAAGTGCAGAGCTATCTAAGGAAATGAAATCACTCTCACAAACAATTCACTCATTTTGATGCTATGAATCATGCTTTAAGCATATTTGCTTGCTTTTAATGCTTAAACCCAGAAAGTTCCTGAGTGCTCAAGTATCTGTTATATCAGTGACACTGTTTCTAGAGCTATTCAAGCTCAGCCTTTGGCCAATGCTTTTGTTTGCATGGCTCTGTGACAATACATTTGATTTCACTGACAGAGAGACCCATCATCAACAATATAAACCTAGTGTCAGTGGTCTCTGATTGAATGCATTCTCAAGAAGATTGAATTGACTGAATAGTAATATTCTCCCTGAATTCATCAACAAGAATGACTAGCCCTGGGCTAACAACTGTATGTTTTTATGTGAAGAAATTGGGCTAAATATCTTCCTTAATCACTTTAAAATTATTCATAAAAATCATTAAAAGTAACTTTTGTCATATGAATGCAAAAGTAATAATTACAAAAATTATGAAAATACATAAAAGCATATAAAAAATACACCATCTTAGCACACGCATGTACAGTTAATATTTTTCGCATATATTTTCCATTTTTCTGCATCTATTATTGTATATCTGAGTTAGAATTTTTCTATATTCTTGTAAATTTTATGTTCTTGTAAACTTGTACCTTAAACTTTATATTTTAATACTAATAATGATAGTGATGATTATTATTACTGCATGCGAGGCACCAGGCTAAGTACTTTATAGGAACTATCTCATTTAATCCTCACAATAATCCTATGAGAGACTATTGTCAGTCTCATTTATGTGAGGAAACAGACACATAATGAGGCTGACTAACTGCCTGAAGTCATAGAGCTAGAAGTCAATGGAGCCAGAACTTAAAATGATGTCTTAGTCCAGAACCTGTGATCGTAACATTTCACTATACTGTTTTCCTTCTCAAGACATTAAGTATTCTTCTACCATACTTTTTATTAAGACTATTTTTAGAGCAGTTTAAGGTTCACAGCAAAATTGAGGAGAAAGTACAGAGATTTCTCATATACCTCCTGATTAATACAGAGATTTCCCATATACCTCCTGCATAAACTCCCTAATTATCAACATCCCCCTCCAGAGTGGTACATTTGTTACGATACATTGACACATCATAACCAACCAAATTCCATACTTTACATTATGGTTCACTCTTGATATTGTACATTTTGTAGGTTGAGACAAACATATAATGACCTGTGTCCATGATGATGGTTATCATGCAGAGCATTTTCACTGCCCTAAAATTCCTCTGTTATCTGCTTATTTATTCTTCCTCACCTCCCCTTCTATTACATTTATTTATTTATTCATTCATTCATTCATTCATTCATTCATTTATTTCTCTATCTATTTGTTTGATTTTTAAAACTTTTTTTTAAGATTGGGAATAATTTTAAAAATTAATTAATTAATTTTTTAATGGTGACCTTCTATCATATTTTAATACGTGTATTATAATACTCATAAATAATAATAATTATTATTATTATTATTTATGAGTATTATAGTTATTATAATAATAGTTATTATTATTATTATTCATGCTTGATATTTTCAGTTTTCCAGTGGTATAAATGACATTGTGATGAACATCTTTTTCAATAAATGTTTGCATATATCTTTAGTTGGGTTTACCCAGATGCTGACCTGGAAATAAGCAATTGAGCACCACTAGCTTATTTGAGAATGATCCAGTAAACATCAGTAAGAGAAGTAAGAAAAGGAAAAGAAAAAAGTCAATACAGAATTGTTTAATGAGCAGGTTACCACCACAAGCAACTGAGGGCTCAATTCCACTGTGACCTTAGAGAATCTGGATTGAACTCATCTCACAGCTGTCTACACTGAGCGTATGGAATCCTTAACTTCTGCTCTTCATTGGTTGAGGACTGCTCCCAGGGATATTAACTCTTTGGAATTTTAGCCAGCCACATGTGTGATCTGGTGTACTTCCTTAGCCAGAAAAAATCTCAGGCAGAGAGCTGCCAGTGCTGGCAGATGGAAACCAGGTTACATGCACAGAAGGGCTATGAATGGGCATTCACAACATCTGCTGCAGCATATATCCATGATGCTTCCTTCTGGATAAATTTAGGATAAATAAAATTCTAAGATACCACATATTTTTGATTGCCCAATTGGCCCACAGAAATGTTATACCAATTTTTCATACCTTCTATGCTACAACTAGTGTTGGCTTTACCATGCTTACTCAAGTCATTATGTATAACAATTTATCTTATTTGCATTTTCTTGATCAGTGTTATAGTTAAACTTTTTCATTTATCTATTAGTATAATTAGTATTTTTGTGTGTGTGCATTGTTCTTCATTTACTTTGACCATTTTTCTGTCAGAGTCCTTACTTTTTAAAATTTACTATTTTCTTAAGTGTTACAAATATTTTTCCTAGTTCATTCTTTGCCTTTTAATTTTTGTAATTCATTAACATGAAAAGATTTAAAATTTTTATATACTTTCATCTATAGATTGATTTCCTTAATGGACTCATATTTTTTTTTTGCATGCATTTTTTTTTTTACTTTTAAAACTTTCACAACATTAATACATCTGGTATTTATTTTTATTTATAGTTTGAGGTAGGGATCAAATAATCTATTTTTCCCATGCCAATTCTAAGTGCTACATGTACTAAATTTGTATGTAACAGATCAATTTATTGAAAATAATGATTAATGGATTTCTTGATTGATTCATATTTTCTTATTTTTACTGTTATCCATGTTTGGAATACTTACTGATTTTAATTTATATTGTATATTAATTTAAATGTATAATTAATTTTAATTTACTTATTAATTTTAACAATACTTCACAATACCTATTAATTTAAAAAGTTCAAACTGTCCATATTCATATTAATTTTTCATCATATGGCTTACTATCGCAAAACCCTGGCAACCCATACTGTATACCAAAATGGATGCACAGCAATTCTCATGATTCTTCTCTGACTTCTTGCATTCTTTAGCAAGTCACACTCTTAACATCAACCAGAAAGAAAACATTACTTTATCTTGAATTTTTATTGTAAACATAACTTGAACATGATTGTTAAATTACCTTGTCTCTGCATGAGGCAACGCTCTCTACAGCGGGATATGTTATTTGGTTATAAAGTAAAATTCTACAAATTAGTGCATGTTGAATCAGCCACCGGGGACTCCTTATGTTTCCACAAATGCAATATCAGTAGCATAAGAATGGAAATTGCCTAAAAGTGTTCAAGCTGATTTTACAGTTACATGAGGGAAGTAAGCCAGAGCTGGGTGTGCAGCATTGCAAATGGCCTGTTACTGAGATACCAGGCTCCCTGATTCAGCATATGCCTATCATGTATTATAGTTATACTTTTTCTAAAATGTGCCCCTCAAAACCAAGTTCATGTGGTCTCATCACACTGAATTAAAATGTCAAGCGATGTTTATTAAAAGGACTTGAAAAAATTTATTGTTCTGAGAGAAGAAGCCTCAAAATGGTCTCCTGTCAGTACTGTTTTGAAGAATAGATTTTCTCCAGAAAGCATTCCTATGCCTTTCTGTTATGGATCAAACTGTACCCCTCGACTCCCCCAAATCATATGTTGGAGCCCTAATCCCCAGTACCTCAGAATGTGACCTTATTTAGAGATAGTGTCTGTATAGAGGTAATCAAATTAAAGTCAGTTTTAAGAACAAGCCCTAATCCAATGTGACCAATGTCCTTATAAAAAGAGGAAATTCAGACACAGAGACTCACACGTAGAGGGAAGATGATAAGAAGAGACACAGAGAGAAGATGACTATTTATACACCAAGGAACACCAGAGGCTACCAAAAACTAGGAGAGGTACCTAAAATGGAGCCTTCTCTAGTGTTTTCAGAGGAAGCATGGCCCTGCAGACACCTTGATCTTGGGCTTCTGATCTCCAGAACTGAGACAATAAATTTGTGTTGTTTCAGCCACTCAGCTTCTTGTACTTTGTTACAGCAGCCCTAGCAAATGTATATATTTTCCATGCTTTCTTGTTTTTACTTTTTGTACTCTTAAAGCATTCTGTATATACCTCTAGAAGAATTTATCACATTTTACTGAGTTGGAAAATTTTTTAATTGTTTTTGAATAGGTAATATATACATATGGCAAAAAAAAAAAAAAATATTCCAAGAGTACAGAACAGTAAAATTCTGAGTGGAAATTGAGTCCTTCTCAGCTGGTTTTCTACAGCACCCCACCCCCACTACCCCAAGTGCCCTTTCAAGAGGCAAACACTGTTCTCTACAACTTATATCCTTAGTTTCATGATCATCTCTAGTTCAGTTGTCCATTTCCTCTCATTGACTATAGGTCCCTTGGGAGAAGGGTTTGCTTTATTCTGTGTAATCTCAGCTCTCAATAAATCTGAGTTTAATGACTTGTTTACCAGCTATATTCAGGCAGGTTGATGCATAAAATTTAAATTGGGTTTAAGGCTCTGATTGCTGTTAATATCCAATATCCTATTATTTAGTCATTTACACCTTTAGAGTGAAGCAAGATCTGAGCAAAGGTTTTGCTTGCAGGGAAGACTGAGCAGATAGTGAGGGACCTGGATGATGCTAGGGAGAGTGAGTGGGAAGAATTTCATTGAAGACGAAGTGAAAACTTTGTTAGTCTTACTTCTCCTTTGCTGTTCTTCATGATTCCCAGTAATTGACTTTCAACAGAAGTAGCCCAGTTCCTATTTGTTAATTTGAGAGGCAGTCTTACATCCCGGTTAAGAGCTTAAATTTTGAGACGAGACTGCTATCTTTGTAATACTAGTTCTACCACTAGTTAGCTCTATAACAATGAATAAGTGATTTAACCTCTCTGTAACCAAGTTCTTCATCCTTGAAATGAAGAAAACAATAGTATTTCCTTTTTATAGTTGCTATCAGGTAGAACCATGCCTGGCAATTAGTAAGATTTAGATTTATTAAATCACCCATAAGTTGTCCAACTGTGGGATTATTAATGTATTTGTTAGGATGCTTTTTGGCTGCAAGTAGCAGAAGGCCAAGCAAAAAGGAGCTTAAACAATAAAGACATTTATCATTTCCTATAAATGGAAGTCCTAAGGAAGGTTTTAGGGTAGGCAATTCAGTGGCTCGTTGATAGTGCCAACAATCAAGTTACCTTCTGTCTTTGGAATACTAGTGTTCAAGAGATAGGATTCCTCAGCATGTTGGCTTTTAACATCAATCTTGTGTTCTCAGGGTCACAAAAGTCTAGAACTGTTCCAGGAGTCACACACAGACATGACAACATTGAGAGGTATTGTCAGAAAAGGGAATACCTTTCCCCACCACACGTCCCTTTTGAAGAACAAACAAAAAGTTTTACCAGAAGTTGCCAGAAGTTTTCTCTTGTCTCATTGGACAGAATTATATCATATGTCCATGCTTAACCCATCACTGGGGTATGGAATGAGAATCTTGTGGCCATGGGCTGAGAACCTCTTTCTTGAAGTATATGACTGGAATCAATAAAATGCATAGAAGAAAACGTAAGAATAAAACTCAAGGACCTTGTACTTAAAGAGAATTTTATGAATTTGACCTCAAAGGCAAGGGAAGTAAAAGCAAAAATAAATGAATGGCACTACATCAAACTTAAAAGCTTCTGGTCAGCAAAAGAAACCATCAACAAGGTAAAGAGACAACCATCCAAATGGCAAAATATATTTGCAAGCAATGCCTCCAATAAGGGCCTAATATCCAAAATATACAAAGAACTCATACAACTCAATAACGACAACAAAAAAAAAACAAATGA
>NW_006438113.1:19317622-19350074 GCF_000325575.1 Pteropus alecto | reverse complement strand
TTTCCCAGTATATGAGTACATATTTCTATATCACCTTTCTTTGACTTTAAATATAAGATTTAGAGGAGAAAATTATGTTGTTAAAGCTACAAATTTATAATGACAAGAGGCAATTTTTTTAGTATTCTACAGAAGTAGAAGAAAACAGAATTGATGTTGAGATTTTACGAATGGCAATACATGACCAGGATCTGCCAAACACTCCGCACTCAAAGGCTGTCTACATGATCCTACAGGGGAATGAAAACGGAAACTTCAAAATTAGCACAGACCCAAATACAAACGAAGCGGTCTTGTGGTTTTTTAAAGTAAACAACAAAAATATCAAGCAATACTTCAAAAAGTTCTAACTTAAATTAATTGACATATAAGCATTTATATATACATGTTTATATATACACATATATATGTATATATGTATATACACATACATATATACTATATATGTATGTATACATACATATATATATGTATGTATCTATGTATTAGGTAGGGTTCCTAAGTTTTCCAGTCTTATAGAGCGACATCATGTAGTAGGGGTCCTGTGAGACCCAGTGGCGTAGTCTCACAGTCTTTCCTGGTCACCTGAGACAGGTGCTCGCAGTGTGTCCCTTGTGTGTGTTGGGTGTGTCCTCTTGTTGTAGTTGAGCCTTGGTTGCTGTTTGCACATTGATGGGACGGATTGACCCTTGGGCTGATTTTTGTGAGAACTGGTCAGTGAGGGGCCAACCCTACAAAGCGGGATTCACTTTAGCAGGGCTTGGGGGCCTGCCCAGTCTGCACTTCAGGTGTGTCCTATCAGACTGTGTCCTAATGCTGCCCCGAGTGGTGCTCTGGCTCTGGTTGAAGCAGGTTATTGGGTGTGCCAGGCCAAGGGCCTCCTAGGAGGAGCCCAACTTCAGGCCAAGTTCAGCAGCAGCCTGTGTACTTCCGGGGCCACCTAGTAAGAGTCATCAAGCAATCTGCAGATGGCTGCCACTTGTGCTGGGCTTATAGGTGCCTTGAGAGGCCAAGCCAGAAACTGAGGCCAGCTGCCGCTAGTGCTGGGCTTGGGGCTGCTCAGCATGTGGTGTGGGACATACCAAGGACAGATGCTGCTTCCTTGGGTTTTGTGAGATTTTGAGAGATTTTAGAGTCTGCAGCATGAGCCAAGACAGGCCATTTGTATGGAAGCAACACCAGAGGCAGCTTGGGTAGGCCCACAAGTTAAGTGAGGAGAGGTCTTAAGGAATCACCTGGGCAGAGCAATCTGTGTTAGTCAGGCTGATGGATACTCAGATATGGTGGCTGTCTGCATCTTCAGGCTGGGAGGGGAGAGGGCTCAACAAGGGAACAATGGATACTTACAGTACTTCTGTTCAGGAGAGAGCCAACCCTCCAGCTCTCTCCCTGAAGCCAGACAAATCAGTTCCTCTCCTTTGTGTTCCTGGCGCCTTTAGAGAAGCTGCCCCAGCACTGCAACTCAGAGTGAGAGTTCATCACTGAGTAAATGTGTGCATGGGCCCATTAAGAGGAAAGTCTGTGAGTCCCGCAGTCCTCCATCTCACTCAGCCACAATCTCCACTGGTTTTCACAGCCAGAATTGTGGGGACTTCTCTTCCTGGCACTAGAATCCGGGGCTGGGAAGTGCACTGTGGAGCTGGGACCCCTTGCTCCTCTGGGAAGGTGCTCTGCAGCCAAGATACCCCTCCCAATTCTCAACCCCCACATGCAAGATATCCCTCCCAATTCTCAACCCCCACATGGGACAGGCCTATTTTGCATCTCCATCCCTCCTACCAGTCTTGATGTGACCTCTTATGTATGTCCCCAGTTGTAGGACTTCTGTTCAGCTAGACATCAAGCAATTCCCACTGATGATTGTTCTGCAGTTTCATTATAATTTTGGTGTGATCGTGAGAGGAGGTAAGCACAGCATCTACCTTCTATGCCATATTGACCAACTCCCTATATTTGATTTCTTGATGACAGTCTCTATCTGGCTATCCTACAAAAAGTCTCAGATGAATTCAAAACTGAATGTATCTCTCTCTAAATTGACATAACCACCAAGGAAGAAGAGGATTCAGCCCTGCCCAGACTCACAGTGCAGTAGCACCAGTTCACCCGGTTTTGCCTCTGACAGTGTGTTTCTGACACACGTTTAATTTCTCTGGGTCCTGCTCTGCTCACTTAACAAACTTTTCCATTAACAATTTCCATTTTCAACTCTCCTTATCTGCTTTCTCATCCACAAATAAGCAATGTTCCTTTAGCCAATCCCTGTCAGACTGTGTCCTGATGAGAATGCACCTCAGCATAGCCAGAGCTCCACCACCGGCCCTCTGTCCTTCATGGGGCCTCCTGGCCACTCTGCAAGATGTGGCCTTGCTCTGGACCATGGCCAGCCCTTTTCCTGTCTTAGTCATGAAGGGCTAAAAGTTTGTTATCATCTCTTAACTTTTCACAATGGACAAATGGTTCATCAAATATCATAAGGTTTCTAGGAACCTTACTATTAGGATGACTTGAGTTCAATTTAAAAAAAAAAATTAATGCTATATAAATGTGACTTTTCACTAATTTAGACTGCTCAACTATGAAGTGGAATTAAAGAAAACTACCTCTACCTCATACAATTTTAAAAAGCCAATCTTACAAAACCAGAGAGAGAGAAAGGCTAGGAGACTCGGAGTAAAAGGCAGGGCCCTTGCACTTTCCTCTTAAGCCCACCAAGCTGAGATCAGATACCTGGCATGGAGCCCCATCTAGGAAATGCTCCAAATTCTTCAACTGAAGAAGTGAGAGTCACATTTCCTCCCAGCGAGTTCTCTGGCCCCAAGGGCACAGTGGCAGGATAAAATCTTGTGTCTAGAAGGAGCTAGCCTTCCTGCGACAGGCTCAATTATGCTACCAACCAATCAAGTGCATGCATCTGGGAGCTGGACTGGAATCTTCCAGAAAGCCACCAGACTCTCAACTGTCTAAACTTCAATTGTACTTATGGAGCCCCTCTTAAAACTCAGATGGAGTTTATTGAAGCTTCTACATCTGAGGAATATTAGGATACTGTAAGGAGGTAGTCAGTATTAGGTGTTACCCTCTGAGAAGTTGTCCCGAGGCTCATTGAAGAACTTTTGGTGTACCTGCCTCATGTCTATTTTTTGCAGGGTGGGGAAAGGGTTCCTATGCCCAAGGGACCAGTATCTATTGTACTTTCTCCTCACTCAAGAGAAATTCTTTCACTTAGGAAAGGACCTCAAATTCCTCTTCTTTAGGGTATTACTGATTGGTGATATATTTTAGTTATTTTTTTATACAATATCTTTAGGGGGATAAAGCCTTGAGCTTTGCAGTGGTTTTTAAACTTCGTTTCTCAAAATCATCTCAGTTCCATAGAGTTTCCACAGAGCCTTGTTTAGGAGGCAATGTATGCTGCCCTTGGGCTTTATATAATATTGCCTTCCAGGTAGTAAAAAGTTTGTTTTTTAAAAAGTTTGTTTTTTAAGCTCTGAAATTCCAGCATATACTTGTTGCTCACTCCATGAGACCCTGATTAAGGTCATAGTTGAGGTTATATCTAGAGGAAGATATTGTTCTGACACCTGATGTCAAAGAAGCCATTAAGATCAAATGAAATCTTGTGCTAGGAAGTCCAAATACAAACTTCTTTAGTTCCTCCTCCATGGAAGCTCTGAAGAAAAGCCAGAATGTGTAAGTCAAGTAGTTAAGGAAGTAAAATGAGATGCCAAACTGTGTACAGAGTTTGATCTGAATTGTTTTTATAATTGAAACAGCCTTGTTCTAGGTCTTGAATACTATCTCTTAGCACTGTCTGGATTTTAGGAAGCAGAGAAACACCATATATTGCTTCATGCCATTAGGGTATCTGTATACTGAAACCCATTTGTGTTTCCTATCTTTTCTTGCAACTAATGGGCAATGTTCCTCATGCACTACTGAGAGCTGAAAATAATTGTCTTTTAAAATCCAGTTTGCCATTCTATGATTAATTACTTTTTTCACTAGGAATCATATAGGAAGTAAAAAATTCAGCATCTTGTTATTGTGTCTATTCTCTGCCTAGTTCGCATGCTAGGTAAAGGATATAAAGTGGAGCAAGACAAAGCCCTGCACTCAAGTGACTCATAATCTAATGGCAGAGAAGGGACCTAATGTAAATATAAGAAAACTGCAAGGAGCTATATGAGATAAAAGTTAAATAATGAATGAAAGCCCAGGGTAGATTTTTGAGATGAGGCAGTGAAGAGCTGGGGACTGTATTCAGAAAGAGAGCATTAAGCAAAATAAATGTAAAGAGACTCATATCTTAAACATATTCTGGTAAAATTTCAGAACCCAAGGATTAAACAAAGATTACCAAATTTTTCAGAGTGAAAAAAGAAAGATAACTAGAGAGTCCAGGAAAAACTAAATGCTATATAAGAAAGTCATAGTTAAAACTCAAAGCAAACAAATGTAGGAAGATTTTTGTGTCATTGAATGCTGGAAGCTTTCTACTTTAGGTATGTGAAATTATATCTTCTTTATAGGTCCAGTCACATTATTTGGGACTATGGTGAATAATGTTTACATGATCATACTATTTTTAGCATTGTTTATTGCTGCAACAGTCAGAATGAGCTAGGTTATGCTGCAAATGACCCAAGTCTCAGTTGCTTCCAACAATAAAAGTTTATTTCTTGCTCACATTAAATGTTCATTGCAAGTAATCTGAGACTTAGATGTACGTTATCTTCATTTTGGGACCCAGACTGTCTGGAACATTGTCAATCTCATGGCAGAGAGAAAAGAGACATGTGATTCGTGTCTCTTAACACTCTGCCTCGGAATGATAATCATTATTTTCACTCACATTTTATTATCCAAAGCTACTCCTGAATTCAACACAAGGGGTATATATAATCCTCCTACAGGGAGAGGCACATAAGGATGGAAACAAAACTATTTGGTGACCATAATACAAACTCCCACAGGCCACCTTTCTGGTATTCAGCTATTCATTATCCTCCTTTTCCTACATGTTGAACACAGTTACTCCTCTGAAAGAGACAACCAGAAGTCTCAAACAGTAACTTGGTCTTTACCTTTATTTCTAAGGTAAAGGCAAAGATCTCTTAAAAATGTGAGATAGGCTCTATATCAGATCTGGATGTGGCTCTTCTTGATCCAAAGCTGCCCCTCACATACTCAATATGCAGTGGTGGAACAGGGAGAGTGTGACGATAACAAGAACTCTCATTTGGAAAGGTGAAAAATGGGACACACAGAGATGTCACAGTCTCCACAAATTCTAAAATCTCCTTGGGCAGATGTTTGAGAGAGGGAAGTATTCCTTGATTTCACTCTCTGGGAATGGCTCCTCAGACATTTTTCTCGTTAGCCCTTGGCCCGATCCTTTGGGGAATCTTTCTTTTTCACTATTTGGCTACATCTCAAGAAAGAATTGTAGAACATATCTTTGGAGGTTGAAGACTTTCTCCACTTGCTTCCAGCTCAAGAAAGAAGGATGGGGAAAATGCAAGGGTTGTTTTAAATATTGAACAATCTTTCAATCTAGGCTAGTGGTTCTCTTGGTGGTACAATGCTTTCAATTCTTAACTTATCTATTTGATTCTTGTCAAAGAATTTCTATCCTGTTTCGAAAAATGCCTCTATAGACCTTTAATTGCTAGTATCTTGTATTAGATTTCCCTAGGAGGCCAACAGCTTTCATCTCTTCTCCTCGAGGCATTTTGTCTGATTAAAAGAATTTGCTAGATGCAATCTTAATAGGTTAATATTTTTCAACAAATGACATACCCTTTATTTAGTCCTTGACATAAGACTAAGTTTTAGTAAGACTTTGTTGTTCAAAGATATTCTTTTTCTGTGGTTTATTGATTGGAAATAAGAATCAGTTGTATCTTTCAAAACACAAAAATCCTCAAGTTTCTGGATAGTATCTATTCTTTTTCTTCCTACTTCTAAACTGACCAATTCTTTTTGACTTTATTTCTTTCTAGTCGAATGCATCCAAATACCAACCAACTGAAGCTGTTAACACACTGTTTGCCCACATCTTCTCCTAAAGCTGCAAGTTTATTAAGGATATGGATCATTATCCTTCCAATTCCAATAATTTCCTTGTTTTCTACTAATGAGCCCTGTAACCAGGGCAACTTATTTTAGTTTTGTTGTTATTGCTGTTATTGTTGTTGTTTCAAAAGCACCTGTCCTATACAAATTAATAATTTTTGTATCAGTCGGGATGAACTAGGTTTTACTGAGATAACAAATTGTTCCAAAATACCAGCATTTACGAGAACAAAGTTTTGTATCAGTCGGGATGAACTAGGTTTTACTGAGGTAACAAATGGTTCCAAAATACCAGCGTTTACGAGAACAAAGGTTTCTTTCTTTCTTTCTTTCTTTCTTTTTTATTATGTGCCCATTGTGGGATGGCTATAGCTCTGCTTTATGTCACTCTAGGACCAATGCTGATGAAGCAGTCACTAGGTGGAACGTTTATGATCTCACGGAAGAGGAAAAAGGCAGTGATCCATGTGTCAGCACTTAAAACTTTTGTCTGGAAACACACAGATCACTTCCACCCACATTGGCCAAAGCAAGTAATATGACTTATGACTTCTGAGTTCAACAAGCAGGTCTGTCTCTCTCTCTCTCTCTCTCTCTCGCTCTCTCTCTCTCTCTCTCTCTAACTGATCTCCCAGGGATGGTATTTTTTTCTTTCTTCTGTGTTGTTATTACTGGAGAATGGGGTCCTCTAGATAGATCATGTTCATTATGTCAAAGAAGCTTTTGTTTATTTAACATGTATCTATTAAGCATATTTTACATGCTGGGCAATTTACAAGATACTTGAGTGACAATGGTGACCTTAATCATGAGAAGCAGATTCAGACTCCTAGTGCATGAGGTATAGGTAAACTTCACACGTTTGTGACTTTTCTCTCTAATGATATTGAGGACACAGCCTATCCCTCATAGAACCTGTTCTTTATTTCTCACAGAACCTGCCATAGTGAGTGGAAGAAGCTTCAGAATATTTTTTCTAGAATATAAGGTCATTTTCTATTTCATTTGGGACATAGCAGGTACTCAGTTGTTGAATGAAAGAATATTTATTGTGTTATTCATTTCTTAAGATCCATTTCCATGGTAAAACAAAAGCCAGTTCCCTACCCAAGGAGGAATAATCAACTGCTTAAAGAAGTCCAAGTTAGTTTGTTTCAGAAGTACTTTTGCCAGAAAAGTTGGAGAATAACCTAATTTCCTCTCATGAGGCAACACTTTCTTGCACTTCTCAGGATTGGGGACCTTACAACAGAGGCCAAGGGGAAAATATTTTTTTCTCTAAGGCATATTTAGCACAGCTTTAGTAGGAGTTTCTTTTAGTGTTCCGAGATGTTGGTCAGGAATCCATCATGACTGAGTTGTGCAGTATTTATGAAATTGTCAATTTGAAGAACATATCTGTTCATTTTTTTCCCCACTGAAATTACTTCACTTATCAGAGGGGCCCAAATAATTTAAATGGCCTGTACCTCATTAGCGTTGCCAACATTTATTTAATAATATCAAATCAGAATAGCATTTAATTTAGTTTTAATAAGATAGTTAATGTATGTTAACTAAATATCAATTGATTATTAAAGTGGAGAGTGCTGAGGTGTAACAAATATGTGAAATATAAATCTTGTTGCTATGCCATTAACTCAGAATTACATAAGCAATAAATGTCTAATTAGATTCTTAGTAGTGATGAGTTGTAAGCATTTATTGAGATTCAGTAAGATAGATGTTACAGACTTGTGTGAAGGACCATAGCTTAATTAATTCCTTCATTCCTATTTTCACCAGTCTTTGCCATTTTTTATTTTATAAGGTGCTAAACCAGAGCAGTGGTGGTGGAGGGAGGGAGAGAATCCAAGCACAGCACCTTAGGTAATCCCAGACTGGTCAATAACAGGAATACAAGGGTGACTACTCTCTGATGGGCTTGGATTCCAGGATTTGGGGTAAAAGAATCACTGATTGCTAAGATTCTTTTCTTGCAGATAATTTTGGAGATTCAGCACAATATGATAATATAGACAGACCACTTAAGTAGCATAAAATGAAAAGTAGGCCCCGAATCAATCCTATCTTAGGAGGGGGAAGAAGAGAAGATCCCTTGCCATTCCAGAAAAATATCTATCCTATTTCTCTCTCACACTGTCTGAAAATCATCATGCAATTATTCCTTTGGGTTCAAGGTATTATTACCCTTTGATTCTTAGATTATACAGGATGGCCAGAAAGTCTGGAAACATAGGCTATTATACAAGATAAATAGATAATTGTCGTAAAAAGACATGACATATTCCATGGCATTACATAATATGTTCACTGTGTTACCCCTTGTTAAAAATACATATCTTGATGCACTGTGAAAAATCGCAAGAAACAAGATTTATTAATGCAGTGCTTCCATCAATCTCCATACATGCATATGTGATGTATTGCCTTATTTGTATCTCTGATATGCTCTGAATAACCTGTTTCTTTAGCATACCCTGGAAGAAGTCACCAAGTGGGATCAGTCTGTAAAAAAGTAATTTATCTGTCGCCAGGTATCATGGTCATCCTGCATTTTAAGCTAGTATTAAACAGCTCTTTACCACCATTTGGGAAATTAATCAAATTATCTTTTTGGCATAAGTCATGGAGACACTCTGGCTTTGGAAAGTCTTTGGAAATTCAGACACTTCTGAATTCGAGGCCTGTGTTCTGTTCCTAGCCAGATGAGCTCCTGTAAATTGGTTAATCTCTCAGGGCATAATAATCCCATAGTGTTATTGGGGAGATTAAATGAGATAATATATAACAAGTGTTCAATATAAAGTTTTCTACATTGTCTAAACAAAACAGATGTTACTGCCCTTTGTTCTTCTCTGTTCTCCCCTACCCATTTCCTTACCTCCCATCTTATTTCACTGTCCTTAATGCACAAACATTATTCCCTCTCTTTTCTTTAGATGGGGAAGAAAGAATGTTAATTCTTAGATGGCTATAGGGCTTAGTGTTCTAGCAACTGGAGGGGGGATGTGAAGAAGGGCAAAAAAGCATGAGAAGAGAAAGGGACAGAATAATAGGAACATATTCTTTGCTGTTCACATGTTTGCCATGGGCCATTCCTGGCCTAGCTCAGCCTCCCAGGGGACCCCAACTGTAGAGGTTGCAGGTACCACATTTCTTTGCTGACAGAGGTTAAGTATATCTCAGAGCAGCTGCTTTCTCTACCAAGCTTTCTTGGGGGCAAGGCCACTGCCTACATGTACGCATTTCTGGGAAAGGCAGCATAGAGAAGGAAACATCAGAACCTGCATGGAAGTAGGCATTAGTTTCTGGGTTTATATAATTGTTTGTGCTTCATTAATGTATTCATTCATTCAGTTATTCATTGACAACATCTCCTGAAAGCTTCCTTTGTCTCAGGCTGTCTGCTAATCTCCGTGGATAGAGAGGCTCACAGTTCCACATCCCTGCACTGCTTTCTTTTTGTGCTTAGGAAACCTGTTCCTGTTATAATAACAACTTTCCAGAGGAAAGAAATCATTCAAATTCTTATTTGCAAAGCCAAACTTAATGACTAAGAAATCTGACTGTTTTTCTAGAAAATTTTGTATCAGAAGCTATAGGCATCCATTTGATTTTTCTCCCTACTTGTTTATTTCTCTCCTTGTTAGTGAGACTTGGGTACAGGAAATCTGACTATGGTAAAAGGTCTGATAACTAAGGCCCTTTTCTCTAATTAAATGGTTCCTCTGCTAGTCATTATCTCAACCAAACGTTGAGCAAAAAAAAAAAGAATTAGGTAAATTTTCTTTTAGTCATTCTATCAATAGTCAACAATTTGCTAAGTCTCCCACTGTGGACTTAATGTTCTTTTAAACTCTACAGAGGATATAAGGAGACATAGGAAATATTCCCCACCTTCATGGAACCTTCTCAGCCTAGTGAAAGACACAAAATTCATTTATGTGAAAAAATAGAAACAAATTGTGTACTAAGCTTTGTAGTTGTAGCTAATATGAGACCAGAGATATAAAAAAGCATAGTGCACTGGGTCTCCAGATAAAATATTGAAGGAAGGAAAAGAAAGAGGAAATAACTAAGTCCTAGAAGCATTACATTCTTTAAAAAAAAAAATCATTCAAACAAGTCTCTGAGACAGGCATTACATCCATTTAATCTATGTAAAAACTAAGACACAGAAAGGACTTAGTCATATTTCTTAACCTCTCTATAAGCATATAGCAATTAAGCATTGAACATAAATTTGATACTGAGGCCATTTAGTTTAGAGCTTTCTCCTATAAAGCATTCTGGGACACCAAATGGAACTTGAACTAGGTCTTGACAGATGGGTAGAATTTATCTAACTTTGACAGGAAGAGGGCAAACATCTCAAGAAGCACTGGCCAATTTGAGGACAGTGAGGAGGCTGATGAGATCAAAGTGGACTGGGGATAGCAGAGAAGATATTTTATTTTAAATTAGCAGAGTCCCAGGCATTTTTCAGGAGAATCATTGGTATTCAATAAATAATGTTTAAAATAAATGATAAAAATAAATTTGGAGTTATACTAATGTTTAAGAATTATTATAATAATAAAGATCTAAAATATTTTCTTTATATAATGTATTTTATATATAATATATAATATGTTATTTTCTTTATATAATATATTTGCATGTGGGATACATAAATATACTGCTATTGCCACTCCACTTGGAGCATGCTAAACAGAGTGGCCCAAATGAGAAGTAGCTTAATTGTACACTGACACCTGCGATTTGGAATATTTTGTGATTTATGCGATTCAGGAACAAACAAATGCTTTCTTGGAATTGTGGTTGTAGTTTAACACCCCACCATGAAGATATAGAAATCATAAGCGTGCATATGCCTAATGACCTAACCTCAAAATACATAAAACAAAATTTGTGAGAATTACAGAGAGAAACTGACTCGTCTAGAATTATAGCAGGAGTTCCTAATACATTTCTCCCAGAAACTGGTAGATCAAGCAGACAAAAGAAAATCAGTTACAGTGTAGAAGATTTGTACAACATAACTTAAAAGCTTTATGTAATGGTAGATATAGAACTTTGTACCCAACTGACTGAGAATGCATTTATTAAAACACCCATTAAATGTTTATAAATATTGATAACATGTTAAGTCATGAGAAGAGATTCAACAAATTCCAAAAAATCTATTCATAGGGCCCATGTTATCTAATCACAATAAAATTACTAAATTAGAAAACAACAATAAAAAGACAATTAAAAACAATGGCAGCGGTCATACCTTTAAGGGAGATCTATACTTCTGAAAAACCACAAGTGTTTCAGAGAACAAGTATGGAAATTAAAAACTCTTTAGTACTGAATTAAAATAATAGTACTCTATTCAAATAGAAAATTTGTAGTCCATAAATTCAATTCTGTGTCAATAAAAAGTGAATTAGATTTTTCACGAATCTTGAAAATTTTTATTTTTCATAAGGAAGTCAGAAATTAATCAAGAATAGTCAATAGCTAAAACTGTTCTCAAATAAGAACAGTTATTAATAAAGAGTACAGACTTGTGCTGCTTGATATGCAGATTAATTATAAAGCTACAGTAATTAAGGTAAGGTAAGGTGGCATTATGCATAAAGAGACAAATAGATCATCAAAACAGAATAGAGAGCCTAGGCATGAAATCAAGCATATATGGTCCCTAGGTATATAAAAGAGGAGGAAAAAAAAATAAGATAAATCATAGATATTGGATGAACTAATAAATAACTGTTGCACAGGAAAAATTGGTTTTCATATAAAATAGTAAAATTAGATCACTACACTGCATACATAAAAACAATATCCCAAATGGATTAAAACTGTAATATGAAAAAAAAAACTTTAAAAGTGTTAGAAGAAAATATCAGAGAATGTCTAGTGTTTTCAGGATAAGAAACGATTTATCAAACAAGATAAAAAGCTGAAATCAAAATAGAAAACTATTAAATTTGACTACTCAAAATTTTAAAAACTCACAATAAAGTTAAAATATGTGACAAACTAGAAATAACAAAGGTACTGTGTTTTAACACATATGACAGACAAAAGATTATTATCCAGAATGACCTATATTCCATATAAATAAGAAAAAAGACCCCAAAAATCTTTAAAAAATCATCAAAGGATCTGAATTGTTAATTTTCAGAAGAGAAAATTTGAATAGCCAAAACAAAAAAGAAAATGTCACATACAAATGAGTACAAGTAAAACTGGGAAAATCTGAATAAGATCAGTGGATGTATCAATGTCAATTTTCTGGATGTGACATTGTACTATAATTTTGCAAAATATTACCTTGGAAAACTGGGTAAAAGGTATAAAGAATCCCTTCATATTATTTCTTACAACTGCAAATGGATTTACATTATCTCAACAAAAATTTCAATTAAAAATATGAAAAGATACTCACCCTCACTGGTAATCAAAGAAATTCAATTTTAAACAATGAGATGCTCAGAAAATTGGTAAAAATTAAGAATTGTGATTATAACAAATGTTGGCAAAGAAGTGACTATTTAGAAAAAAGGGAATTTTCGTAATTTGCTTGTGGGAGTGTAATTTGAAGAATAACTTTGCGACAGCTCTTAAAATTGAAAGTGTGCATACTCAACAAATTCACTTGTAGGTGTATATCCTGGAAATATTATTTTACATGTGTCCAAGGGGACATGTACAAAGAAGTTGCTGCAGCTGGTAATAATAAAAAATTGAAAACAACTCAAATATCCATGAATAGAAAAGTGTTTAAGTAAACCGTGGCATACAATGGACTATTAGACAACAATTAAAATGAATGAACTAGATCTTTAAGTATCAACATAAGTATCAGCTCTTGAAGACATAATGTTGATAGAGAAAAATCAAACTGAAGAGTGTTACACACACTGTGAAACAATTCACTTTAAGTTAAAAACACACAAAACAATATTCTATATTGTTTATGAAATTACATGAAACAAGATATTAAAATAAGACTATTTCAGTTTAGACTGGGACTCCAAGTCAAAAAGCAAAAGTGTTTCCACATTTAAAAAAGAGATGGTAGACCAGTTACTCGGGAGTGACGAAGCAGTTATTTGAAGCCTAGCCATGTGCTCCTTAATTGACAACAATTCCAGTCTTTAAAAAAAGATGGAGATGTCAAGAGAGATAATGGAGATTAGAGAAAGATTTGCTCTGGAATAAGTGTCCATGAGAGTCTCTCCTGCTTTTATAATTTTGAGAAGGGTGAAGTACACGCTTTCATCTCAAGTCAAAGGAAAAGAACTCCCGTGGGACCACTCAGAGGTTGAAGGTCTCCATAGTTGTTCATTAAACACAGTGGGCTGATATGAGGTCGAGCCTGATCAATGGAATGTGAAGAGAATATGGCCGGCTCAGTGTTCTGAAAGTCCAGCAAGAAAAGAGGCTGTGCTGGAAATGGCCTGGACCACCAGAGTCAAGAGTGTATGAGTTATTTCCCTTGGACAATTGGATCATGAAAAAGAGCCTACCATTGATTGATTGACTGATTGATTGATTCATTCATTCATTTATTCATTCAACAAATACTTAAGTGCCCACTATGTTCCAAGGACTGTTTTAAGTATTTTAATCAGCGGACAAATAGGCAATGAATCTTGATCTCATGGAACTTATATTTCAGTTGTGAGAGATAAACAGCAAATAATAAACATAAAAAATAATTAAATGATATAGTTTAATAGAATGTGATAAATACTATAGGAAAAATTGAGCAGAGTAAGAGGCATTAGAAGTTTTAGGATGAGGTAGGTGAATAGGGTGCAATTTTAAATATGGGCATCAGAGTAGGCTTTATTAAGAAGATACAATTTGGGTAAACTTGGAGAAGGTAAGAGAATCTGCCTTCTATATTTTGAGCAAGACCTCTTCTAGGCAGAGAGACTAGCCAGTGAGAATGCTCAAAAAAAGAGCATGCAAGTCATGTTCAACGTGCAGCAAAGGGGCTAAAGTGACTGAAGTGGAGTGAGCATGGAATGAGAAGTGTGAGATAAAAGTCTGAGGTCAGAGAGGTAATGGGCCGGTGAGGTGAGGGAATGGATAGGCAGATTATGAAGGGCCATATGGTCCCTTTGAGTTCTTTGGCTTTTATTCTGAGTGAAAACTGGAGCCAAGCAGGGCTTTGAGCAGAGAAGCTGATATGACCTGCTTGTGTTTTAACTGTTCTCCCTAGCTGCTGTGTTGAGAACAGACTGTCAAGTGGTCAAGAGTGAAAGAAAGAAGACCAGTTAGGAAGATTAATTGCACTAATCCGGGAAAGAGATATTAGAGGTTCAGACCAGGAGAGCAGCGGTGGAGATGGTGAGAAGCAGTCAGATTCTGAGAAAACATTCACATGCAAAAAAGTGTAAAACTTATTTTAAAGGACAACTTCAAAAAGTTTGATAATGTGCTGTTGGCTGGATTGTAGAAAACAGGCATGCCCATACATTGCAAATAGAAGTGTAAACGGTTACTACTTCTTTGAACAGTAATTTGAAACTGCGTAGCAACAATTAAAGTATCTCTAATGCCCTTTGATCTCCAAATCTCACTTCCACAACATATAAATACCTTCATTGGAATGAAGTAACTGATGTACAAGAGTACTCATTGTGGTATTGGTTTGAATACTGAGAAATTGAAAACTACTTAAATATCTATAGAAAAGAACTGGGTACATTACAGCATGATAGAGGACATGATATAGCTCTCTGAAACAACAAGGCAGTGATGTATAGTGATATGGAAAGCTCGCCAAGATATGTTAAGTGGGAAAAAATAAAGCAAAACAAGTCAGCATGCAAAACTTGTTAAGTTTGTTAAAGATATGTATATATGTGCCATAGATTCCTAGAATAAGGGAAGTGATGGTTACCTCTTAGAAGAGGAACTGGGCAACTGGAGGAGATTGACTTTCACCATATACATCATTTGAGTTTTATAAGATGTGCTTGATTTACTGATTCAAAAATATAAGTGATTTTTAAAAGTCAAAATGTGTAAAAAGGACAGGTAAATTGATTAGAAAAGATCAAGAAAACGAAGGTTTTAGAGATGTCATCAAGTTCTCTGAGGTGAGTTCAGAAATGGAACTAGTCAACACTTAAGTAAATGGAACTGTTTGTTTTGTTTTGTTTTGTTTTGATTCTGAATATTCACTTGAAATCCACCAGATGGCACAAGAAAACACACTGTGAGCAAATTTGGAGAGACTGGTGCAGGTAACAGATTGGGGGTGGTGACAAACTGGACTAATGAGGAAAAAAGCTTAACTCCAGACTGAGTCCCAATGCATATTAATTCCAGACAAGCCATGGTCCTTGGGGTCATGATATTGTCACGTGGCAGACAGGCGATGCCGGGGAATCATCAAGCAGTGTTGACGATCATAGACGTGGAATTATCTATATATCACAGTCTCTGCATGAATGGCTTATTGAATGTTCACTTCTTCAGTGTAGAATTCTCTCTTTTTTTTTCTCCTAAATCTATACTTAATGTCTTATGAAAAGAGGTATTCGTTTCTTGGTAAGCCATATTTCTTTAATTAAAGGAGGAGGGTTGGGAGAGGTCTACTGGAAAAAGAGAAAACTCTGGTTTCACAATATGCACTATTTATGAGGGTGCTTTGCTGTTGAAACCTATTAGAGGCCAGCCTGGCCCAGTTTGCCTCTTGCCCTCCCAGGAGACAATTACTGTCCTGCATAACAATTTGAAGCAAATATCGGATGTGGTCGAAAGAACAGTTGTGGCCCTCTCTCCAGCAACCGTTTCTGCTTAGATTTCTTAATTGTTTCCATCACTTCCTTTCCTCGGCTTGTGGCCTTCTGCAGGATCCTGTGTTTTAATGAGAGCCTCCCATCCTCTCTGGAATTCACATGTGCAAGCAGACGCTTCCTGGATCCTGGAGACGCAGCACCTTAGAGCAGTGCTTCCAGCCCAATTCATCCAGTGCACACACACCTGGGAGTCTCTGCAGTGCCATGTCTTCTCCTTCGTGACCAGCACAAAGAAGTCTCAACTGATCCAAGCCACCCTCTCGTCTCCCCATCTGAACAGCTTTCTCTCCGTCTGTGCCTGGAGTTCTGTTTGTTCTTAGTACCTGATGAGAGGATCTGTGCCAGTCAGTTGCTTTCTCCTCTCACCTTCTTCCAGCTGTGTTTAGGTGTGGCCTTCTGGGAGATTTTACATGGTGAATTGGACTCAACGGAACTGGACAGGACGATTCTTTAATGGTTCAGCTTTTAGCATTGAAGTATCCAAGTAGGGAGATATATGAGAGACACTTAGAATAATGGACTATTTTCCTACCAAATTTTACCAATATTTTTTACCAATCCACACACTGGATAATCCACTTTTTTTTTTTTTAACTAAAATGAGAGACAAGCCCTAATATCAATACTGCCTCTGACCTGTGGGCAAGATGCTAGAATCAAAGGTACTAAGAGGCATTTTTTTTTTTTTTAACTAAAATGAGAGATAAGCCCTACTATCAACACTGCCTCTGACCTGTGGGCAAGATGCTGGAATCAAAGGTGCTAAGAGGTGGGTTGGTGTGCAGGGCCAGGAATCAACGGAGTTTAATCTCAGAATCGTGAACTCAGTGTAGGACTATACTTACCACCCTGGGCCTTTGTGTCCTCTCTCTACTATAATGGGGGTGACAGTATCAGTTAAACCCACCTCGAAGAATGGCTGTGAAGAGAATTAAAATTAAATACTTTATTTAAAAGAATCTCAAGGTCGTAAATGTTAGTATGCATGGGATATCAAAATAGCAACTGGAACCATGGTGGAACTAGCTTATGTATTGGGATGTGTGTTGGTTAAAACTGTGGCTGTGATGGGAGCTATGAAACATTTAGATGGTGGCTTTGGCAGGAGATGGAGCAAACAGAGTCCGAATACTTTGACACAGCTGAGACCATGTATTGGGCAACAGGAAGTAACTATTGTTCCCACTGTCTTGGGCTGAATGCAAGGAAAGCTCATTCTGCAGGAGGTAAAGAGTCGGCTGCTTTTTAGGCAGTTGAGACCTTTTAGTTAAAATATCATGCAAAATATTGATAGAGATGTCTCATCAGTTTTCCCTGCAAAGAATACTTGTATTCAAACTAACGTCCAATACCCGTATTTCCCTAATTGCGTTTTAAACAACTCTGAGCATCTGCCAGTGCATACCCAGATTCTTTGTTTTTCAAATGGACTTACAAAGATAGTTGTTAACAAGTCTGAAATCTCAAAAAAATGTTCTCTCCAAACCACTTTTTCTGCCAGAATCACCATCTATGCAAACTACCTCCCTGTACTTTCATAGTCTGTGGCCATACTTTTTTTTCAAAGATACCCTCACTTTTAGTAGTATAGTCATATGCTATCTGACATATTTAAGCAGTTCTCTATAAAGCACAAAGAACTTTCATAGGTAAAATTCATCAACCCCTACAAAGCACTCTGCAATATAGATATTATCTCTTTTTTTTACAGATGAAGAAACAGGATCAAAGGGATTTGATGACTTGTCCACAAGCAGTTTGTAGTTTGTAAATTCAAAGCCAAAACTAGGACTTAGCCCCATATTCTATCCCTCCTTTCGCAACACCATATAAGTCCTAGCAGTCCCGGAAATGTAGGAGCCTCATCATGCTGAACGGGAGAGATGACACGTGGCATCTGTCATGCAGTGTTTAGTCATGATTCATTTGCTACTCTACACTAGCATTTCCAAAATGTGTTGGAATGTGTAGCCCCTAAGACTCTAAAAAAAAAGGCTTCCCTATTCCCTATCCAAGTATGTTTGGAAAACATTGTATATTATACGCCTTGCTAACCCACAATGTACACATTAGCATTTTAAAGGCCTTGAGAAATCTGTTTTACCTTATTTGACCCCATATTTTCCAAGCTTATTTGGACACAGACTTCTTTATATAACATCTATTAAAATCCTGCAGAATTAGCGTGCTATATATGGAATATACTTTTGGAGAAGTGTATAAAAATGATTTGAGAGAAGCTGAGAAAGTCAGAGAGGTAATCAAAGGGGATATAAACTAGTCAAGAAAAAGTATGTGAGAAAAAAGGAGTAGCCTAGTTGAAAGGTATTTGACTAGGAGCCTGTTGGCTTGGTGCTGTGCTTGTGTGTACCCTGCCTTTTATAGCTGTTTATAGTATACTTAACCCCATTCTTGGCCTCAGTTTCCCCATCTCTGAAATAGAATTTGCTTAGGAGATGTCTGGGCCTAATGGTCAGTCATTTTTTCCTAGGAGACCCTGAGCCTAATTCTGTGAACATTTTTTTTTCCCTAACTCTTTGCTATAACTCAAAACTTATAGAAAAGTAAAAATGGTACCCAAGGCATTTCCATATACGCTTTCACTCACTGGTTACATTTTTCCCCATTCGCTGTATTGTTCTCTCTCTCTCTCTCTCTCTCTCTCTCTCTCTCTTTCATATTTTCTTCTGAACCATTTGAGAGTAAGTTAGAGACACCATGCCCCTTTATCTTTAAATACTTCAGGGAGAATTTTCTAAGAATTAAGATATTCTTTTATGCATGCACAGTATGGTTATCAAAATAAGGTACTTAACATTATCGGATTCATCAATTCTCCCAATAATGTCTTTATAGCTACTCTTCCCACCCCACCACCCCTGACTCAAACTTTTTATAGTGGTCAAGGTTGAGTCTATGTTGAAATCATTTATCCACCTAAAATGAAATATATGGATCATCCCATTTCCCCTTTCCTCTTGTTTTGCTACTGGATGAAGGGGTGGAAGAGACAGGCAGAAGAGTGAAAACTGTTTGAAAAGTGTTAAGCAGGAAACTTTGGCCTTGATGTGTCTAGACCTGTACAAGAACAAATTCCTCCATGCTAATTCTTTTACTGAAAGTCTTTGAGATTTACAATGATAAAAAACTGGTTCATGGTGTAAATCAGCACCTTCTGAAAAAAAGTTTAGTCATTCATCTCTATATTCATTTTCACCATGCATATGTCTCCTTAATTCTTTTAAATGTCACCTGGCAGTTTCGAGGCATGGTGAGAGACCTGGATGGCTACAGAAAGTTTATGTGAGACAGGAGTGGGAGGTGTACTTGAATAGGTAAGTTTGGTATAGCCTGGAATACTTATATACTTCACTTAGGATTTAATTCTCCCCCCAACCCCCCCAGAGAGAAAGATTACATCATAACCTTCCAGCACTGTAGGGCAATTGAAGGAGCATAGACTTTGAAGTCCTAGGGGTCAAATCTCAGTTTAGCCGCTTATTAGCTAAATATGTCCTTTAACCTCTCTGGACCTCATTTATAGAATACAGATGTTAGTAATGCAGTCTCAGATCTGGGATTCAATGAGAAAACAGAGTTGGTCCTCCCTCTCCTTTCTATTTTAAATGCTAAGGGCCTAATATCAACTCACAAGTGTTTACTGTTTACCTGACCTACAATCTGGGGAGTAGTTATAGGAATAAAAATATTGTGATGCTATAAAACACCTCAATAATGGCAGTTTTGACATTTTGACCAGGAGTATGATTGATTATTTCCCTCTAACATGTATTTGGTAGCCACTTTCTTTACTCTTTACCCCAGATTCTTTCAGTCTGACTGGAAACCTTAAACACAACAATCTAGATTTCACAATAAAGCATATGACTGTAGGTGCTGAGGAAACGGAGCCAAGGGTCTCTCTTCCTCCTTGAGGAGAAAGGCTGGGTCAGTAGCGGGGAGGAAGTTAGTTGGATAACATGTGCACATGCACGTCGTTTGGAACCCTTTCTTTTCTTGCTCCATCTTTTGGAAAATTTTTACTCTTCTCGGAGATCCACTTGGGAGGAAGATTTTGGCTAAGTCAGGTGTATGTGGGAGACCGTTCTAATCTAGAGCCAGAGCTGAGACTGGAGGTCAAAGGGAAGCACCATTTCAGGAGTCATCAAATATACTGTGTCTTTGGCTCTGGAAAATTAATTCCAAAAGGCATGCATAGCCACCATTCCCATCTTTCTTTTAAAAAGCAAACAGTGGACACGTAGTCAGCAATAGGCAACAAATGCCAACTATATCCAAGCCCATCATCTCCGGCACAGGTTAGTTGCTGTAAAGAGAAGCCAGCTGCCCTTGAGCCATTCCTTTGGCCGCTGGTGGGTGGTAAAATAAGAAAGGAAGGGGAGTTAGGAACAAGATGAAACAAAAATGATGAATGGAAACCTTTTCTTTTCAGGGGCTCTCAAGGGAAGCAGTTGTTTTCCTGCGACACCACCCTCCCCCAATCCCCCAAACCAGTTTAGACTTGCTTGACAAAATGACTAGCGTTTATTTCCGTTCTCAGGTAGGAATATCCCATGTAAGAAACTTGGTCGTGCAATTGTGTTTTTTATGGATCCGAGTGATATGTCCAATGAATTGAATTAATTCATTCTTTAACTTAACTGGCAAGATTTAATGGTTCACACTGAAAGCATGAATAACCATTTTGTTTCTTGAATGACTTCAGTTTAATGCCTTCTAATGTCAGTGTATTTTGCCCAGGGTAAGACTTGCTATATGAATTATTCACTGCTTGATGGAAAGAAAAGGGCCATGTTTGCCCACAGAATGTTAGCTGTGGTTATCTGACACAATGGGACACAGCAAATGCATACAAAGGACAATGGGTAGTTTAGAATGTGGTTCCAAGACTCAGCCATTGCAGTTAAGATCTTTATAGAAAGCATAGCACCTTTTTGTCTTGTGCCACACATCAGGATGGCCTCAGTGAGCCAAGAAACTCTTGCCCTTAAAAAAAAAAAAAAAAATTTAAATGTGATTGTGCAAGGGGTACTTTTGTCTTTGGTTAAATCTTGATTCATGGAGGGTAGAAGGCAGCGGGGGTGGAAATGCATTTAAGGAGAATTTCAAATAAATAGAGAAATTAGTAATTTGCATGATGGTGATTGCATCAATGTGAAATCAAATATTTTTGGTAAAGGAGAAACAATATGTACCTAATAATAAGAAATCTGAGCTTTGATTTTAGAGTAAAGGTGATTCAGACCCCTCTGTCTTAAGAGCATTTGGGGGTAAGTTATCTCCCTGGCTACAGTGCCCAATTTTGCTACTGAAATGGTTTAATAAGAACGATTTATAATCTGGAGAGACAATTAATGTAATTTAGTGGGAGCTGATAAATGAACCACTGAGTTTACTTATACAAATAAGTAGGGCATTAATCTTGACTTTGAATTTCCCCATTGGGTTCTCTTTACAGCCGTTGATGACATTATGAGTGACAGGAAGAAATGATTGGCAAGTTTTAATGGTTGGCAAAAGTTGTCTAAATGCCATTAAACTTTAGAAACAAGACAAATAAGCCTTGAAATACAGATTAACCTAGCTTTCATCCTTTCAGTGTTTACAGCTTAATGGCGGACAACTTGTTAAGTTAGCACATGCATTGAAAAGCCACTCTAAGACAAAGCTGAAAACTCAGTTGGGCTCTGAGTCTCTCTGCAGCTGAGATGGGTAACTTCAGCAGAGTCTTGCTGGCATCTGTTTCCTAATTATAAAGTCCCTAGAGAGTGTCCATCCACACTTCAAATTGCTCTGGTCAAGAGGTATAGTGCGTGGCTGCAGGATCCCATCCCAGTTGTGGATGAAGAGTTCATTTTCAAAGAAGGGAAATCAAGGGCTGGGACGACACCCATGGTAGGCTGAACAATGCCCCCACCCCCATCCCACCCTATCCCCAACAGACATCTACATCCTAATTCCTGGAACCTGTGAATATTACATTGTATGGCAAAAGGGACTTGCAGATGTGATTGGGTTAAGGATCTTGAGATGAGGAGATTATCTTGCATTATCTGCACGGGCCCTAAATGTAATCACAAGTGTTCTTATACAAGGGAGCCAAGAAGATCAGAGGAGGAAATAGGCAAAATGATAACAGAAACAAGAGGTTGGAGTGATTGAAGGAAGGAGTCGTGATCCAAGGAATGCAGGCATCCTCTAGAAGCCAGAAAAGGCAAAGAAAAGGATTCTCCCCTGGAGCCTCCAGAAGGGGCTATTCCTTTCCACACTCTGACTTTAGCCCCATGAACTGATTTTGGACTTGTGACCTCCAGAACTGTAAGAGAATAAATTTGTATTCTTTTAAGCCACTAAATGTGTAACAGCAGCAATAGGAAACTAAGCCAATATCTAAAGGGTCCTGACTTCATTAGTTCCATTGTTATCTTCCTGCTCCTCACCCCCTACATCAATTTTAAAGCCCAATTTCATGGTGTTATCCTACAATGTCTTGTTAGTTCACTGTAAAAGAACTGTTGAAATATAGACCATGTAATTTCCTCTGAATCAGAAGACTCTTTGCATTTGTGGAAATACTGTACTTAGTTGGGAGGTCTGTGTTTCTAAAAGGAAGTGAAGCTTTCCACTTTACATATGGTAAGGCTCAAGTAATTGTTGATGTAAGGTTAAATAAATGAAGGAAGGAGTATAGGGTGAAAAAGCCATCGAAAATCTACAAGTAAGTCAATTGTTTCTGTTCAATGCTTAAATGAGTTTCAGGGCTAAAGCTTATTGTAAAAAGTAACAAATGGGCAAATCAATCCCTGGATACTAAATTCACTTTTGTTTTTATTTAACTCTAATAAAAATGCTCAAGGACAACCTGATTTTGTCCTCCAAAATAACTCTTTGAGATTTTGTTGGTTATGTCCACAAAAGACACTTTTTAAAAAACTCATCCCCTCCCGAATTAGTATCAACTAAAGCATATGTCCCTATAAAAACTCACTTTGTAGGGGGAAGCATATCAGGTTCACGATGATTTGATCCTACTGGCCCCGTTAGGACAGCCTAAGACCCAGGGATTTTGATTATTGGCTGTTTTCCCATTTCTTAATGTGGGGAGGGGGAGTTAGACAATTATTAAACACTCTAAAATCTTCTGAACTTTTACTGACAAACTCCATGCCTTTTTTGAGCTTTGTTCTCTTTCAATAATATCTCTAGCATTTGACACAGCTGACCACTCTGTCTATATTAAAATTCTCCTTTTATTGTGGCGACTTTGCTCTCCTGATTTCCCTCCTTCCTGTCCAACTGTTAATGCATCAGCTCCTCTTCCACAGCTTTCTCTTTAAACGTAGGCATCTCCCCAGTCTCAGTTCTCACTTTTTGCTCTCTTTCTCCTCAGGGGTCACTTTTATTTTGATGACAACTCAAGATTCTCCTTTTATCTTAATCTCCAATCCAGTATCTAAAACCAACTGTCAGACAATGCTACTTTGGTAGTTCATCACCTCTGAAATATTTACAGCCTTCAACATGTACCATGGTCTTTCTGACCTAGAGCCTTTGCACATGCTGTTCTCTCTGTCTGATGTTCTTTCTTTGCCTATCAAATCCCTACAGATCACAATTTAAACGTCACTACCTTATGGAAGCATTCCCTGACCACCCAGACTAGATTGGACTCTCATCATAGGCTCCCTTAGCACTTGGAAGAAAAAATAACTTAAAATCCCTTTTTGAGAGAGAAAAATATGAAATAAAAACTGGTCCCCCTTGAAGAAATAGATCAGTTTCAATTCAAGGGAAATTGTGAAGCACATTAATTGGGATGAAAAATATTTTGTTTTTCAGAAAACATGCTGTAAAATATTTATAGGGAAGCCGAATTTACAACTTAGTGAACTAAACCAACAGCTTCAGTTAGGCAACTCAGTGACTAAGCAAACGTCCTAAGTATGATCAAATGTGATATGCTCTGCTCCCTAACATCCGAAGTTGGTACATAGCTTTAAGACAGAACTTGTCTGAACTGGCTGAATTAGAGTGCTTCAAAATGGCATAGATGATAGAGGCTCTGTTCATCCCTCTGGCGACCAAATCAAGGTTGTGATGGAAACAAGGAGCAGCAGCAAGGGAAAGTCACCTGGGATCTAGAAGAACAAGCCATACAACTAAGGAGAAGTCCAAGAAAGCATCCTGCAATGGCAGAAAGTAGGACGGGCGAGGATGCCAGGCACCTGGGTCCCGAGCGGCTGAGTAAGACGGAGGCTGCCACAGCAGCGGCGACAGACGCCTCTTAAAGGGGCCGCAGCTGCGAGCGGATTTTCATGGTGACAGACCTCCTTGCTCTGAGCACCAGTGCCGAGTTGGCTGCGCGCAGCGACCACCAGGGACTTACATCATTGGAGTGAGAACCCAGGCGAGATTCGCTTGGTACAGAAGCACCTGAAGTATCCACTGTTCCTTGTTGAGCCCTCCACACTCTCAATGCACAGATACAGCACCTCCATGGCCATGATGTCATCAAACTGGATAACAGAGGTTGCTCTGCCCAGAGGATTCTCTGAAACCCTGCCTCCCTCAACCCAGGCTCCACTCAAGCCACATCTAGGTGTATCCTCAGCGAGTCAGATGCACCTTGCTGAGCAGCGCCTAGACTCACACTGGAGGCAGCTAGCCTCGGTTTCTGATGTGGCCTTTTGAAGCAACTACAAGCACAGCATCTGTGGATTAGTTGCTGGATCTTGACAGGTGGCCCCAGAGGAGTAGAGGCTTGGGCTAAGTTTGGCCTGCAGCTGAACCCCTCTCAGAACTGTGCCACTGGACACCTACATCACAAATCCACACTAATAAGACCAGGAGACTTAGGAGCTTTCCTTAGTATGTAGAAACACAGCCAAAATGGGAAGATAAAGAAGCAGAAACCATATGGACAGAACAGAACAGAGATCTAGATATAATGGAGTCAAGTAATTTAACAGATGCATAATTCAAAATGCTGGTTATAAAGATGCTCAATGAACTTTTGGGAAAAGTAGAGGATTCCAACAAAGAGATAAAAATGGAGATGGAGATTATAAGAGGGAACCAGTTTGAAATGGAGAACACATTATCTGAGATGAGAAGTATATTAAATAGAATAAACGAAGGAATAAACAAAGTGAATAAAGAAGAGGATCACATGCCCTATCTAGAAATGATATGGGACACTATTAAGGCTCCAAATATTCGTCTGATCGGCGTAAGTGAAGAAAATCAAGATGTCGAACAGCTGTTTGAAGAAACAGTGATGGAAAACTTCCCTAACCTGGTGAAGGAAATGGACACAAAACCTCAGGAAGATCAGAGGATTCCAAAAATCAAGAATCCACAGAGGCCCACACCAAGACACATCATAATTAAAATGCCAAAGGTTAAATACAAAGAAAAAAAATTTAAAGCAGCAAGAGAAAAACAAATAATTACATATAAAGTAACACCCACATGACTGGCAGCTGATTTCTCAAGAAAGACTATTCAGGACAGAAGGGCTTGGCAAAAAATTTTCAAAAGAATAAATACCCAGGATATACAACCAAGAATAATTTATCCAGCAAAGCTATCCTTTAGAGTTGAAGGACAAATAAAGAGCTTCTCAGACAAAAATAAACTAAAGGAATTTATCACCACCAAGCCAGAATTACAGGAAATGTTGGAGGGACTTCTTTAAGAAGAAAAAACATGTATCAAAAATAGGAATAAAGTCTGGTGACAACTACATTCCTATCAATAAGTACCTTAAAGCAAAAAGAATTAAGTGCTCCAATCAAGGGATAGAGTGGCTGAAAGGATAAGAAAACGAGACCCCTACATATGAAAAAGAAGGAAATGGAAAAAGATATTGCTGTGATGAAGCTAGAAGTTATTTAAGTCAGACAGAGAAAGATAAACACTATATGTGGAATTTAAGGAATAAAAAGAATAAACTAATCAAAAATAGACTCACAAATATAGTGGACAATTTGGTGATGGACAGAGGGGTAGGGGGTTTGGGAGCTGGGAGAATGGGGTGAAGGGTTAAAGAAGTACAAATTAGTAGCTGACGGATGGTCACGGGGATAGGAAGCATGACATAAGGAATGCAATTAGCATGAATACATTGGCTAGGTCAGGGAAGGGTCAGGGAAGGGAGAGAGCAATTGGGGGGATCATTTTACTAACTATATAGATGTCTAATCAATGTACTGTATACTTGAAACTAATAAATTTTTAAAACTGAAAATAAAGACAGAACTTGTCTTTACCCATTTGACATTTAAATCCCAATATTTAGATAATTGGGTCAAATCATAAATCATGGCTAATGTGGAAGACTGTTCATGAATTGTACCTATTGTTAACCATGTTAGATATAACTGAACTTAAAATGAACTTTCTTGGGCTTTTAAAAGGTATTTTTCCTCCTAAAGTTCACCTCTTTATTCTGCCACACAGGTGATTTTTTTTTTAAAATAGCTTTCTTGTGACATAAAGTGTACAATTCAGTGCCTTTGAGTATAATCACAGAGTTCTGCAACATCGGTGCAATCTATTTTAGAACATTTTCGTCACGCCGATAAGAAACTCTATATCTCTTTGCTGCCACTCTCCAATCTTCTCAACCCGAAGCCCTAAGCAACCACTAATTGGCTTTCTGTCTTGGTGGATTTGCTTATGCTAAACATTTCATTTAAATAGAATCATACAATATGTGATACTCTGTGACTGATCTCTTTTACTCAGAATAATGTTTTCAAAGTTCATCCATTTATAGCACAAATCAGCACTTCATTCCTTTTTATGATTGAATAATACTCCATTGTGTGGATGTACCACATTTTATTTACTCGTTTATCAGTTGATGGACTTCTGTGTTGCTTCCACTTTTTGGCTATTGTGAATAATGCTGCTATGGATACAAGATGATCTCTGAGCTCTGAGAACTGCTTGCTCCTATTTCTTCTCTCTGTAGTCATTTAAAAATAAAAGATGGCTTGAACATTTCTAAACCTGAAATGACAACACAAAACGTTTATTATTCTCAGGACCCTATAGAATTTATTATGTCTATTGTTTGTTATTTAGTGAACTATATGTAATTATTTATGTAATTTTGGTTTTGTCCACCATTCGTGAGCTCCTTGAGGATAAGCATTATGCCAAGTTTGCTTATCCCATATCCCTGAAAGCTTACCAAGTATATTAAATATTGTTTGACTGACTAATCTTGCCCAACCTCAGATTGGCTTCATCTCAAGTTCCCTATTTCTGTAAATAGCATTACTACTATATCAGTAATTTGAGATCCAAATCAGAATTGTATTTGATTCTTCCTCTTTTCACTTCTTCTACATCCGATTAGTCAGCAATTTTGGGGAAACTTTTCAAAACGATTCTCAATATTTGTCTTAGACCCTCACTCTTGACCTCCATGCCTTCCTTCTCTCCTACTTCTAAGTTATTTTGCAAAACGTTTTCAAAGTACTCTTCACAAATACCAATTATATCACTTCACTTTCCTCTTCATGAACTCACAGTGGTTTCCCGTTGGCCACAGACTAGAAGCCCTCAACCCAGAGGTGGAAGATTTCTATAACAGGATTCCTAATATTATGAGGCAAGTAGCTGCTTCAGTTTTTTTGTTTTTTGTTTTTCTAGCACTCCTTGTTCCTATTTATCAGAAGACAGACTCTGCCTACCTAGCCTATTGGCTTTTTGGACCTTGATTATTGGATTAACTGCTTAATATTACCTAAGAAGGCAAATACTAGTAATTTGGAACATTTTTATGACCAGGGCTCACTGACCAATACAAAGATATACTTGACTCGCTAATGTCAAATCAGTATATTTCAAACTAAAAAATATTTACCTTGATTTATCTATCATCTTTCTCAAAGGTGAGTTACTCATAAAAACATTCTATAGGAAATTTCTGATATACAGAACTCTCTGCTTTTCTGTCATAATGAGGATCATAAATGCATCATTACTAAATCTTCCACATACTGTATCTTATACAAAATCATATCTTCCATGGCACTTGCTTTGGTGCCTTGTATATTGTTAAAGCAAACACATAGAGAAAGTTTTTTTTTCTTTTTCTTGACAGAGACTTTCTCTCCCCAGTTCCCTGAGCCAGAAATGTTTGTTTTTGTTAAATGAATAATTAGATAAGACATTTGGATTAGAGATGATATCTTCACCCCAAGGGGCATGTTGGGATAACCACAGATAGTTGCTTAACTGACTTCCAGAGAGCTTTGGTCTGGTTAATTATACCAGCTTTTGCTTTGTTTTATAGTGCATACTGCTTTAGGGTCAGAGCTTAAATGTTTGGGACAATAGCAGAGAATTGAAGAATGGGTTGTGATGGGAAAGGGAGACCCAGTGGCTGTTATCTAAAAACGGCTATGGGAGAAAATAGAAAGTTTCAAAGAGAAGTTTATTCAGGTTGTTTTCTATATGTAGTTAAAACCCTCTCCCATGTCTGTTCACAAAAGCTTCAATAAAATCTATATTGCTCGCTATTGTTTAGAAGGGTGGATTTGCTATTTGAGACTAAGCCTTTGCTCAGTTAGACCTCAAAGTTTATACAAGACAATAACAGAGTCTGCGCATAGGAGGACAGCCATCCAGAGTTTGCATATATATTAAGTAAATATGTTTTAAATTAGTGTGTTTGTCTTATCTTCCTATGAAGCTGTTACTTCCCCTTACCTCAAGATGATTCATAGAGAAAATATTCAATGATAACTTGCTGATTAAATAGGATGTGCTATAATTCTAATTTGTCTTTAAAGGGAGAAGGAAAGAAAGTGTCTTAAGTACCTGCTGGTTATCCTTTTATAGCAGATTTTCACATTTAATCTCATTTAATCCTTACAACCTTGTGAAGTAAATGCTTTTAGTATTATCCTAATGATAATTACCTTCATTTTATAGATAAAAAAAATAAGGCTCAGGGAATTTAGTAATTTGCCCAGGTACACATCACTAAGGAGTGACTGATACAGGATTCTCACTCAGATCCATTTGACCCCAAAGTCTTTTTTGAACTATTTTGTGAACTTCCGTGAAAGTGAGGAAGGAGGGAGAGAGAATGAAGGAAGGAGAGAAAGAGGAAGGGAGAAAGAGAAAAGGGGGAGAGAGCAAGCAAGTGAGAGAGAGAGAGAGATTGTATTATATAAAGACAAGCTCCTTGATGATTTTATTCCCCCTGTATTATTCATTTTCCTATTGTATATTAATTGTGTAGAAATGATTGGAGAGTCCTGGGCTTGCTGGATTTTTTTTGCAGCATATTATGAATTACAGTTGTTAAATATGTCTTTTAATTTGAAGAACCACCCCCAAGAAACCCTCTTTAATTTGTATGCCACCGGTAGGTTAATAGCCTAGCTTTTCTTTGCTGCCACAAAGATAGAATCCTTTACCTATTTTTGATTACTTCATTTCCATAAGTAGAGGACTGAAGATGAAACTCTTACCCATTTTCATTAATAATTAACTGTCTTCAGATTTATTGCAAAGTAGCCTACCTCAAAAGTTGAAGCATGCAATAATTGTGTATACAGAACATGCTATGTCACTTGGTAGCAAATTATTGAGCTATCTTTCAACAATGTCCTCTTGAAATAGCAACATGAAAAACTGAGTTTTCATTTTAGCGCTCAATGAATGCAATAGCTTCCTTCTTCCAAGATAGAGTATTGATAAACAAGTTACAAGCATGCGAAGCTGGGTACTTCTGGTTGCAAGAGAAAGTCACTGTCTATTGGTGAACATCCAAGAATATAATCATTAGTCAAGGTTGTCATAAGACTAAGCTGCCATTGTTGTTCCTTAGTGATATTTAGTCCAGTAAAAATGCCACTTTCAGAAGTCAGTGGTGGATTTTATGGTTGGTTTATATTTGCAAATTGTTCTTGGTGGTCTTGAGAAAAGAATCTATCTTCTTCAGGATTAATGTGTTACTACTGATTCAAGCCAGATTCAGTTTTCTTTTGAACGTACAGTGTGTTGGAATATGTACGAATACCTGTGTTGGCTGAAAAAAAAAGTTGCCTTCCAAGTAAATTGGTTAAGAAAAGGAAGTCAAATCATTTTGTGCAGATCTGAGTTATCCAGGTGAAGATCTCTGTTTTACTGATTTTGACTGACCCGTTCTTGCTTAGTTACTGTTTAACAGCTCTTGCCTGGGCGAACACATGAGCAGACTCATCTCTAGAATGTGCTGACCTCCCTTAGCTTTGCTCAATTGGTTTTTCAGTTTCAACTATTATATATATTTAACATATTTTATTATATATAATATATAACTGTTATATAGTTATATATTCATATAACTATTATATAACAGACACCTATTATATGGTGAGCACTGCCTGGGCAAAATTTGAATACAGTACTTTTCAGGAATATAAAGTTCAGAGATAGTTTTCTTGCAGCTAAAAATGAAAAGCCTTCTCTTTTCAGCCCTACTCACATAGAGACTTGGGAATCAGTCACCTTTAGTTGGGCAGGGATTCTCATTAGCTCTCTCCATTGCAGAAGTCAGCTTGAGCCCCTCGAACCACAGGCCTCTCAAGATTTGTGCACATTCCCCAGAGCTTCAATTCCATCCTCATTACCAGTTCTGTGTTCCTCTCTGGTGGCTCTCTGAATCCCACTCACTCTGTATTTCTCTTCTCTCAGCTAAGCCAGGCTCTAAACTATCAAGATGTAAAATGTGACTTCCTTTCCTTGATTTCCTCAAAAAACCCACTGGCTCAAGGCATATGTGCATTAACTATTAACTCTAGGTACCAGATAATAAGTGATGGAAATACTGAGTAAAAGTAGCATATTCTAACAAATAATTTTTAAGCCATGTAAAGATATTTGAATCTTTGTCCTCAGATAAATTTTGTCCTTCTTTTTATATTTTAAGAAGCAATTTATGACAAAGAGCTTTCATAATTCTGTGATGACTTCGTTAGCCAGACTTTGTTTCATACAGAGGTTAACTACATGGTATGTCATTGAGGTACTCACATTTTTTTTTCAGTTGGCAAATGAAATCCTAATAGACTAATTGCATGGCAAAATTAAAATTTTCTCAGTATAAGTTTGAGTTCTAGACCATATACGACAAAAGCTAATGACACACTATTCTAATAAATAGTATGCAATAGAAGAATGCGTCTAATAAAGTTGTGGGTAGCACTTTATCCACTTTAAAAAAGTGTTTGTTTGCTCTTTACTTTTCTGTTTTTTGTACATCCCAGGAAGAGCTATTGTGATCTAATCGAAAAGCAACTATAAAAATCAAGTCAATTAAACATCTGCTGTAAAAATAATATTTTAGAATGGACTGAGTAGTTCAGGAATATGCAGTTTATTTCCTTCTTTTGGTCACTAAAATAAATTAATTATAATTTGCAGAGATTAAATTATCACTGAAGATTTAACAGGGAATTGAGATTCCTACGGAGTGAAAAGAAAACTCTTCTGGGTCAAAGGATTTTTTCCAGAGCTGTTTAGCTGAAATACTGTATACATAAAGGCCTAATGTATTTTGGCAACTCTAACCCTGAGATTTACATCTTTTCCTATTTTACTTTAAAATTAAAATATTCAAAAATGCCTTTTATCTGCCTTTTCAGCCATTTAGTTTCATTCTTTACAGTATGCCTTAGACATGGGGAACTTGATTGCCTGCAGAATGAATTAATGAAGATTTTATGTCAATGGGAGTTTATTAACAGCACTCGTGACATTTTCAAATCAATCCTTCTATGTTCTCCAATTATGGCCTTATTGTGGTTAGGCACCATCCCAAGGGAAAAACAAAGGGAGAGGGGGAAATTGACATACTTACAACAGAGTTCAGAAAAGCAAATTAATAAGGAAAGTGTATCTAAATTATGTTGTCTGTTGCTTGTTACATTAAATGCAGAATGCAAATGCATGTTCTTTAACTGTTTTGGCTGTTGTTCAAAAATGTGAATTATTCTGCCAGAAGGCAAAAGCTCTTTCCTTCAACTCCTATGTCCATAGTTAATTTAATTGTTTTTTATCAACACGGGGGCATTTCTAAACTTTAAAGTAAATATTATTTACATAGAAAGCATACTAACAATTAACAGTATTAAAACATCTCATGATGAAAATATAAAATGATTTTGGATGAAAGTTATTTAATATTATAACTAGTTTTCAAACTATGTAGATAAGTCTAAAATGTGTATAATAGTATATACAGTTTATGTATAATATATATATTACATATATTTATTACATATATAGTTTCGTGGTCATTTAACTCTCTTGATCTAAACTAAATCTTCAATGTTCTATTAGATATTAAGTCCTGGCACTAATTTCTGGGTGACCTTGAACCAAACATTAATCTTTCTGGGTCTCTATCTCCATTAACTGAGGGAAGTTGAACCAGATGCTCCCAAGTGCTTTGAGTAGGCAATTTATTATTGAAGTCATCAAAGAGATCTGATAATTTTTGGTTGAATCTTCTCTTAGAAACATTT